>NC_142620.1:31497771-31819309 GCF_059453375.1 Lepisosteus platostomus | reverse complement strand
AGTGTATTTTTATGGTAGAACAGAAAATATAGGGAAACAAGATACATTTAAAGGAAAGTGATACATGAAATTATGCAGCTTCTGTATCAGCAAATATTCTCTGAAATCATATTTCTGTTTGCCATACTATAGTATGTATTTTAGTGTATTTGTTTTTATGTTGTGTTTACTATACATATTGTTTATGTAGGGATAAATGCAGTTACATGATAATTATGTCACTCAGGTACTTAGGATTTCTTTTGTTAACATAGATATTCCATTGTTTAAAAATGGTTTTGTTGATGTTTCTTTTTAATACACTTGGTCGTAATAAGTGTACAAATGATCTGACTTCATATTTATTAAACAGATTGCATAAGGATTGCACTTGTCCCAACACATCTAGACAATATGCAGCTTTAGTTTCTCTTCAAATACTATGTAATACAAACTGTAACACAACTTGCTAGGATGAAATCAGTTACAGTATCTTGAAATTGAACAAAATTGCACTACTTACTAAATGAGCCATAAAACTGATACACTAAACCACTACAGTTACATTCCGAAATATACAAAAGAAAGCATAAAGAGAACCATATGGTATAACTAGTGTTTTTAAGATGCTTGTTAATTTTTTCCCAGTGTTGTGAATTATAAACACTGCATTACTATTTTAAACAAAAAACAATTATTAAATTGCAGTTTAAGAAATCTGACAGTCAATGGAGATCATATTTTTCAGACAAAGTCAAAGTTCTGCCATTGATTTACTGTTGTGTTAAGTCTCATAAAAAAGATTTCCCTATCATTGACAGTGATGAAAAGAAACCTGCTTGCCTAACTATATAGTAAGAATAGCTACAAATCTTTGCTGTACAATAAGCAAATCTAATTCACAAAATTAGACAATATATATGGTTAGGGAAAAAAATTGCAACATCGTTCCATCAGCTTTAAAATCAAAAAGCCATGAACTCTTGTAGAAAATTACTGAGTCTCTTCTCTTACTAAACTATAGAATCACATGACTTAAAATGTGCTTTCTAAGACAAAATTGTAATGACCTTAAAACAGACACAAATAAAGGCTAATTTGTCTTATTTACCACAGCAGGTGAGTAGACTAATGTGGTTATTTTGGAATGGCATACCTGTGAAAGAAGAGCAGGATGGAGAGCATTGTCTGATCGATGTTGCTGTTGCAGATCCCCTCATTGAGCAGGTAGCAAGGATCCCGTACAACCGATTCCAAGGAGTCCTGACGCATGATGTTATTCAGCTTGTCTGTGTTTAGGTTTTCAAACATGAGCTGGTCCCGTAGCTGCCGGAAGTTAGTGACCGTTGGACTGCCCAGGTTGCTGTTGCCGCGAGCCCCGGCCACTACTTCACACCCGTTGGCCAAGTCCTGACAACAGCTGCAGCAGTCCAGGCCAATGGGTGAACGACAATCTTCATCTGACATGATCATGCACCTGCTGGTCTGTAACTCTTCCAGAGAAAACCAGTCCTCTGTGAGGTCAGAGAATAAAAGAGCTGTTTTGTGAGATTGGTTTTCCTTTAGGATTGCATGTGGCAAAAACAGGTGTTTAACAAGCTGTGAAAATAACAGTTTCTCAAAGAACCATCCTGCCAGGATATCCTTACAACAAAACCATTCTCAGATCTTTCTTTTAATGTCCATTTTTTGTGCATTTGAAAAGCACAAGCACTAGCATTTCAACGAAGAAAATGTTTCACTGGAAAAACAGAAGCTGCTTTACAATTTTTCAGTTTAGCACTTTTTTTAGTACAGAAAACAGAAGAGCTGGGAGGTGGGGTAACCCCTGTGATTGGTAAAAAGGATCTACCCAGCACAGAGATCTGGCCCTCCTCTTTTTTTCTTCTTTTCTTCCTACCTCCACTTGACAACAATGCGAGGTGGGGAAAAAAACATGCAGCCTCCAAGAGCTGTAGCTGTAGCTGCTATTGCTACTACTTTCAGCTTTCAAGAGAGGTTATCCACAGGAGTTTGCTTCAGCAAAACATATAATTCTTGTACACCCACATGACTAAAGATTAATTCTGAAAAGATTTTAAAAAACTTCAAATACTTAAAATGTATGTCTACAATTTCACTGTGGTGTAAGATAATGTATTGCTAGGGCTTCCTATCCAGATTGTCTATCTCTGAAACAGTGTGGTGCAGAGAAAGGAAGCCCCTCCCTGAGCACTGAGTTATGTTGTGCTATTTTCTCATTGGTTGGCTGTCTCTCTCTGGCATTTGCTCGGCTTACTCCTGTTGTCTGCTATCAGTAGGCTGTGTAGGCCATTTCTCAAATTGCTTTAGTGCTCAGAGCCACTGTTCTGAGGGAATGTAGCAACAATACTTGCCTGATTTTACTGTTTTGTTGCTTTAAAAACAAGATTTTTTCAGCAAGACTAGAATATGCCTTTAGAATGTAAAAGTCTGTGGAATAAAAGAATGTCAACATTTTCTTGAGTTTAGAACAATGGTAGAAAGTTAATGGAACATCATTGTTTTGTTAGAATATTTTCTTGCTTACTGTCTAGTATTAAAATACTTAGGCTCACCATTATTAAAAGGAAGAAGAAGATACCTTTTTAACAGAGAAAATTTAATCAATATTCACTGATGAATAAATATATTCAGCAACTTTATTTCTAAACATATTGGTTCAGGTTTTGTGGCATTGCTTGATATTCTGTATTTGAAAAAAAACTGTTTTTTTTTTTTGCAAAACGCATTTGTTTATCTGGGGTGGCACAGTGGCGCAGTGATTAACGGTGCTAGAGGTCTGGGACCAATTCCAGACCTGGGGTGCTATCCATGTAGAGTTTTAATGTTCTCAATGCATTCACATTGGTTTTTACAGGGTTCACTGGTTTCTGCCCATAGTGCAAACACACGCTGGTTTGTTAATTCTTCTTAGAAAATATGTCCTGGTGTGTTTATCTGTGTCTGCCCTATGATTGACTTGTGATCCTTCTAGGGTGTGTGCTGCCTTGTGTATGTTGCTTGCTAGGATAGACTGGATCCACACCCTATCCCCTTTTGCCGGATAAGTGTTTCAATTACTTGGTGAAAGTTAAAAAACATCTTCCTTTTTTGTTTTCCTTTCTCGTGTAAAACGTTTTAGTTAGCACTAATAAAAGGACAGGTTGTTCTTGATATGTTATATAAATAAATGCCATATATCATTCTTCAGAAAATTAATGTTACAGTCTAATTCAGAAGTTTTATCTGGCCAATGTGATCTTACAAATCATTTTTATGTTTACAAAGTTAAAACTCCATACTTTTCTGCTTGGGTTGAGACCTATTTAAATACTGCAATCTAATCAGTTGGTCCTATAAAGACTTTCTGTGCTAATTGCATTTTTCAAAAATAATGGATAATATAATATAATAATTGGATTTGAGCAATCCAAATATAATTTTGTTTTCTTGGCCTAGATGTATATACTTGTAAAAAGGGCTTTAGAGTCTTTTAGAATCCTGTCTTCCTTTACGTATCTATAAAGGACGTACCTCACACCTGAAGAAGGCTTCACAGCCAAAACATTGTGTTTCCTCTCTTCTCTTTTCAGCATTGAATAAACCTATTGCTTGTTCCTATAGAAGTAGATAATAGATAGGAAATATATAAAAAATATATAAAAACATATCTATAACAATATACTGTATTCTAGAAGATTTTGTTTTTATCATATTTGTAATAAAACAGAGAAAAGTTCAAATTAAATCAAAGCTTTGACCCACCCAGCTTAATAGCCTAGTATAACAGCTTTCCATGAGTTAACAAGACCTGCTGTCAACACAAATAGAGTCTGTGATATGAATTTGCCAGGTGGATGAAGTTTGGAGTTCCAAGTCTAGACTTACCCAATCTAAATACCTATTTTATAAAGAAAAACTCTCCTGTTAATCCTTTTAGCAAGGAACTAATTTGATTTATTGTGTTCATTTTCTGATTTACATATCTTAAATTAGAATCAACCTTTCATACTTTTGTTTTCATTCAACTGTACTTAAATTTACTCACTGTAAATGAGCACAATTAATGATGTGCAAAGCAAACCTACAATATATAGGGACCCAAAATATATAGTTTTTAACAATCTTTTTTATTAAAAAGTTTAATTACCAGGAATATTTGATAATTGGAGGTGTAGTTGATAGATGGTTACTCTGCAGAAGTCTGAATACATTTTGTGAGATCCATGAAGTTGCCCCCCCCCCCCCTATAGACAGCACAAATGATGAATCCCACCTCATTTGTTAGTGCTATGTTTGTGCCAATGAAAGTAACTTTCCAGCTGCTTTCATTCCTGAGATATAACGTCATCTTTTTCAGAGGTTGACCTTGACCAGCCCCCCTACAACATCGTAGGGGAACCGGACTGGTCTCTATCCTTAATGCTGCGTTTATGCCGGTTTGTGCCCTTAAAAGTAGCATTTGTGCTGCTTTCATTCCAAAGATATAGTGCCTTGTTTTTCAGGTGATCGCGTTATCATGCACAGTGACTTTGACCTCCTGTGACTCCATCTACCGAGTTCACGTGCTCTGTTACTGGTACAACATAAACAATTCTGCAATTTTCTCTGTTTGCCCAGGTAGGGGGTGGGGGTTGATTTTGCTTTTAATACCAGTATCTTCTGTGCGTTTGTGTGAACAGGAAAATTAAAATTGTCACCATTATCATACCCTAAACAGAAGAGTTGGGGATGTAGCCTTAAAAGGCAAACAACAGCAAACAACTGCATGTTCTTACAAAGAGGCTTTAACTAGCACGTCTCAATATTTCGTGGCAGTGTCCTTTTTAAAAATCTGAAGAAGTAATTGGTTTCTCATTGTGTCATTTTTAAATTCATATGTAAATCAAGGGCTGTTTAAAATTTCAACCCATCTTTCGAGCCACGTATTTAAAAAAAGTTAGGATTAGCAACTTTCTGTATCACAAAACCATTGTTTTATATATTTCTTATGTAACAAAATCATAAATGTGAAACAGAACCAGGATTTTTTAAAGGGGACACTATGCACTAAGTTGACCCAGGTACCTCATAATGGAACTTCAAAACAAAATTGGAAATGGCACAAACCAGCACAAACGTAGCACTAATGAATGAGGTGGCTTTCATCATTTGTGCTGTCTGTAGGCCACCTTCACGGAGCTCATTTAGCATTATTCTGCTCATTTCACTCAGTCTTTTACCTAGTTTATGAAAAAACATATGATGATCTTCTACCAAAATGTTAGTCATTTTGTTTTAATCACGATAGATTTGTATTTCATAATGCAGAAAGGTGCCTTTTATCTTTGCATAGAGAGGAACCCATCATTTTTAATGATGGGGAACACTAATTGACAGTGTGTCGATTAGATTTGATTGGAAATGTAATGGATTAGCTACAAAATTACAATGGTGCGTATTGACTAATTATGTGTATAACTCAATGACAAACCATTTTTTTTCACTCAAACTAAGCAGTGGTAATAACAATCAAAGTTCTTCAAATAGTAGAAAACACTTTGGGTTGTTTCAAACCATCTGGAATCAGTCCAGGTAAGAGCAACCAAACACATTATGGGGCTTAAGGGAAGGTCCTACAGGCTTAATGAACTGAACCTTTTTAGTCTTCAGCAGAAAAGATAACAAGGGCACCTGATACAAGTATTCAACATTCTCAAAGGCATTGAGAAGGTAAGCCCAGCAGATTTCTTCAGACTAAACAGTGAAACATGATCCAAAGGGTACAAGTGGAAACTATATGGAAGTGCATTTAAAACAGAGAATATGAGGCATTTCTTTACTCAAACGGTTAAGGAAGTATGATTTTTGGGAGTACCTAGAAACAAATGTATACATTTCTGGATCAATTGACTACTAAATACCAAATTAACTAGATGGGCCAAATGCCTTCCTTTCATATGCTCTTATATAATTTTTCCTTGGCTTTGAGTAAATTGGTGATGCTCATAACATGCATACATTCGAACTCCCAATTGTGTGTAGCAGTATAAAGGTACACAATAATAATAATCCTCAAGTTGTGTTTTTACGTTTTTCATTTTGAAGCCAGATAAAAGTTCTGCAGGTGACAAGCCTGTTTGGTATCTGTGTTAAAAAATACAACAGTTCAGTAGTTAAAGATCAGAAGGCTAATTACAAAGTTGTATGTTGATTAAAAACAAAAAATGTATCCCTGGCACATAATGTGAATAAAAGCAGATCATCATCATGACCTGTAGAATTTACACTGATTAGCAAGAAAATACTTCCACTTTTAAAAAGGACTCCTTTATAGAGATGGTAGGTACTTGCAAGCTAAACAAGGCAGTGTTTAATGTGTATTCCTGCGTTCTTAAAATTCTGAACTCTGAACAATTCTTCAGCAATGCAGTTGCAGCAATATACGATATGACTTGTATTACAAATTTTTGTTTTGCTCTATGTTGACATCTAGTGGAAGAACTGAAACAGCAAAATCCAAGTGAATTTCCACTAGTGCACATGTATTCTAACGTAGGCACATTATAACTATAACAGATATAGGTAAGACATGCCAAAATGTTTTTTTTTATTTTTGCGTCTTACAAAAGGGCTTCATTATAAGGGCTTCAGACTAACTATACTGCTAATATAAGATTTGGGAAAAGAACAGTATTTCATTACCCAGAGATAGAAGCTCTGAGTGCCTCAATGAGACAGAGATCCTCCTAATTAATGAAGTATCTTTTCAGTATATTTTAACTTTTATCTACCATGCCCTGAACTGCAGATTAACTAATCTAATCAACGATAGCAAGAGTTGCAAACAAGATGCTTCAAACTTCCCTGTGTTGAAATTGTTTTTCAAACTAGACCTGTCTATAAGATCAGTTTACAAGAAGTTAGTTAATGTGAGATTTAACTCTTTGTCAGACACATTTGCATGGTAGTGTTAAGCGATTACATTTCTGTCTCCTAACAGTTATTATTTTTTTCTCTTGATTTCTTTGTTACATGTTGTTCAGTACAGAACAGGGAGTGGTTAGCAAGGAAAATATTTTTTGCTCTGTTATTAATTGTTCATACATCTGCCAGAAACATAATTTGCATTAGCTTTTAATTACAGTTTTAGAATTTCTCTGTATTACATGGTAAGTTTTGTATCCTTCCTGGGGTTTGTCTATACATATGTGTAGAAATCTGTGAAATGAAAGCAGCCCAGGCTTTCAACTGTTTCTGGAACTGTATATTTATATTGTATATAAAATATCATTTTCAAGGACAGAATGGGAAACTTTCAGTGCTCCGCAGTGGTCGTTGCTACTTTTTATGAAAGTTTTTTTTTCAGTTTATAAATGTGTGCTATCAATACATATGTAACTAATAGAGGTGTTCAGAGGACAGTTTCTTCTGTGATCTGTACTCCAGGCATTCATGTTCACATTTGAGCTTGTCCCAATGTATCACCAGAGCACTCAAGTCCCAGAAAAAAGTTGTCAGTTTTGGGTAGGTTTGAGTTTGCCACAGTCTCTTCAACATGCTGTTTAGTAATGCCATCTATGATCTTGCAGCATTGACAGTGAGTGCAACATCACTGCTTCTATTGCTGCAACTCTGCAAAGCCAGCTCTCCTCTAGATTCTGCGGAGCTTGCATTTAGCTCTAAATAGTGCGTCTTTCAGAGGAAAGAGCTTATGGTCCTCACCACACCAGTATGAGCAAACAAAGATTAATTAAATTAATGAATATTAAAAACAAACTGAAACCTACACAATTTTAGAATACTTTTCCTGCAAAATTGATAACTGATTTCCATCAATTTGATACTGATAATTGTCCAGGCAGCAAGTTGGCACACAGCACTTGATTTAATTCCAGACCTACAGTGCTAATGGCATGGAGTTTACATGTTCTCCTTGTGTTCGTGTGGGTTTTTTCCATGTGATCTGATTTCCTCGCACAAATTGAGACCTATTATTAACAGACAGTGTTTGGCTATCATGTCTTACCAAGGTTAGAAGTTGCTGGCTGTGAACACTCTACAAAGTTGTGAACTAATGTGAACAGATAGTTTACTACTCAAGCATCCAAGATACTGATGACACAAAGGCATTGTTTCATTGCTAAGTGGGGTGTATTGTTTTTTTTCTACATAATTTGTTCTTAATTTTCAGCACATCTGACATTAAGCAGGTTATATCACTTGTGCCCGATGAACTCTCTTACTAATGAGGTGATTTAGTATGTCACATGAGTATCTCACAGTGAGACATGTGTGATCAATTAATCAAAATTATGCCAAAAACATATTCACCCAACTGTGACACACTTGTTTGTGTTCTTCTCTTTTCAGCATGGAATAAACCTTTATTTTACTAATAGAACTTTGCAGCCTACGCATGCTGATGCAGCTACCTACTTGAACTACTGTAGGTCTAATTTTATGTTAAATAAAATACGGTTTTATATTTTAGACACTTCTTCAATTTTGAAAAAAAAAACATTCACCAAAGCTTTTTAAAAAAACATTTAAAAAGTTAATATCATAGGGTAAAGGTTGAACAAATTTGATAATTCTTTAGCTAGGTGTTCACTGAAAATAAACTTCTTAACAATAAAATGTACCTCATCTTAGCTAAGCAGTAAACTTCATAGAATAAAATTTCACAGAATAAAAGGAAATCTATGTATTCACTATTTCTTGTTTTAGACTGTGTTCCTTCAAGAATGTAGAACTAGGAATTTGTCTTTAGGTTTTTCGAACCCTGTGGCAAACCAATACATATAAAAAATCAAACAGCTAGCAAACAACAGATTAGTTGAACCCTACTGGGAATTTCAAGATGCAGTGGCCATGACATCGGGTTTTGAACAAAACTACACAGGACAAAGACACTCATGACAAGTCTTTAATCACATAGGCACGGTTTACCATTAATTAGGATGTGAAATGCTCATAATAAAACAGAAAGCATTCCAATGAAGGTTGACTACTTTCTTTTTGTGACAGTTATACAGTATATTCTGCTGCTTGGGTATGGGTGTGAACAGCTTTCACATGACCCTGTATTGCTTTAATCTTTCACAGCATTGATATGCACATTGTAGCTATTAACTGCAGTGCTGGTTTTCCGTTTGTGATCTTGAAATGAAATGATACAAGTGTCCCTGGTGAATCATGGATGCTCTGTGATTTGGAACATTCCCAAAGAACCAATTAGTCTATTTTCCTTTATTTAGGTGTTCACCAGTAGATCACTACCACTTTTTAATGTAAGATACTTTTTAATATTAGTATACAGTAATCTAATGTTTTAAATAATAAAATAACTAGAATATACATATTGTTTTTCCTGTAATGTGAAGCTACATTTAGAAATAAAACCATCAAACACAGAAATGCAGTCCTGTGACATTTTTATTTCTCAGAAATACAGTATGCTGGATACAACATTTATAACTTCTTAAATAACAGGTCTGTTAAAAACAAGCAAGATGGGCTGATAAACTGAGGTTTAAAATAAAATATGTTGATCTTGTTACAGTTGTAAATTTACATCCAACAGGTCAAATTCCCTGAATGGAGTTTGTTAATGTCTTTAACAGTTCTAAACTTGGAAAAATTGGGTTTGTTCATTCATGAGTTCATTTATTTCTATTTAGCATTATAAAACATGATTTCACTTCTCACACCTTACATTTCCTGTTGTTTTGCTAAATTATTTCACACCAATTTTTTAGCTAATCAGGCTGTGTGGTGCCATTGCTGTTTCACAGTGTTCAAATCCTAGGTTCAATTCCTGGGATGCTCTCTGCATGGAGCTGGTATGTTCTCTCTGTGCTCATGCTTCCTTCAGTGCTAGTGAGTGTGTATATCCTGCAAAGGACTGTCATCCCGTTAAACGTGTATCCTGCCTTGTGCCTGTTGCTCGCTGAGATAGATTGTGGCTCCACAGTAACACTGTATTGGATTCTGGCCCACAAGGGACACTGTCCAGCAGATTTTATAAGTATCTTTAAATCTCCAGCAAGAAAAGGCTTTGACGTGTCCAATTTAGGAAAAAGTGAGTTCTAGGCTCAGATTAGAAGAAAATCAAAAGCCTTCTGGCCCTACATTAACTTGTGGAAACCCTGCATTATACTTTTAAGGGTGACTTATTAAATTGTTAGCTACTGTACATCATTGGTGAAGATTACTCTGTGAAATACACATTGTCAAAAATTATTGTCTGGCAAAACCCTTCAGATTAAAATAGACCAGTCTGCCTATGATACCATGGAATCCTATAAAAAACAAATAGATCAAGTATATGGCTACCCACCAACTAGAAACAGACAAAACTATTATAGGTTCTGTAGGTAAGTCTTTCCACCTGCTGATACTTCAGAAAAGCATTTACTTAACACAGAAATACTTAGGTAGGTATTAACTCATTCTTCAGTCTTGAGCTCTGTGCTTGCTGTTAACCAGATGAGCTTTCTCTGACACATTACTACGGTCATGTGTGTTGTGTAACCAACAGCTTCCAAACTTCAGTTTAGATAGATTCTGGTATTTAAAGTGTGAAGGAAAATAGGAGGACTGACGGGATCCAGATCACACACAAGTCCACATCACCCAATTAGGAGCAATACTAGTGCAGGTTCAATTATTAGTTGGGCAGACAGAGTAGTGAACATGAGTGAGTGCACATTTGGCACCCACGTAGCTGAATGTGTTTGAACAAAAAGTAAGGTAATGATTCTGTAAGAATCATGTAAAGGTTTTGCTTGGAAAATTAGGAATAGTCAATGGTACAATTAGAAATTCTGCAGTATCCTTATTCCCAGTGCCTTGTGCAAGCCCAGGGAAGCAAGATGAAATGGAGATTTCACATTTGACTAAAAGATTGGCACAGAGAAGAGAGGCTTAGTTACAGTTGTAAGAGTGAATTTACTAAAGAGATGGCATGGTGCAGAAGTTCTGCTCACCCACTTCTCCCCTGACCCTTTGGAAGAAGAAACTGGTGCCATCGCCGTGGGGGACCTAGCTCCAGCACAGAAGCAAGAATTACAAGAGTTCTTATCGCAAAACAAAGATGTTTTTTCCCAAAGACCTGGTCGAACTCACCTCATTCAACATAAAATTATCACTGAACCAGGAAAAAGGGTAAGACTGCCCCCCTATCGAGTACCTGAAGCCAAAAGGAAATTAATTAAGGAAGACATAGAAAAAATGTTAAGAATGGGGATAATAGAAGAATCCCATAGCCAGTGGGCTAGTCCCATAGTACTGATACCCAAGCCAGACGGAACTATAACGTTCTGTAATCATTTCAAAAGATTAAATTAGGTCTCACTGTTTGACACATACCCTATGCCTCGTATAGATGAGCGAATCGAGCGATTAGGTAACGCCTGATATATCAGCACGCTAGACCTTACATAGGGATATTGGCAAGTACCCCTAGCCGAAGACCAAGCCGAAGCCAAGACCGTGTTTGCCACCCCGGAGGGTTTATACCAGTATCGGGTCCTTCAGTTTGGTTTACACGGCGCTCCTGCTACATTTCAGAAATTAATGGACCGAATACTCAGACCTCATCGAGATTTTGCGGCAGCCTACTTAGATGACGTCGTAATTCATAGCACGACTTGGGAACAACACCTACTACACTTGGGAGCAGTAACGGGAGTTTTGCAAGAAGCAGTCTTCTTGTCTAGGGACCCAGGAAGGCAATTATCTCGGCTATACGATTAGGAGGGGAAATATCATACCACAAGAACAGAAGGTGCAGTTAATTAGAAACTGGCCTAAACCTTCTACAAAGAAGCAAATACGAACATTTTTGGGATTAGCAAATTACTATCGTCGGTTCATTTCAGGATTTGCCTCCATTGCTGCCCCATTGCACGATTTAACAAAGACGAGTTGCCCTGAAAAAATAAAATGGACAGAAAGGGAAGAGAGGGCCTTTCAGGATCTAAAAAGGACTTTATCATCTCAATTGGTCTCAACAGGTACCTAATTTTAACAAAACACTCATGGTACAAACTGATGCATCTGACACGGGGATTGGAGCCATATTGTAGCAAGAAGTTGAGGATTGGAGCACCCCATTTTGTATATTAGCTGTAAATTAAGCCCTGCGGAAAAACATTATTCAACAATAGAAAAAGAATGTCTTGCGATAAAGTGGGCCCTGGATTATTTAGATATTATTTATTGGGAAGACGATTTATCGAGTATACTGACCATGCGCCACTAACCTGGTTGTTAAGGAACATGGACAAAAATGATCTAATTATGCGATGGGGCCTTAGTTTCAAGAGGTTTCAGTTCCAAACAGTTTATAGACCAGGAAAGAAGCAAGGTAATGTCAGTTCCCTCTCGCGAATGCATTGTTTCTTTTCCAGACAGCCCGAGGACGGGGCTGATCTCAGCGGGAGGGTATGTAAGAGGACCAGAGGAAGGTTCATCCAGGACAGATATTTTAGGAATGATCTGCTCACTATACTCACCAGCTGACCCACAGATGGAAAGGGCTCAGTCTGAAAGACAACGAGACACAGGTGTGTCTCATCAGGAAACAAAATACATATACCCTGGAAACAGTGAACCGGCGCGGAAGCCAGTAGGTGAATGCGTTTTGGAGGAGATAGTGGAGTTCAGTTGGTGTGGATACAGAGTTAAGGATAACGGATTTACGGAATAAATAAAGGACTACGGTTTACGGTTCGTGTTTTGGATTCGGCGCGGATTTGTGAGACTTTACGGACTTTTGGAACTCGGACTGATTAAGGATAGAGAGAACGGATTGCGGACTGGCTTGGAAGACGGACGAACGGGAGAAAGGGAGAAAACTTCACGAAAATAAAAGAAGAGTGTGTGGTGTGAGTACTTTTGTACATATTACATAAACCTTTTCCCCGGAGGCACCACACAGTATATGGAGCATTTTGGATCCTTCTCTATCAAATTGGACCTTTAAAAGAAATAATGATTTTCTGTGTGGTCAACTTTTTATTATTTTAACAATGAACAAAAAATGAATATTCAAACAACAACAAAAAAATAAAAAAATCCCCCTTAATCCCCGTCCCGCCAAGAATATATCCCTTTTCCAGTTTTGCCCAAAACCCACTGTATCCTAGAGGAAAAGTCTTAGGAGTTCTGTGAAACCGATAAACAATTAGAAGATGGTAGAGGGACAAACAATGCTTTCATGTCTTCTATGCTTGACTCCCAAAGACACAAAGTTTCTTGACTGGCACCAAGAACCTAAGTCGTAGATATCTCTTTGTGTGCAATATCAATACAGGCAAGACCAAATTGGCGCTAAGGAAGATATTGAGATTACTATTAATGATGAGCAATAATTCATTTGGCAATTGTAATGCCAGCCTCCAAACCCTTTTCTGTAGTGCAATTAAGTTAATAGAAGAGCTGTCATTAAGCAGTAATTCCAAAGGGAAGCAAGGAATACTCCTCTTCAACAGTGAGTATAGTGTAGTATGTATTTTTTCTTCACAAAGTCTACAACACAAGTGTTTTCTCAGAGCATATGAAAGAATGTGCCCATGGCTCTCTGGGAACACTGAGTACACTTCGGGGAATCAGTAATATGCTTTAAAAATTGAATCTTGGGCATTAGGTTCCCTGAATAAAGTAAAAATGAATAAATCTGTGATCCGAATTTCTCAAAGCAAAATTCAGGTTACAGCAAAGTGTCCCCAACGAGAAGTTGTCTTATACTAAACATATCTTTTCCAGATGTTGTAGATTATAGGAATGTATCAAAGAGTAAAGTGAGGACACTTGCCTCCTGCATCTACTAACTATATAAGGAGTAAAAAGGAAACTGTATGTCCCAGATAACCCCATATGCGTGCATTGCAGAACATAGATGCAGATAAAAAAAGAATGAGGTCGTAGGTATATTATAACGTGATTGAATATTCTAGAAGGTACAGTACATGGGATATTATCCCTAACAATGACAGATAAAATGTTCATTCCTATATTTGACAATTACAGAAAGATGCAGCGGCATTCACCAGATAAGAGATCAACATTAATAAAAATTGGAAAGAGTGAGAACCATGTTATTGTATATTTACGATATAAGTGGGGCTTTAGCTATAGAAATTGACATGTGGGAGGAAAGGGCTTGAAAAGAGTTAATTAGTTGGGACCACCTATCCAGATCAGTTTTAACTTGTCTAAGGATGCTATTTGTTGCAAAGGAATGTTTACAGGTAGAACTATGTCGTCCAATCGGGTATTTAAGGACGTAGTACCGATATAGTCTAAACAGTAAGCTGAAGCAGTAATATGTCAAGTAAAATGACTGAGTGAGAATAAGAATAAAATTACATCAAGATGTTGGGTAGATTTGATTTTTGAATGGGTGCAATTGCCATAGATAAACAGACTGCTTGTGGTTCTAATATGGCAAACAGTAACAGTGAGAGAGAGCAGCAGGACCAAAGGGGCACTGATGTGTTAGGGAAACGTATGCATGCAGTAGTTGAGGAGTATGTTCTCACTATAATCATAAAGTGACTTCCTAATCTGCATTTTTAAATGTCTGTATTTACAGTGGAGAAGATAGTATATTCGTTTTGAAATATATGGTTACGCAAATCCCATTTTAAATATACAATCGTTCTTATTTTCCTTAGACACAGTATTCATTAGTACATGATAATAAAAAAGGAAAAACTACACATATATGTCACGCCCTCTGCAGCCAGAGGGTGCTCCCACTCTGTCCTGTCCCTAGTTACCTCTGCTTTGCTGTCCTTCCGCTGTCTCTCTCTCTGGGGCTATATATTTCCAGGTCACTCATTCCCCTTCGCTCAGCATTGACTTTCGGATGTCCTGAGACCCACCTAGCACCAGGTCACCCCACCCCACCCCTGAGGGCATTGGTTTCTATATGACTCCTGAACTGCTGAGCCCAGGCTAACCCCCGTCCCACCACTACGCATAGGCTCTTTTTCCGCTCTCCTACCATTTCACGGTTCGTCCCTTCCTACATCCGGGACAATATAAAATAGTAAACTAACTTTGATAACAGTTTAGAAAAACAAATGACTTCTCAGATACGGTATATTACATATACAAATTGTACTGCTAAATTAAAAATGTTAATCACGTAACAAAAACTAAACTATTATTATTTTCAGTGGGCAACTTGCCTTTGTCTGAAAGGTAACAATGTCCTCATCTTCTTGAATAGTTTTCAGGCCATATTCTATATATCAGGATATATGATCCATCATTTGATCATAGTCCAGAGGTCAATTTTTATTTTTCTACAAATGGTATTTCTTTTAAGTTCCATAAAGGCACTTCATGCATAATTGAATTTAGATTTCTTAAATACCACTAATATAGAATATATTCAAGTAGGTAACTGTGTCAGCATGTGTAGGCTGCAAAGGAACAAATAAAGGTTTATTACATCCTGAAAAGAGAAGAAAAGAAACACACTGAAGAAGGCCCCACAGCTGATGTTGTGTTTCTTTTCTTCTCTATTCAGCATGGAATAAACCTTTACATATAGAATATATAACTTTGAGGTTAATAATTAGGTATGATACTGAAAAGTAGTACTGTGTAGTAATTTTTTGGTTGATAGAGATAGGACTAAGAGGTTGCTTAGGTTTCTTCTGTGAAGAGCTTTGTATTCCCACAAAAAATATTGTTAAATACAACAATGCAAAGCCATGGTTCACAAAGGAATTAAGAGTCCTTCGAAAAGCAAAGAAAGCAGCTCGCAAAAGTGGTGACATGGATCACTACAAATAGGCCTGAAACAAACAATAAGATCCGCTAAAATAAATTACAAGGACAAATGGGAACAACAATTTGCTAACAAAGACTGTTTATCTGTCTGGAAAGGTCTCCAAACTGTTACCAATTACAAAAGGAAATCCCCTCAGATACATCCTGATCAGTTTCTACCAGACTACCAGACAACCTCCACACTAGTTTACAGTAGATTTGAAACACAAAGGATCTCCAATGATCTCATCCATGTCAGTTTCATGACTCATCCAGATATTTCACACCCTTGAGATGCACAATTGTCCCCCACTCAACTGAAGTGTCACACCCACTCTCACTCAATCTCTCAGGAAGACGTACTGTAACACTTTTTTCAAGTCTTGAGAATACCCTTTTAATCAAAGAACAGGATGTGTTAAGGCTATTAAAAAAGCAAAACTCTAAAAAGACAGCAGGACCTGACTGTGTATCTCCAACCACATTAAAACACTGTGTTGGGCAACTTGCTCCAGTCTTTACAGATATTTTCAGTCAATCATTGTACCTGTGCACAGTGCCAGACTGCTTCAAATCTTCTATTGTTGTTACTGTTCTAAAAAAGGACAAAATAATCTGCTTAATTACTGAAGTAAGAGACAAGATGTAAAAAGGGTTAACTTAAGTCAGTTCTGCCTGAAAATTAGACTTCTAAGCAACAGGGGTTTATGGCAGGAAAGGGGGTTAACTGATAAGGATTCCAGATGCGAGCTAGGAACCCCCTGGGAATGTAATCTTAAACTGACCATTTGGCCAGGGTCTCTTAACTGGCCAAATACCATGACCCCCCCCCCCCTTACCATAACACCGAATGAAGTCTGAAGCAGCAAGCAAGGACTATATAACCTAAAAGTTTGTACCGGCACATGGAACAATACTTCGGTTTTGTTGTTTCTTGCAGGAAACAATACTTCGGCTTTATTGTTCCTTGCATGCAATAAACTCATCTGTTTTACTTCATCTCGGGATCCAGAACCTTATTCTTTCTGTACAACATTACCATAGACCCGTTGCACTATCGTCAGTGATAATGTAAATATTTTGAATGTCTGATTCTCAACTACCTGAAGACTGTTACTACTACCCACCTTGATCCCCTGCAGTTTGGATATAAGGTCATTAGGTCAGTGGACGACACTGTGAATATGGACCTACACTTTGTCCTGCAACATGTGGACCTTAGAGGTAAGTACTCTAGAATCCTGTTTGTGGATTTTAGCTCAGCATTCAACACAATCATTCCTGATTTACTATTGAGCAAACTCTCAGATATGAATCAGTCCATTTGCAAATGGATTCTCAATTTTCTGACTAATCGGAAGCAGTTTTTTCGAGTGGGCCCCTATCTTTCAGCCTGCCAAACTATTAGCACAGGCGCACCCCAAGGTTGTGTGCTCTCTCCTCTACTTTATTCCTCGCTTAAATTACTTAAGTTTTCAGACGATACCACTCTTACAGGCCTAATCACAAACAGCGATGAGAGCTGGTACAGAAAGGGTGTATCGACTTACAACATGGTGTACCACTAACAACTTGGATCTCAACTCCACTAAAACTGTAGAAATGATCTTTGACTTCAGAAAGCATTCCCCAGTACCCTCCAACTGGTAATCAATCCTGCAAATTATTGGGCACCATCATCTCAAACACTCTCCGCTGACATGGAAACATTGTTTCCATTATAAAGAGAGCATAGCAGGGCATATATTTTTTAAGCATCTTAAGAAGCTTGGCTTTGTACAATCTATTCTCATATAATTCTACAAAACCATTATTGAAAGTGCGATTGCATCTTCTATCATTGTCTCAACTACTGCACAGTCCAAAAACCAATTGCAGCGCATTAACAAGTGTGCTGAGAAAGTGATTAGCTACAATCTTCCATCCCTCGCTGTGCTTTAGAAATCTAGAGCAGTGAATCAAGCCACCAAGATTGTTGCAGATCCCTCCCACCCTGGTTATCATTTATATCAAAAGCTTCCCTCCAGAAAATATTTTAAAACAATTAAAACCAAAACTAGCAGACAACTGCACAGTTTCTTTCCCAATGCCATATCAATCAATCAACCAAAGTTTATTAATCAAATGCACAACAATACAGCGTGCAGCAGTAGTTGCTGGCAATGAAATGTCTTTTCTACGAGCTCACTGGGGGGGGGTAAAAAATCACAAAATTAAAGTTACAAAATAAGGTTGCATAATAATAGATAATAGTGCAAAAGAAATTGAATAAAATAAACTCAGACAAAGTTCAATATAAATAGAGCTGCTATGTGTCCAGGGTGTATGCAATACATTATGCCAAAGTAGTGCAGTGTGCCAAATAAAATGAAAACTGTATGTCCATGTAGCCATTACCGGAACTGCAGGTTGGCTATTTAGTATGCTTATTTCCTGGAGGTAGAAACTGTTCCGTAATCTGTTGGACTTTGACTGAATGCTTCGGTACCGTTTACCAGATGGTAGGAGAGAATACAGTTTGTGACTGGAATGACTGGGGTCCTTGAGAATGGACCTGGACTTCTTAAGAAATCTAGCGTACATATCCTGGATGTTTGGTGTTTGGTAGCTCACAGCCGGTAATGAGCTGTGCTGACTTTACCACCCTCTGCAGTACTTTGCGTTCCAGGGTGGAGCAGTACCCATACCCTTGCTTAAATAACGTGGTCCCCCAACAACTCAGCTGAAGAAACTTTGAACTATTATTACTGCTTAGTTCATACAACTTGTAAATCTTGTGCTTAAGAACTGGCGCTTCTTCCCAACATGTTTACATAGTTGCACCTTACTCCTCAGACCGTACTTTCACACATGGTCTGAACTTGCCATGTCTTTTGCATATACTATAATGTCTATTGTTCGTATATTTGCACTGTACTGTAAAATTTGAATGTCCCTGTGTCTTACATATAACGTAATGTCTACATGTTCCGTACCGTGAGCACCTATTGTGACTGTTGTGACTCCCCCATCTTTTGTATATTGTCCAATGTAACTATGTCAGTAATGTTATTGCTCCTTTTGCACCCATGTGGGTTTTGTGTTGAGCAGGTTCCTGTACCTGACATGTACTGGCAAATAAAAACTATTCTGATTCTGATTCTTCCCAAGTCCCAAGAATCTCCAAAATAATTCTTGGCAGCAGATCCTTTAGTTACTGGCCCTGTAAATCATGGAGCAACCTCCCAAGAGATGCAATGGTCTCAGCATTTAAATCAAGGCTCAAGACCTATTTCTTTGTTTTCCATGGCATATAAGACTACTAAGGCTGCCAATGGTGAGAGAGCAGCAGCCCTGGACTTTGCATGAATGAATACTAATGAAATGTCTTTCCTTCGTCCACCTGCGGAGTCTCTACCCCTGCCTCTTGGCACAAGACTGCAAGACCATCCTGCATTAGTGCAGACCTAAAAAAAGTTTTCCCTCTACTGTGCCTGGAACCTAATCCACTGCCCCCTGGCTCCCCAAGTCTAGAAAGATCAGCACTACTAAACACCTGCTCAACAAAACAACCTGGACAAAATGATGGTCTCCTGTTCAACCAGCTAGTCCCTCCTGGTTAAGGGTTGTTTGACTTCCTCGTCTTTAAGGCAGAGGTGGGGGCATTATTGTTATTTATAATCTTCTTTACCATTTACGTCCTGTTACTGTACCTTTTCTTTCTTTTTTTGAATGCCTTGTGTAAGATGACCAGGGGAAGGGTCATTCATGGCAGGTATTTCCGGAACGACCTACTTAATATACTCGACATAGAACTGAGCAAAATGGCCACCAAGAAGAACCAGCTGACCCGCATATGGAAAGGGCCTATTCAGAAAAAACAACGAGACATAAGTGAGCCTCATCAGGAAACAAAATGTAAATGCCCCAGAAGCGATTAACCAGGGCAGAAGCCAGTGAGGTGAATGCGTTTTGGAGGAGATAGAAGAATTGAGTTGGTGTTTACAGAAGGATTGTAGAATAGCGGACTGACGACAGAAAAAAGGATTACGGTTTATGGATTGTGGCTTGGATATGGCACGGATTAGTGTTGAATTATGGACTTTGGACCTCGATAGAATAAGGATTGAGAGAACGGATTACAGACTGGGTTTGGAAGATAAACGGATGAAAGAAACGAAGAAGAACTCCTGTAAAATTAAGAAAGAAAAGTGTGGTGTGAGTAATTCATCTCATTTCCATAAACCTTTCTCCCGGCGACACTACACTTGTTTTAAAAATCTCTGTTCCCAGCTCTACCATAATTGCCAGAGTTAATAGACCACCCAAATCTAATGAAGCCTTTTTAGGTGAGTTTGTCAATTTACTTTCATTTTTATGCATTAGATTTTTTTTGAAGATCCTAATTCTTGGGGATTTTAAATGCATATTGACTCACAGTCTTTCAGTTTAGTTAAGGATGTTGGGATGCTTTGATATAACCAAGTTTGTTTTTAGTCCCACATATAACAAAGGAAACACCCTTGATTGAATCATTGCAAATAACTCTTTTGTTTCTCACTTCTCTTCCCTTGAACTAAGCCTCTGTGACCACTCTGTGACCACAATTCTTCTCAATCTGGATTTACCTGTTTCTTACACTTCCCCCTCATGCTCCATAAATTTTCACAACTGGCGATCACCCAGGTTCACAAATTCTGTTCTATCCTCTTTATATTTTTTCTCTACCTCTGATCCTCTAGATCCTCTAGATCCTCTTGAACCAGCCGCTGTTCAAGAGGATCAAACCGGAGACAAGAACAGTAAAAGACTGGGACTCGGAGAGCACTGATTGGCTTCGGGATTGCTTTGACTGCACGCAATGGGACCTGTTTAAAAACACATCAGAGGACATTCACAAACTTTCTGTTGTGGTATCAGATTATATTTCTTTCTGTGTCGACTCTATCATCCCTAACAAAAGCTTTAAAGCTTTTCCCAATAACAAACCCTGGGTTACAAAAAGCCTTAATCATGTCCTCCTAAAAAAGAAACAAGCTTTTTCTCAAGAGGACATCCAGCTCAGGATGGAAGTGCAGAGAGAGGGGAAAAGGGAGATTGGGAAACCTAAGGAACAGTATAGGGTAAAAATAGAGAACACCATGACAACAGGTGACACCAGGATGGCATGGCAGGGCATTAAAAGCATGGCCAATATCCCTCAGAAGCGTAGTGGCAGCACTATATCTCTGTTAAATGGTATGGGTGGGCAACAGCTGGCCAATGATCTTAATGTGTTTTATACCTGCTTTGAGTTGAAATCTACAACCACCTCAGCTCATAGTTATATTCACCCTGTATCTGGAGAGGCTTTCTTTAAAATTGACACAGCAGAGGTATGTAGATGTTTTAAGGAAAATCAATATTAGGAAAAGTGCAGATCCAGGTAATGTGTGTGGTAGGGTCCTACAATCATGTGCAGATCAGCTTTGCAATATTTTTAGTTTTCTCTTCCAGATGTCCTTAAACTTACAGATCATTTACTCTCTGTGGAAGAAATAATTATTCCTATTCCTAAAACTGCCAAGCCTAGTGGCCTTAACAGCTATAGGCCCGTATCACTCACATCTCTCCCAATGAAAACTCTTGAGAGAATAGTGAAGCAACACATCACAAAGAGCACACAAGCCCTCATCGACCCCCTGCAGTTTGCATACAGGGAAAGGAGGGGAGTAAACGATGCAATACACACATTGTTAAATCTGGTCTATCAACATCTGGACCAACCAGGGACCTTTGTAAGGATTTTATTTGCTGACTTCTCCTCTGCTTTCAACACAATACAATCATTGTTGCTTGCAGAGAAACTCTCAAAGAACTTCAATCTGAATGAGAACTTGATAAGGTGGGTGCTAGACTTCCTAACTAACAGGTCTCAACAGGTCAAATTGGGGAAGTGCTTATCTGAGATTCGCTGAACATTAGTTGGATCAGCACAGGGTTGTGTCCTTTCCCCTCTGCTGTACATTTTGTACAGTAATGATTGCATAAGCAAACACACAGAAAGACATCACATTAAGTTTGCTGGTGACACAGCCCTGGTCAGTTTATTAAAGGACACAGAATACCATCATGGGCCCATTAATCCAGCAGCCATATCACCCTGCAACTCACAACTGGCAACCCACTGAAGCTAAGCAGGTGTGAGCCTGGTCAGTACCTGGATGGGAGACCTCCTGGGAAAGACTAAGGTTGCTGCTGGAAGAGGTGTTAGTGGGGCCAGCAGGGGGCGCTCACCCTGTGGTCCATGTGGGTCCTAATGCCCCAGTATAGTGATGGGGACACTATACTGTAAACAGGCGCCGTCCTTCGGATGAGACGTAAAACCGAGGTCCTGACTCTCTGTGGTCATTAAAAATCCCAGGGCGCTTCTCGAAAAGAGTAGGGGTGTACCCCGGTGTCCTGGCCAAATTTCCAATTGGCCCTTACTAATCATGGCCTCCTAATAATCCCCCTCTATGAATTGGCTATATTACTCTGCTCTCCTCCCCACTGATAGCTGATGTGTGGTGAGCGTTCTGGCGCACTATGGCTGCCGTCGCATCATCCAGGTGGATGCTGCACATTGGTGGTGGTGGAGGGGAGTCCCCATTACCTGTAAAGCGCTTTGAGTGGAGTGTCCAGAAAAGCGCTATATAAGTGTAAGCAATTATTATTATTATTATTATTATTAATCATTTTACTAACGGATGCAACAAGTTCTCCATAAAGTTAAATGTTTCAAAAACAAAGGAACTGATTTTTGATTTTAGGAAAAATACCACACCCCCTCAACCCACTACAATTGATGGTCAGCCTGTTGAAATTGTTGATGACTATAAGTACTTGGGACTGGTCATTGACAAAAACCTACAATGGGACAAATGTTGTGACACTATCTTTAAAAAAGGCCAACAGAGACTCTTCTTTCTTAGAAAACTCAGGTACTTTAAGGTAGATAAAACTATCCTTACACTTTTCTACAAATCATTAATTGAATGTGTCTTAACATACTGCTTCACTTGTTGGTTTGGCAACATAAGTACTGGTAATTGTAATAGGCTGGGTAAATTAGTGAATATAAATTAGCAAAATAATCAGGAATAATCAAATCAATTTAAGCATCCTTTACAAACAGAGGGTGACTAAGAAAGCCAAAAGCATCAGGGAGTGTGTGTCTTACCCCCTCTAGAGCAGTGGTTATCAAACTTTTTGTATCAAGTACTACCCCTGGTCAAACCAAAGCATCCAAGTACCACCTACAAGTCATCTTCTCATAGGAACCCCAGAAAATCTCAAGAATAATAATTATAATAATAAATTCTTACACTTATATAGCGCTTTTCTGGACACTCCACTCAAAGAGCTTTACAGGTAATGGGGGCTCCCCTCCACCACCACCATTGTGCAGCATCAGTGACCAACATAAGCGCACGTGCATGCACACACTCACATACACATATATTAAATATTTTAAAAAACTTTATTTGATATAGTGCCTTTAAAGAAGGCTTCTCAAAGCAGTTTACACAATGACAACAGGAAAAACAAACAATAAAAAAGCACCTTTTCAGTGAGAGGGGTGAGCGTGTTTAGTCGAGCAAAGCAGATGTGAATTCATTGGTCGAGCCTTGATAAAATTCAATTTAATTCAATTCAATTCATTTCAATTCAATTTATTTTTATACAGCGCCTTTCACAACAAGGCTGCCCCAAGGCGTTTAACAATGCAATTGACGAGAAATTTTTTGTCAATACAGAACAGAAGACCAGAAGACAACGGAAGAGAGGAACCAAAAACTCCTTAGTAAGTAGAAAAAAAAAACGGTTCCAAGGTAAACTGGTTGTCCAACGCCTTTGGGCATGGTAACATTATATAATTTTAAAAAAAGGAAACTATGATGGTATTAATCCATCCATCCATCACGTCTTCGTTGTATTAGTACTCCATGCAGATCTCTGTAGACCAGTAAATTCCTCCTAAACGATAGCTATATCCACGATGTCCCTCTTGGATCCATGGCAGTGATGCAGTATCCAACTCAGATGGTACCCAGCCTGGGCACCATCTGGACATGTGGGAAGGAGAATAGGATAGTTTTGTCAGAACAGATGTATCTACCTGGTGGGCCAACATAGATACACACAATGGCATGTACAGCAGCACCAGCAGCCATGGTTGAAGCAGCAGGTTGCATACAATTCATAACGGAGTCTAAGAGACATGGCATTTTCTTGACGGCCAAGGCCTCATGGTGGATGCTGCATGACGTCCACTTCATATCTGGAGCAACTTCTCTTAATTCGTGCAACTACACCACTGTGTTGGCTTGTCATCGCTTTAGCACCATCTGTAAAAACTCCAACGCATTTTATCCAGTCGATGCCATTCTCTTCATTACATTCGTTCAGAAGCTGAAATATGTGCTCTCCTGTAGTTCCTGTTGGTAGCGGTTTACAGAACAGAAAGTCCTCATGGGACATACCCACGTAAACGAGCAAATTGGTCAAATCAAAGGCATCTACAGACTCATCTAATTGTAGTGAAAAGCATCTGCACATCTTAACGCGCACTATCAGCGTACTTTTGACATAATCCGCCATACCAATAATTCTACGAGTGACTGTGTCTTTCGAAGGGGGCAGCAGGTCAAGCTGTTTAGCAGCTTTTTCTCCACACATAATACGTGTCAGCTCTTTTGCCAACGGTAAACAAAGTTCTTCACAAGTAGTGTGGGGCTTACATGCTTTAGCAATCCACAAAGTTGCATTTTTCCCCTTTTTCCATTTCAGAAGTCCATCTCAGACGTTAAAAGAAGTTTATATTTCATGCACACGGGAGCAAAACACAAAGACGCTCTGTGTATTTTTTTCAAATTAACCTAGAACACTCCTTAAATATTTTTCTGTTATCTATCATGCTTTCCTGTGCTCACAAGATTGCCAGTGTTCCAAAACCATGCACGTTCTCCTACTTTCCTATTTGCTGGAGATCACTTTTTTTAAAATACAATTGGTCGTTTACGTTCGTAGTACGCATTTCTATGCTTTCCTGTGCTTACAAGGCTGGCATTGTTCCAAAATCATGCACATTCTCCTAATTTCCTATTTGCTGGAGATAACTTTTCTTAAATACAATTGTCCACTTTCGTTCGTAGCACGCATTCCTATAGAATGGTATAGAATTACATAGTAGCTCTTGTGTGTACTCAAGTACTAGCTCATGCTGTATCGTAGTACGTAGGCTGCGTATTCGTCACAAACTAATTTTATTGAAATAGAAAATATGAAAACCCATGCAAATTTTTCAGTGCACACAACAAATTTCCAGGGTCATATGGCATACCACCTGGCGGCGCTCCGTGTACCATAAACTACTCAAACCATCTCTTTTTCTCGCTCTGTCCTCTGGTACAACAATCATCTGTGATTAATGAAGACATTCTTCTTAAAACTTGAACGTAGTTGACATCTCTCTGGCCTAAACATACATTAACAGGCTTGGAAAGATTAATTGTCTGAATATAAGGATATAATAGAGTGTGCTAGATCTAGCTACTTCTCTCACATCGTTAAAAAATAAGCATAACAACCCTAAACACCTTTTTTCCACTATTAACAGACTGCTAAAGCCAAGTTGCCCTACCACATTACCTGCCTCATCTCAACTTGCAACACATTTTTATATTTCTTTAGCTCCATTAGCATCACATTCTCTCCACAACACATATAGTTTCCACACCTCCTTGCCTCATTTCAGTCCTTTTTTTCTCCTTTGTCCTCAATATAATAGATGAATCCTTGAGCCCCATCAATTTGAGCTCCATCTCCAACTTACCCTTTCTTGCAAAAATTCTAGAACTCGCTGTTACAATTCAGTTAAATAACCATCTCATTGCAAATAACCATTCCAAACCCCTCCAATCTGGTTTCTGACAACTTCCCACAGCACAAAAACTGCCCTGGTGAAAGTCACTAATGATCTTCTAATAGCTTCTGATTCTCGTTCTCTTTCTACCCTAATTCTTCTTGATCTCAGTGCTGCTTTCAACACATTTTTACAGCTTTAGGTGACTTAGAAGTGTCTGAGATTTTAGATAAAGTTTGTGACAATGGGAAGAGTAAACACTTCAAATTTCAAAGGAAAGAGGATGTTTCCTGAGGGCTGGGGGGTTCCCTTGAGCAGAAACAATTGTAAAGTTTATTTTAGGTAAGTTGTGGGTTAATGATTGCAAAGGAGCAGGACAAAAACAGACTATATAAGATCACATTAAGAGCAAAGAGGGGAGAGGAAACGAGGAGAAACAGGGAGAAAAGAGAGAAGTCCAGAGGAGTTGGGACTTTGAAGCTTGCGTCAGGCGAGTGCCCTAACTTCTTGATCATCCAAACAGGACAGGGATAGGGATATAGGCTCCCATTTATTTGATGGCATCTGGATTTCAGAGAGATTGAACTGCAGGTTGCTTTGTATTTAGTTAGAAGGCAGCTCATCTCTTGTGTGGCCTCTAGACATATTAAGAGTGTAATGCTTAGTAGCAGTCTGGGGTTTTCTAGGTGACCAGGATGTTAGGCCTCTGAAACACCTTGTTTGTAAATACTGTACATAAAGTATCTTGTGTTTTGTATGTTGTGTGTAGTGTAGTTTGTGTTTTGTAATAAATAATAAATAAATAACAGCATCCAGGTGGATGCTGCACATTGGTGGTGGTGGAGGGGAGTCCCCATGACCTGTAAAGCACTTTGAGTGAAGTGTCCAGAAAAGCGCTATATAAGTGTAAGCAATTATTATTATTATTATTATTATTATTATTATTATTATTATTATTATTATCATTATATTTGTTTAACCAAGTGTGCCTGGTTATTACTCCTCTCAAGAAAGTTGTGCCAGAGAATAAAGAATTAATGTGCCTTTAACTATACCAGCCGCTCGGGTATATTGCTAGAAATCACTTACAAGTTGGGGGTTATGAATAATTCACTGATTGACTGAACCTCTCAGTCTGATTTTCACCAGTTTCATAACCCCCCATTTGTAACAATATCTTACTTTCTCATCTTGAAACTGTGTTTGGAGTTTCTGACACTGCTCTCAGATGGTTCAGGTCTTACCTCACTGATCACTGTCACTCTGTCTCTTGGCAGATTTAAGTCTGAAATTGGACTCGTTAAGTCTGTTGTTCCTCAGGGCTCGATACTACTTTTCAGCATTTAAATGTTTCCATTTGGTCAGCTTTTAAGATCACATGGCCTCAACTATCATTTCCTTGCTGACGATACTCAAATCTACATCCAAACCAAAACCTAAACAGATGTGGCTGTCTCTATTCTAATTGCATCTCCGACATACTGTAAAAACATTTTTGCACTCAAAATTTCATTCATCTAAACTGTGACATCAACAAGACTGACATCATGCTCATTGTCACCCCCCATCAACTTTATAAAGCCAATGCTGTAACCCTATCTGCATATGACCTTCAGTCTAAATTGAAAAACCTGTGGGTGATATTTGGTTTAGGCTTGACCTTCAACCTACATATTGTGACAATCAACATAGTGTCAAAATATATATTTTTTTATCTCAGAAATATTGCTAAGCTACATCCTATGTTAACTGTAACTGTGGCTGAAAAGCTGATCAACAAATTGATCTACTCCGAATCTACTCACTGAGGTTTCTAAATCCACATTGAGCAAACTCCAGTATGTCCAAAATTTGGCAGCCAGAATCCTAACCAGGTCTAGTGCAAGTGATCACATTACTCCTGTCCTGCAGTCCTTGCACTGGTTTCCTGTCATGTTTTGTCGACTTCAAAATCCTCATGCTCACCTATAAGACTCTGCATGGCTTGGCACCTCAGTACTTATCTGAGCTACTATCATCATACTCCCCAACTCACAACCTTTGCTCTTCTAATTCTGGTCTCCAATCTGTCCCCCAAGCCCATTTACACTCTATGGGTGACAGGGCCTTCTCCTGTTATTCCCCAAAGCTCTGTAACTCTATCCTCAAGGATGTCAGAGGATGTCCTTCTCTAAAGAAGAACAAGAGCCTTTACTTAAATTGTTCTGTTCTTCACCCCCCTGCTACTACTGTATTCAGTATCCCCATCTAATGTCTCCTCTCATTGTGTATTATCAATGTGTATATCTTGTATATTTTTTATTTTTGTTTTCATCGTTCTATAAAGTGCTTTGAGAAGCCACCTTTAAAGCCACTATATAAATAAAGTTTATTATTATTACTTTCCTCAGTTAAACAGCAGAAGGACCAACCTTGATGTAAGTAAACCTATGTGTGTAAGTAATAATAATAATTACTTACACTTATATAGCGCTTTTCTGCACACTCCATTCAAAGAGTTTTACAGGTAATGGGGACTCCCCTCCACCACCACCAATGTGCAGCATCCACCTGGATGATGCAATGGCAGCCATAGTGCACCAGAACACTCACCACACATCAGCCATCAGTGGGGAGGAGAGCAGAGTGATGAAGCCAATTCATAGAGGGGGATTATTAGGAGGCCATGATTAGAAAGGGCCAATGGGAAACTTGGCTCGGACGCCAGGGTTACACCCCTACTCTTTTCAAGAAACGGCCTGGGATTTTTAATGACCACAGAGAGTCAGGACCTCGGTTTTACATCTCATCCGAGGAGAAGTTCTGCTTGAGACGAAGAAAGGCCCTATCAGCCTCTGGGGTCCACCTTCCCTGTCCAGGGCCTTTACGAGTAAGGGAGGTGATGGGTGCTACAACAGAACTGAAGTTTTGGATGAAACGGCAGTAAAAGTTGGCAAAGCCTAGGAAACGCTGCACTTGTTTCAGGTTCTTGGGTGTGGGCCAGTCCAGGACAGCAGAGACCTTAGCAGGGTCCATCTCAACACCCAGAGAGGAGATTATATATCCTAGAAATTGGATCCTGGACGTATGGAAAGTACACTTCTCCAACTTGGCATAGAGGTGGTTATTGATGAGTCGGGTGAGAACTTCACAGATGTGAAGGACATTATCGTCCATGTTGCGAGAAAAAATGAAAATATCATCAAGGTAAACCAAAACATACTTCTGAAGGATGTCCCAAAAAATGTCATTCATAAAGCCCTGGAATACCGCAGGAGCATTAGCCAGGCCAAAGGGCATGACCTGATATTCATAATGACCAAGTGTAGTAATGAAGGCTATCTTCCACTCGTCACCTTCACGGATGCGAATTAGGTTGTAGGCACCCCATAGGTCAAGTTTGGTGAAGACAGAGGCCCCCTGAAGAGGGTTAGGGTTACCGGTTGTAAGGGGATACCGGTTCTTGATAGTAATCTCATTAAGACCTCTATAATCGATGCAGGGCTGCAGGGATCCGTCCTTCTTCTCCACGAAAAAGAAACCTGCACAGGCCGGAGAAGTAGACGGGCGAATGAAGCCGGATTCCAAGGAATCACGGATGTAGGACTCCAGGGCGTCAGATTCATTAAGAGAAAGAGGGTAGATTCTTCCTCTCGGAGGGAGGGTTCCAGGCAGTGGGTCAATGGCGCAATCGGAGGGACGGTGTGGTGGCAAGGAGAATGCTTTTTGCTTGCTGAAGGCGAGGTGCAGGTCAGAATATACAGAAGGGATCCCTATGGTGTCCTCCTGGGAGATGTGGACATAGGAAAGTCTGAGAGGCAACTGTAGACAACGATGATGACAATTGGGTCCCCAGGCGAGTAGTTCACTGTTGGACCAGTGAAAGTGGGGGTTGTGCATCTTCAACCAAGGGTATCCAAGAACCAGATGATGGGAAGGAGAATGGAGGAGTCGGAATTGGATGCTCTCAGTGTGGAGGGCGCCAATGCGTAGAGAAAGGGGAATTGTTTGCCATTCAACAAGAGTGAGAGGGGATCCGTCCAGGGTGAGGAGGCGAATAGGGGGAGAAACAGGGATGCAAGGAATATTCCAAGTGGTGGCGATTTCCCAAATTTCTCCGGGGTGGGAGGGGGCAAGGGGCAAGCAGCAGCAGCCAGGGGAGGGGCAGGCATGGGAGCCACTGGAGGGGGTGGGGGCCGGGTGGTGTGGTCCACTAGGCATTGAACTGCAGTGGTCAGTTGTTGAAGAGCCTGGGACTGCTGTTGCAAAAAGGTGGTGGTGGTGTTCTGGTCTGCTGGATCCATGTTGGCTCACTATTCTGTAAGAGTAGGGCTGATAGGGCAACAGGATCCTAACCAGGACTCAAGACTCGGAGAAAGACACTAAGCTGAATCGCTAGGCAAAAACGAAACCAGGAGGCAGGTGAGTAGGTCTGAACACAGAGAGTCAACGAGGAAGCAACAATCCAAAAACACAAGGCGAAATCGAATCCAGGAAGCAGGCGAGTAGGTCAGAACACGGAAGTACAACTAGGAAGCAGCAATCCAAAACACAAGGCGAAATCGAAAACGAGAAGCAGGCAAGGAGATCAAATACCGGAGAAAAGCAAGAGATAAACGCGCACTAGGGAGCTCGAAGAGAATCCACAATAGTGAGCGGGGAAGTGAGGAAAAAGGAGAACTAAAATAGAGACGGGAGAGAAAGGTGATTGGAGTTTACTTGCGGCGTGAGCTTGTTTTACAGGGTGTGCGCGTGGGAATGCAAGAAGGAACAGAGGCGCGAGTGGAATGCGTAACACACACCTGCTTAGCCTCAGTGGGTTGCCAGTTGTGAGTTGCAGGGTGATATGGCTGCTGGCTTAAGGAAACAGCCTTTCCACCTCTCTTGCGCATCAGTATCCATACCTAGTTATTTAAACAAATTGCCTCTAATTATAAACATCTTAATATGCTGGCTCTGTGGATCAGCATCAGCTGTTTGCCCATTACTTCAATTCATGTGCATCCAACACACAGTTCAATGCTAGCAACTACACAAAATCTAAAATACAATCCTCATTTCAGTATCTATGTAAACATACAGTCTGTTAACTTCATCATCTTCATCAAAAGTATGCCTAACCCCATTAAGAAGTGTTCTTGTTATCAGTGTATTCCTCAACTTTCCCAAAATTATATTTTTCTTACCAACATCTCTAGTCTTTTATCCTGAAAAACTCAGCCATCACCTAAATCCCCAAAAGTTGCTTGTGTTAATTTCTTTAAATCACAAATATCATATGTAAATACTGGCCATGTAATACTCTGCATTGTGGAATAATAGTTTATTTTAAAGGGAAATAGAGAAACTAGGAACTAGAGAAGTCAAGAAAGGCTTTTTTTTTCTAGAATTAATAAATGCACATCCTGTTCACTGGGAAATTAAATCCACACTGAGCAATCTTCAATATGTTCAGAATATGACAGCGAGAATCCTAACTGGGATGCATTACACCTGTCTTCAAGTCCTTGCACTGGCTTCCTATCAGGTTTCGAGTCAACTTCAAAATCCTCATCCTCATTCAGTACCTATATGGCTTATTACCTGTCTACTCCCCACCTTTGTCCATCTGACTCTGGTCTTCTAGCTGTCCTCAAGAACATCTACATTCTGTGGGTGACAGGACCTTCTCTAGCTGCACCCCAGAGCTCTCGATTTGTATCCCCAGTGATATCAGTCACGTACCCTGAGTGCATTTAAATCTAACCTCAAAACCTTTCTTTTCAGAAGACCTAGTGTCTGTATCTGCTTCATTTTCTAATTTTGGTAGCACCTCTAACTGCTTGTCTTTCTTATATGTATTTACTTTGTAATCTGTGGTCCTTTTTACTGTTTTTACATCTACTGTATTGCTTTGAGATGCCACTTTTAAAGGTGATATATAAAACAAAGTTTTTTATTACTGTTATAGAGAAACATGATCAGATTTTCCCTGGTTCAGAAAAAAAGTTCTAAAGTATACTAGTTTGTCACTTCTCATTCCCTCTTTGCTAAATTTCAAACTAATCTGATCAATCTAACTGCCTCTATCCTGCTAGATTTGCAATTATTCTGAAAATGTTCTTCTTGAAATAACTCATTTCTAAATACCTTTTATCACTGTTAACATCTTGCAGCAACTCTGCAACAAAATATACACTTAGCTCAACCTGACAGTTCAACCTGCTACCAACATTGAAAAAAATTCTTAAGATTTCTATATTTATGTCTTTATTTAGTGGTTTCATTAGTGACAAAGGCTAAACTTTCTTGGAAAAATGTCTTTTATGTAAACTATGTTTGCTATTAATTCATTTAGGGCTCACTGACAGTATTGCTGTTTTTTATGTCGATGAAAAAATAAAGTCTTTTCATTTAAAATGACGGTTGCAAATAGTGTGGACCAGCGTTATACTTGTGAGTTTTAGTGGTGTAGCTCATACAGCTGTGTCTAGATATCTTGGTCAAATATTCGGCTAGTGTCTATTGTCTGTTTAGGGTTCTGTAGCATTCCACATGGCTGGGCAGCTTGTTCCCCCCTCCTGCTAAAGACTCGACCACTTGAAAATACCTGTGAAACCGGTTTAATTCGTCACAGCCAGCACTCCTGCAGAGAGTGATGAAAACCACATGTAAGACTTTGGTTCTTAAAATGTTTAGGGAGAAATGGATTATTGGCGTGTATTGGTGTGTGACTTGCGGAATTAAAAGCTGCCTTTATATTCTTCTCCGTCACCTCCTCCCAGCAAGCTCTCCCGCGCCCCGACCAGAGAGAGACACACGACAAGCCCTGCTGATTAAGCACCTTGAATTGAATTGAGAGATGGGGGGGGGGGGGAGGGCGAGAGAGAGAGACTGTGCTCCCACTGCCAGCGGGGAGAAATAGAGACAGAGGTGCACTTCCTACTGCACTGTGACAAATACTCTGGGATTAGAGAAACATTCTTCCCTAAACTCAGAAATCTAGTACCAGAGTTCCCACACCTGCCAGAATCACAACGGATCCCAATCCTACTGGGAGAGGGAGGAGGGAACTCAGTTGAACTGGCAGCCCAGTATGTGATCTCCTGTCACAGCCTGAGGAACAGTGAGCCTGTCTCCCAATAATGCTCCTTCTGTCTTCATTATATGTAAATATTCTATAATATGTCATTGTTGTAAATGTCTGTAATATGTCTGTAGATTTTATATTAATATTATTTTTTGTTTTGTTTCATGTAAATTTCATTATTTTATTTGCTTTGGCAACACTGATTGTACCCATCTGTCATGCTAATAAAGCACCTTGAATTGAATTGAGAGAGAGAGAGAGAGTGAGCTACCGAGCGAGCGAGCGAGAGAGAAACACCCAGGGGTGCAGAACCAGGGAACTATTTACATATTAAAACTATTTCCCAAATTTAGTATGTGCTTTTCTATATTTATTGTCAATTAATTGTCCATAATTTTGCTATTCTATTTTTTCAAAGAAATGTTTGTTAAAAGAAAAGTCACAGCGCCAGCTGGATTTGAACACACAACGGGAGACGGGAACATAGACCACAGTAATAATAATAATAATAATAATAATAATAATAATAATAATAAACTTTATTTTATATAGCGCCTTTAAAGGTGGCTTCTCAAAGCGCTTTACAGGATGACAATAACAATAAATAAGAAGACTACAACAATAAATAAGACAATTTCACAAGACAGGACACAATTATAATTACAACAATACAACAATAACAATAGAGGAGACCGTGGAAGATGGTATTAAGAAGAGCAGAGGGGTGAAGAATGGAACCAGTTAAGTAAAGGCTTTTCTGAAAAGGAGGGTTTTGAGTCTGGATTTGAAGGAGTTTAGAGAAGGTGACTCTCTAATATCCTTGGGCAAGGAGTTCCAGAGCTTGGGGGCATAGCAGGAGAAGGCCCTGTCGCCCATACAATGTAGACAGGCTTGGGGGACAGTAAGGAGGGCAGAATTTGAAGAGCGGAGGTTGCAAGGTGGGGAGTAGGGCGATAAAAGTTCAGACAGTACAACCGGCAAGGTCACATGAGAACCACTGAAACAGCCCTACACATACAGAATCAACAGACATTGTACAGCTTGTACTACTGTGTTGCAGTATGTGAATATAATTTTATGGTTATTAATTTCTTTAGATATGCAATTCCATATTATATTAGCAGAAAACTACCACTTTTTATACACGCTATTTCACATGTTAGTTAAAGACATCAATGCTTAAAATGTTTAGGGAGAAATGGAATACTGGTGTGTACTTTTTCTTTAAAGTACCGATTTCTGGAATCTGACTGGCTGAGACCCTTCTGAAGTGGTACCATAATCTCTGGTATACGGAAAAGAAAGCGTAGATAAAAAAGCTTGGATTCTCATGTATCCGATACAAGTATCTTTTAATACAGTCTTTGCTGTGCTCTTGAGGATCCTTGTGATATTTTGAGCTCTGGTTGAATGATAAGTGTTGCAATTTAATTAATTTTCATTGTTAGAAATTATGAAACGCTCTGTTAAAAGCAAGGGAGTTTTTATGTCCGTTACAGTAAAAGAAAATACCTGACAAAGTAGGGCTTGGACAGATTCCAAGTGCTTGTACAAATGTGCTAAAAAAATGAGCAAAAAAAGTCATTTATTCCTTTATCATATTGGCTAGCTAATGTCCTGTCCTCGTTAATTAGATCAACGAAATGCTGTGGTGTGTCAAAGAATAAAATAAAAATTATTTTCGTTTAAAATGACGGTTAGAAAGAATGTGGACAAGCGTAATACTTTGAGTTTACAGATTGTACGAAGTCATTCATTATTAATACTATTAGTAATATCTTCGGTAAAGGCTTTGATGCATAAAATATTTCTGCATAATTAAAATATTTATGATAAAGGTACGTTGTGTACTTTTGTCCAACTGAGCAATCTTGCTTTCATAAAATATACCAACTTTTTAATGACTGACGATTAACATGCTGTAATACACAGTTTAAATTTAAAAGCTCAAATGCTGTACATGAAAGGTTAAGCTTTATTGGCTCATCCTGGTGGTTTTACAAGGTGATCCAGGATACTTTCCAGCATGACGTCAAATGACGCAATACACCGCGTAATACTGCGTTTTCATGCGACACGCCCACCCCGGTCTACCGCTAAATACCCCACGCGTTTTGAATGGCTGCATCTGTAGCTGGTGGTGGCAGAATATTCCGCTTTCTTCATAAAAGTTTCTTAACTGTGTAACTTGTGGTTATTTTGGAAATGTTCAGACAAGCTTTTTTAACAATCAATGGAATGTAAAATTCTTGTAGTTTAACTAAGCCAAATCAAGTGACACTTTGGTTTAGTGGCAGACTTTTTGCCTGCCACTTAGAAGATCCTTGGTTTGATTCCTAATGCACCAGTTGTACTTTTAACAAATAAAGACTTTCTTTAATTGTATATTCAATATTTAAATAATATTATTAATAAATGAATAACACGAATAAACATGAATGAGTTAAAAGAAAATACCCACACAAAAACCTCAATTATCAGGGCTTCTTAGGGCTTCTTAAATTTTCTGGTTCCCTTACTCTCTGGTGGTCTGGTGTTCAAATGACTGGTATGGGTAGTTTTAGTTCAATTCCTGGGGTGCTATCTGCATCCAGTTTGCTTGTTTTCACTGTGTTTGAATGGGTTTCCTCTAGGTGCTCCCACAATCCAAAGGATCCTGGTATCAGTGAAGGAGTAGCATCCCATCCAGGTTGTACCCCGCTTTGCGCCCTCGCTTGCTTGGATAGGTTCCAGTTTCCCATTACCCTGTACTAGATAAAGTGGTTACAAAATGTATGGGTGGATGTGTAATTGTAAAACATTCCAATTCCATAACAATACAGAATATATTGTCTTCCAAATCTGTTTATTTAACAAATAAAAATGTTTTCAAATATTACTGAAGTCTGTATGTGTGATACTGTTGCAATTCCAATTTTGTGTTGCAGATGTTATTAACTACAAAGGTCAACTTCGTACATAGTGATCCAATTTCCTTTTATTTTTCATTGTTTATGTATTTGTTTTGTATAAAATAGTATACGAATGGTCTTTTATGGAGGAATATGCTCATTCCAACCTTTTAAATACATAGATCGAAAGCAACAGGAAAGCTACCTTCAATGGTACAAACTGGCACAAATGCAGTTCTAACACATGGGATCAGTTCAGTTCTCTGCACCCTTGTAGAGGTTCTGAGTGACTGCACACACACCCAGAAGTAAAGTACTATATCTTGGGGATGAAAGGAGCTGGAAAACTACTTCAACAGCACAAACACGGACAAACGCAACACTAACAAATGCACTCCTATGCTGTTGTAGGGGACTAAATGACTGCTGAACAGTAATTCTCACAGTATGAACCAATGATTGTGCAAAAACAAAAAGCTCAGCTTTCTAAAAATGCCATTTTTAAATATGTAAATAAAATCTGTGAAAACAATCACAAATGGTGGTCTTTTAAATATCAGTGGTATAAAAGAAAGCAAAACTGCAGAAGCATCAATAAAGATGTCCAGTTTACACACACAGAACACAAATTTTATTGGTTTATTTTACAACACTAGAAAAAAACATGAGATATGAGATATCACTGAGATCCTTTTTCCTGATGTAATTTTGGTGATATAGAACAATATGTGCTCTTACAGTAAATTTATGGATTTATTCAGATGTAAGTGAACCCTGGGGTAGTTTCTTGGGCCCAGACAAGAATGATTAGCATGTCTGTACTGCTTGAAAGTTTGTGAAGCCCTACTATACTTCTTTAAATGTCATGGTTGCCATCATAGCTGCTAGAGGATGTGACACCACATATTGATTTATCATATCATACTTACTTTTGCACAAAGGGAGTATGGAGTTTCTCTTAAATATTTTGTATTTAATATGTAATGAGACAATATATATTTTTGCGTGTCTATTATTCAGATTATCTTGATTAAATATTGGAGTTCACATGGAAGGTTTTTAAAGATAATTTGTCTAAGACGTGAAAGATAGTTCACATAATTTCAAGCACCACTTTAATAATTCTGAAATTACAAATTGCTTCAAAATAGGAGTGATGAAGCTAGAGTGGTTCATTAGTGGGAGCAGAATTTTTTTTTTTGTTTATTGATAAATTGCGTAAATTTGCTGTAAATGTGCAAACATTCGTGCCAATTCTGCCCTTTGGGGCCTGGTATCCTATTAATTCTTTCCCTTTTGTTTACAGTCTGTCATTTTCCCTGCAGGATCATGGTGCGGACTGGATGGTCTTTTCCTGACCACTGGTCACTGTGTTTAATGTTTGACAGCAGTTTGTTGTTTGGTCTTAGAGCCTGAAGCAAATGACACTATGCAATATAGTTACAGCTCTATGTGGAAGGACTACACAGGTGTCAAAGGACACATGGTACTGCTTGAGCTTGTGTTCCAACTATTCTTTCCAAGGCTTAATGTTTTCACACCAATCTCACCCATTATTTGTTTGCTTTAGTACTTAATTTGTAATGTAATAACTAAAATGTTATTTGGAAAACTGGGAATCACCACTAGAAAAAACAGTCCTAATAGGAAACAAGAAGTCTTCACAGTATGAAGAAAAAAAAACTCATTAAGACATTTTCAGCATCTTTATCGGTATTCCTAATACAAGAAATTGTATATGGCCAATAAAGTGATCTTATCTTAGAACTTACAGAGAGCTACATAAAATGTGAGTAAATTTATTCTAAGGCATAATGAGGCCCTAATTTAAACTAGACTAACAAAAATATAATATAAGGCTTTGTCCCTAACCTCTACAAGTAATATATTGATGACTGCATAACGACCAGCTTAAGCACTTTCTACATAAGTTCACCAACTTCCACCCATCTCTCAAATATACGGTTAACATATCTTCCACTACTCTTCCATTTCTAGACATTAACTTCTTCATTAACTACCCCCGACTCTCTACTTCGGTCCTTTACAAACCCACTTATTCTCCTGTATAACTAATTTCACCCCAAACACACTAAAAACTCTCTCCCCTTTTCACAGTTCCTTCGGGTACAATGACTCTGCAGTGACGACATCGATTTCCAGAACCAAGCCCTCAAAATGTACTCTTTTTTCATCAACAGAGGATACCCTAACAGTGTTATTAACAGGGCCCTTGCCCGAGCCCAAAAAAAACCTTGGACAATCAACTTGAGCTGGAATTCCCACCGTAACAACCGCATGCCTTTGGTGCTTCCCCACCACCTCAACACACTTTCTAAACCTAAGACTATCAATGACAACTTTACCATCCTACAGGATTATCCCTCCATTGGGGCACTCTTTTCTGACCACCCCATCATCTCATATTGCCGGGCACTCTTTTCTGACCACCCCATCATCTCATATTGCCGACCACCTAATCTGCGTAACCTTGTTCACAGCTCCCTTGACCGCCCTTAGCAACCATCCACACCAGGCACTTTGCCTTGCAACAGAGCTTGCTGTATCACCTACAAGTACATATCTAACACCACACTCATTCAACGCCCCTCAGGACAATTCCGGATCACTCAGATGACATCTTGTACCTCCAGCAACCTTATTTACTGTAACCTTATTTAGGCATCTACATTGGGGAAACAGGAAGGAGACTCAGAGACTGCTTCAGAGACAAGTTAGGGCTGTGAAGATTAAAGATTTATCCAAGTCTATTGTTTCTCATTTCACCTTTGACAGCCATGATCACACTAATCTCTCCGTCTGTGTTCTCAAAGACGATTTTCCTAAGTCCCACATTAGAAAGACAACAGAAACTAAAATTATTCTGCAGCTAGGATCACCCCTTCTCTCAATGACAGATTCATTTTCTTCTAAATTCTCTCTGTTGATTGTAGGTTTCATTTCACACCTCTCTTCACCTATCCTGACTTTACACTACCTGATTGGCCACTCTATCTGTCCCCTGCTCCTACTTCCCGCCCCTCCTCTCTCCCAGCTTTTGTTCTCCTATAATACATTACCTTTGCTTACTGCCCTGTCTTTCTAACACCTGAAGAAGGCTCCACGGCCGAAACTTTTCTTTCTTCTCTTTTTGGAATGAAATAGACCTATTACTTATTCTGTAACAAAAATATATGTACAAATATCACAATATACAATAGTTACACTATGATACATATGTACTGTATAAACATCTGTGCATTCCAAAGTCTTAATCCATATACAGCTAGAAAATCCATAAATCTGTGCCTGTTACACAAATCCTGTCACAAACCGCACACAGGCATGCAGGCACGCAGACACCGTCACATTCCCACGAGCACCCACTAATTAACTTCACAGTCTTTGTCTATTTACATTTCCACTCTGCAACTTGTCCTCACTAACTATTGAGGTTTCCTCAGCATGAGCTGTGCATCTAGTTAGCGATTTTCCCTGACTTATCGTTTGTTCTTGTGACCCCCTGGATTTCTGACCTACCACTTCTGATCTCCAACCTCACTCTAGCCTCACAACTTGGATAACGTTCACCTAGGAATTCAGTTTTCTCCCTGCAAAGGGTCTTTTCCTACCTATTCCCTCAGGGTATGTAACAAATCCAGGGCTAGCTCATCCGTATTGTCATATGCACAAGTGCAATTAAATGCTTATTTGCATGTATGCTCTTATACAAAGACATCAAGGAAACACCAAAAACAAAAACACAGAACAGCAGCAACAACGTCAAGTTAAATAACATAACATAGAGAAAAAAAAACATCAGCGTGAGCCAGCGGTAGGGGTAGAGTTTAGTAATCTGACAGTGTGAGGGAAGAAGCTGTCTCTGAGTCTAGACGTTTGTGCCTTTATGCTCCTATAACGCTTACCAGAGGGAAGAGGGGAGAAAAGTGAGGAACCAGGATGACTGGTGTCCTTAATAATACTTCCAGCCTTCTTGAAGCAGCAAGTAGTAAAAATGTCTGAAATAGAAATAGCTGTACTCCAGTGTTAGACTGGGCTAACCTGACCACTCCCTGTAATGCCTTCTGGTCAGATAATGAACTGCTGCCAAACCACACTGTAATTCCACATGTTAGCACACTCTCAATAGCGCACTAGTAAAATGTGGTAAGGACAGTTGAAGGCAGTCCAATTTTTTTCAATTGTCTAAGGAAGTAAAGGCATTGTTGTGACTTCTTTGTAGCTCCAGTTACATGCTGGGACCATGTTTAGTCGTTAGCTATGAAGGTACTCAGGAACTTGAAACTGCTAACTATCTCAACAGCCACCCCATTGATGTGAATAGGGATGTTGTCCCCACCCTGACCAGCTCTTTGGATTTGCTGACACTGAGGGAGAAGTTATTGTCAAGGCACCATTCCACCAGGTTCCAGACCTCATCCCTGCAGGCTGTCTCATCGTTAGCAGTGTTTCAACCAATGATGGTAGTGTCATCAGCATATTTGAAGATGGAACTGGAGCTGTGTCTGACTACACAATTGTGGGTAAACAAGGAGAAAAGCAGGGGGCTTAGCACACAGCCCTGGGGGACACCTGTATTGATGGTCAGTGTGGAAGAAAGTTTTCGAACTACCCTCACAGAGAGGTGTTGATGCCCAGGTCATTCAGCTTCCTGACCAGTCTGGAAGGAACAATTGTGTTAAATGTGGAGCTGTAATCAATGAATAGCATTCTGATGTATGTGTCTTTGTCTTCGAAATGAGTCAGGGCAGTGTGAAGAGCCAGGGAAATAGCATCGTCAGTGGACCTGTTACACCATAATGCAAACTGCAGGGGATCTAAGCATCTAAGATCTAAGTGCCATTGTGTTAATGAGCCCCAACACCAGCCTTTCAAAGCATTTCATTATGGTGGATTTGAGTGCTAATGGTCTGTAATCATTAAAACAGGTCATAGTATTTTTCTTTGGGACTGGAATAATAGTTTTCTTAAAACACGTGGGAACAGAAGACTGTAAAAGTGAAAGGTTAAAAATATCCATGAAAACCATGGCCGGTTTTCCGGGCCAATCACCTTCCGTGTTTTAACCAGTCTGAAAATTGCCCTGACTTCAGTCTCTGTGACAAACAAGACTGTATCAGCAGCAGCCGGCACCAGTTCTGTGATTTCTCAAAGCAAGCATATAGGCATTCAGCTCATCTGGGAGAGAGAAATCACTACTGGTTTATGTTACACTGCTTATTTTGGCTTTATAGTATTGTCCGAATACCCTGCCACATTTGGCGCGCATCGGCAGAGGCAGCTTGTGTTTCAATTTCCTTTTAGAGTCCCGGATAGCTTTTCGCAGGTCATACCTTGCCTTCTTATAAAGATCCAGATCGCCAGATTTAAAGGCCTCCGATCATGCCTGCAGCTTATTTTGGATGTCGATGTAAGATGTCGATGTTAAACCATGGTCTTTGTGGGCATGCAGTCATCCACACATTTCTTAATGAAATCAGTGACAGCTGTAGCATACTTGTTCAGGTTCGCTGATGAACTTTTAAACACGGCCATGTGAATTTTCACATTTGAACACCAAGAGTTGTTTATTATCAGACAAACACCACCGCCTTTTTTCTTACTGGACAAGCCAGAGTGATCCACACGATAGGTGGAGAATCCATCAAGCTGCACGGCTGAGTCAGGTGTAGTGGGGGCTAGCCAGGTCTCGGTGAGACAGAGAATACAGTAATCCCTGATGTCTCGCTGATGGCTTAACCTTCCTCTTAGCTCATCCATCTTGTTCTCCATGGGCTGCATGTTGGCCAGGAGGACACTCAGTGGGTTCTGGTAGCCGCGGTGCTTCACTCTCACTTGAAGTCCTCCCCATCTACCTCGCCGGCTCTGCTCTTAGTCAGGTGGGGGGTCCGTGTGCAGAGGCACCCAGGATAATTGATTCAGTTTCTAATAGGATATCTGTGTTTAAAATCATCGAACCATTGTCCATAAATACTTCTCAATCATAAATAATTTTTGAAAAGACAGACTGGACACAGACAAAAATGAACAGACGTGGAGCCACATGCAACATGTCACCACACTCTGGCGCCATGTTGGATGATGAGAGCACCAAGTTATATGGTGAGAATAAAAATATCTTTTAATGTAATATCTTTTTTTTATTATTATTATTCTTTTGACAGTGGTACAAGAGAGACTTTTTGAACTTGCCACAATATCAATGCAGCACAAAATCGCAGGAAAATGAGATAAAAAAGAACAAGTGACAGAGCCTGCAAGATAAGGCAAGAAAAAAATAATGTTTAAAGAGCACAGAATGTTTTCTTATTCTGTATTTTGTAAATAAATTTCAGATCATTTGAAAATGCTGTGTATCTGTTTTAATTGTTCTCAGGTGCTGGCAGCTATTCAGGGGCACATGCCCAAATCCAAATAAAAAAACAAACATATTGAATAGGACAAAGAGAGAAAACTTGCATTACAATACAAATAGATCACAGTCAGTGCTAAATCTCATTCTCTTAAACACTAGTTCACTGGAATTAAGGTCTCTCTTCTAACAAACGATCACAAAAATGATGAATAACAAATTTTGCGTGCAGATTCCATAATATAGCAAATTGAAATTTCCCTAAAACAAGACACATATATATTTAATTATCAGATATAATACTTACCAGACTACTTAGACAGAATCACTTGGATGATGCAAGCTTTTGAGGAAGAGGAGAATGGTTGAAGAAAATCATGATTTTCCTTCTTCCATGTTTTCCTCTTGTCTCTCTCTCTTATCTTGTGTCTATGTCCTATCATACATTTATTTATGCTGTGGTCCATCATTATGGAAGCTATGCTCAACCATATTTCTAAGATGGCTCATCAGAACTGGACACTTATTCCCTAACATTCCCGTAATGATTCTGAGTAGAGTATCATTTGTGTCATCCGGTATGTTTATTTGACTGCAAGAGAAACACCATACAAAATATATTTTTCCCTTAAAACACATTTGAAGGATTTTTTGTGTGTATTCTAAAGTTGTACAAAACCTGCTGTATTGAATATTTACAGAATATGTATGTAACAATTAAACTGTGTACCATGGTACCATATGTGGTAATCTGCATGTTGAATCTAAACTGATGATCTCTCTGCATCATTTCTATCTTATTCAACAGGTTTCCCAGCTTTTTGTAGTGATTGTTTGCAACCACCCTAAAGCAAACTGGAAAAAGCATCTACTTATTATAACAAATTATCAGAGTATAGAGCTTGTCAATGACAGCAAGTGCTTAGACTGGTCATAGACAAAATCCTAATTGTAGCACAAATGGTGTGACCCCAGTTACAGAAAATTCCAAGACATAGCCCAGATTCTTTAAGATAGAAAGGACTATTTTAAATGTTTTAAAAAGTGTTTAAAATACCATCTTACTTATTGATTTGGCACCATCAGTACCACACATTTTTATACACTGGGACAATTATTGAAGATAAGGTGCAAAATCATTGGAAACAATTAAATTAATCTAAATGCCCCATGCAAAAAGAAGGTTCTAAAGACATCAAAAAGTATTACCCCTTAGGGGAACTCCTAAATGCCCTTGTCTGTTTGTACAGGGTTTATGGCACTTACCATATTTGTCAAATACCATATTTCATATAGTTTCACAAAGTATTGTACAGTATATTCAAATAATATATTTGCCTTTTTACAGTGAAAATATTATTACAAAACCAAAAGATTGCCCAGAAAACAAAACCCCAGCATCCTTACTGTATTTTTTGAAGACATCTTCTTTAGGTACCATACTATTGATGATATAATACTTTAGAAGTGCTCTTAGTTATTGCAGGTTCTACTAACTAGTGTAATAAATTAGCTGTGCAACTTGCTGCTTTGATAGGTGAATATAGCTGATCCCAGTGAAATATAACCAGTGACATTTGATATTTACTGTGGGTTAGGATTACAAAATCCTAATTTTAAAAGAAATCTAGTTTGCATTTGCCAGATTGTCTGGATTGTCATTATTTTTAGTTAATTGATAAAATAATGTTGTTCTAAATTTCATGATTTCTTTGTATTTTTTTATTTTACTTTCAGTAAGGATATTCAAGACACCTCCACCCCCTCAACCAGTTAGAGCACTGAAGTTTCCATGGCAAAGAGCAGGTAATCAATAACCATACCTCCTATAGCTCCCCACACCCACATGCACCCCCACAGCCTCAGAGTCCCAGGACAGGTGGACGAGTGTTAAAGAAGTTGTGGAACCTGTGCTGTTCAGGATCTTTCCAGCACAGACACCTGGAGCACAACTAGACACCTCAAAGAAATATTCCTTCCTTTTCAGAATGAGTGTTGTCTGCAGACTGTGTACCAACATAAATAAAAATGTTGAAAAGGGGAAATCCGAGGGGAAAAGTACAAGTGGCTCCCTGTATCAATAAATAAAATGTTAAATATCAACCTTAACAACCCATAATGTCAGAGATTATTGGAGTCGCTGTGTGAATAACATTCCATTCTGCTGCAGTGCTATGTCCAGGAAGTAGTATAAAGCGACACCTACATCGCCGGGGTCTGTCGGAGCCGCGGGTGTCAGGGTGAGCGTGCCGGGGCTGACTCCCGGGCGGCCGACCAGGCGGTTGATGGGGTAGCCGCTGAGGGGAATGCAGGGGCCAAGCCTGACAGGGAGATAAGCCGTGCTGTGGGGGAGCTGCTGCAGCGTAGCATCAAGGGCCTCACTCGAGACCAGCAAAGGCGGCTGCGGTCTCTCCTTGCTGAGAATGAAGATCTGTTCACGAGGAGAGCACCTGCACGGCTCTCACACAGCACGAGATCGACATAGGGGATGCGCGGCCCATTCATGTTCCACCCCGGCAGATGGCCTACATCAAACGTGCAGCCACGGATCAGAAGGTTCAGGAGATGGCCATGGGGGGAGTGATCGATCCCTCTGCGAGTCTGTGGTCTTCCCCGGTCATTTTAGTCCGGAAGAAGGACGGCTCGTGGAGGTTTTGTGTGAACTACAAGAAGCTGAACGACGTCACCCGGAAGGACTCCTATCTGCTGCCCCGGATGGATGATGTGCTGGACTACATTTCCGGGTCGACCTGGTTCAGCTCGCTTGATCTCCGCTGTGGTTACTGGCAGGTTCCGCTCACCCCTGAGACTTGCCCAAAGACAGCCTTCTCCATCGGCCAAGGGCTCTGGCAGTTCACAGTCATGCCTTTCAGACTGTGTAATGCCCCGGTGACGTTTGAGCGGTTGATGGAGCGAATGCTGGCATCGATTCCTGGCCTGGCGAACCTCCAGTTAGTGCTGGCTTGCATTTGGCGGGCCGGGTTGAGGCTCAACCCCGGAATATGCGAGCTCCTGTGGCGGTCACTTTCCTGGGGCATGTGGTCGGGCCACGAGGGGTGGCCATGGGCCTGGGGAAGGTCGAAGTGGTGCGCAACTGGCCAGTGCCCCGCACAGTGGCAGAGCTCCGCAGTTTCCTGGGGTTAGCGTCTTATTACCGGAGGTTCGTCCGGGACTCTGCCAGCCTCGCTGCCCCGCTGCACCACTTCACGGAGAAAGGGCGTTTTGTGTGGGATGTGGACTGTGAGGCGGCCTTCCGGGGGCTGCGGGAGGCACTGGTGGGGGCTCCTGTCCTGGCCTTTCATTTTTCCGCCTGGAGGAGTGCTGGCACAGCCATCCAGGCCGGATTACGAGTGGGACCTGCAGCAGCTGATGCTGCGAGTACACAGCTTCGCCAGAATCTGCCTGACTCAGGCAGGGGTTCGGCAGAAGCAGTACTACGATCTGCGCTGCAGGGGGACCCCTTTTAGACCCAGGGACCTTGTCTGGGTCTACAACCCGAAGCTGACTCTGGCCTGGGAAGGACAAGGGGAAGGTCATGGAGGTTGTGGGGGAGATCTGCTTCCATGTCTGGTTCTGGAAGCAAGGGAGGGTGGTGGTCCTGCACTGAGACCACCTGGCTCCCTTCAGGACTCGCGAGGAGGTGCTGGAACGGGAGGGCGCGGAGTATCCCGGGACGCAGCCAGTTCCAGATTTCACTGGGCCAGTAGGGGCTGATGGGGCGGACCGCCAGACTCCACCTCGATGCAGCGGGTGCACTCACCGGGTGCCGCAGAGGCTGTAGGATTGTGTGCTGGACGTAGGCGGGCTATTTGATGCTGGCGGGACGCCAGACGTCTCAGGTGGAGGCAGTGTAGCGCATTCGCCTGGCGCTGCGGCTGAAGAGTGCCTGGCTGGAGTACGTGGCGAGGGGCAGGACGGGAGTAGTAGTGGTCAGGGCTGGGACTAGGAAAGCCACTGACCAGTGCAGCTAACCCATTGCAAAACAGGCTTACAGTTTGGCGAAATCGCCCGGATTCTTTTAAATAGTTCCCTGGTTTGGGAGCCCTGTTATACTTGTACCCAATTTCCACCCTATCCCTGTGTAATTTCCCCGAATATACCCCAGTGTGTTGCTCTCTCTCTTGCTCTCTCTGGAGCTTGCTCGTTCTCTCTCACACTCTCACTCTCTTTCTGGGGCGCGGGGGTGCTGTGCTGGCTGTGCCGAAAAATAAAGCGCTGTTTTTCAGCCAACGAGCGTCTGAGTCACTGTGTCCGTTCTCACCGAATCTGAAAATACTACAATAATATATACATATTATAATAGCTATTATGCACGCAGATAAGGTAGGCCTAGTAGTAAATAATATATGCGGCCCACGAGACTTGCTTTTAGCCACGGTTGCGGTACAGTTGATAAAAAGGTTGAGAACCACTGGTCTAAGGGGTTTTAGTGTGAGCCTCACCCTGTGCATTGTGAATTTACACTCCTCACAGTTGAAGGATGCCTCTCTGTCCCCAGGTGTAATAGTTAATAGACTCAGGAAAAGTTTTATCCCCTCTACAATAGTAATCCAACAGTGTAAAATATAGTTCTTACTTCTTACTCTTTCTCACTATTGTTGCAGATGTGCCATAGGACAAAACTATTATATTTCAATTAAGTACATCTGTACCTATTACTTTTAAATACTGGGACAAAGGCATTAGGACTTGAACATGTATGGTGAACAATATTTTGACTCCTTTTCCCTAGAATTTGTACTATTGTTATTTAAGGTAATAGGGCAGAAATTAATAAAAATAGGCCAATGTAAGAAATAATAAAATCTGTTCAGTTATTGGGTGTGTCCAGTCTTTCCGGGTTTACCCCCTCCCATCAAATATATTTTTTTAAAGTTTTAAAATCAGACGAGTTTCGCAATTTTTTTAATGTTGCCAGCTAGAATAGACTGTTTTACAGAGTATTTAATATATTACAATGAAACTGGCTCCCAGTTCATTATTGTGTAATTAATGAGATAGAAATACGCGTGTCAAATATGATTCCATGGTTTGTAACAAAATCAAACTACATAAGCGGATACTCAGATAACAGAGGCCTGCTTCCTTGTTTGAGCGAGAAAGTCATTGGACGTTTCACTGCATAATTTCTTCAAATTTCAAAGGCAGGAACTTTGATTGGCTACAACTTTTGATGTTGGTGCTGGCGCGCTTAGAGTGACTTCTTTTGATATTCTGCTTTTATGGCGGGGGAAGCTAGTAGATTTTGTGTAGTGTGGAACTTGAATGTTTGGCCTTGTTTGCTTTTTGTGTAAAAGTGATACCAAGCCAAAAAAATGGAGTTACTCCAGTGTAGTGAAATGTGCGCATCTACATTGGATGAGTTGGCAACAAAATGTGAGAAGTAAGTGCAAACTGATTTGTATTTGCTATAGTGAATGACAACATATGTATTCTTTCTCTTCCGTTTCGTTTTAGTATTCTATTCGCTTGCAGTTTTTGAGCCGCATATTTTGTCCTCTTGCGTTTTGTGACGATGTGCATCGGTATAAATAATGTTAACTTTACATTGCTCTGGATTTTACGTATTGAACGTACACGGCTAAGGGCCTCACTGCAGAAACAAACCGGCGCTGAAAGAAACAAATGAAAATGCAGTACATTACATCCGTCGATTATGGACAGCCTAAAACATTTGATGTACAAAAATGATTTATTAATGGTTACTTGACCTTGTGTCCAGAATCTCTCTTCCATTTGTCTGCCATTTAGTGCGGCTGTTATAAGCCAGCTAGCCCGAGTACTGCACTGCGGTGGTTGATCAAGTGGGTTCCCATGTCTGTGTGGATTATATTTGGGTTGACAAGTGTTCTTTAAAATTCAGTTTTACATTACATTAAGAACTAAAATTTTCCATAATGTGCAAAGTTGTGGCCTTCGTAACTACTATACACAAAACATTGGGCAAATGTGGAGTAAGTTATTCAGCCATGTTGAAGCCAGTAACCAATCCTGGTTTCTTTCAAGAATCAGTTGTACCAGACCTTCGGAATGCTAGCTAGCGCCCTAATTTAAAACAAAAAAAATAGGCTAGATGGCCCACATGGCCTCATTGTGTTTGTATTTTTTCTTATATTCTAAAACACTACCTTAGTCTTAATAAACATAAAAAGAAATTGAGTCTTTAAAGTGTTAATAGAAAAATCATTTTTGTTTAAATTGGATCTCAAAGCTTTATATAAAGGACTGACTCCTGAAAGTACTTTAAAAATGTTTGTGTGCAATATGAAATTAAATATAATCTTCAATGTGACTTACAATAATAATCTTAGGATATATTAAGCATGTTAAACATCCATTGTATCTCTTGTTACTTTTAGGGCTATCTTCAGATATTTTAAGATTTTTAAATCTTAGTTCAGGTGTTTGGTAGGACTGCTGTGTTAAATGGCTGGCCGTGTTAAGCATACTAAGACCGTTTGTATTGTTACAAATAGTGGATTACGTAAATTGTGAATTGTGAATATTAGGAATTGACAGAGTGGTTTAGGCAATAAGTATAATAAATATTCATAACCCCCAATTTGTAAGTGATTCTCCAGAATATACCAGAGTGGCTTGTATAATTAGAGGCACGTGAATTTTTTTTGGGGGTGAATTCAGGCACACTTGGTTAAAAATATTTAATGATGACAATACACAGAGTATACACAACAAAACATACAACTCATGAGCTACTATATTTACAGTATGTACAAACAAGTCATTCCAGAGGTCTAATGTTCAAATCACCTGCAGAGGCCAAATAAGATATAAGCTGCCTTTCTTAATAAATGGAAAACGACTTGCAGTTGAATCTGTCTGCAAACCCGAGTGCCACAAAATAAATGGGACCCTATCTCCCTATTCTTTAAATGCACCCTAAGCAGGAAAGATGTCTCTAACCAAGGTATTTTTGACCGAGGAAACACAAGTTCCCTAAAAACACAGAACAGCAAGTTCTCTCTAGCAAGGTTCAAACACTTACAGTAGCTGACTCCTCTCTTGTGGTCTGACCTTCTTTCTCCTCTTTTCCTCTCGTCCTGTTCTTTTTCTTCTTTCTTTGTGGTCTTAATGTGATCTTATGTGGTGTGTTTCTAAACTGCCAAAAATGCTGACTGAGATTTTAATCTTTCAACACTGCATATATAGCCTTTGTTCCAACCTCTGTGAAAAAAGTATTTTGCTGTCCATTCTTTGTTGAACACTCTCCATTCACTGTCAACTTTCCGCTTCTTCAATCCGCTCATTTTGGCTCAGGTTCCCTCACACTAAGATGGACCCACTCTAATTGGTGAATTAAATTGGTAAAGCAGGGGTTCCCAAAATTTTTTGGTCCGTGCCTCCCTTGACCTATCAAATTTTCCACATGCCTCCCCTTTCTCACAAATAAGTTCTATGGCAGTGAGATATTTTACAAAAGATTATAAATTTGAAAAGGAAATGATGGGTCAAAATAAAAACAGTTGATCCTTTTTGTTTTATTTTTAATCATTTTCAAAACCAAAATAATTTTTGGTTAATAATGACTTTAAAAAAATAGTCAAAATCTTTGTAAAATGCAAAAGTAAATGTTTTACATGAATGTTTTTATAGAAGGGGGAGAAATACATTGTCTTTTTTGTGCCTCTTAATGTGTAGGTAGGCTTGTTTAATAAATTATTAACATAATTCACCAAAAATAGTGGGTAGTATTTTTGAAATGGCAACGTGCATCTCCTTCTCAACATTGACTCTTGATCTGAACTTGGATTTGATAACCGCAAGTGCTGAAAGCCTCACATAGACAGGAAATTGCAAAAGGAAGCAGAACTCACAGAGCTGTGTTGCTTATTCCTTGGTACTCTAATAGTATGAGTTTTTTTGCATTGTGCTACTTGGTGCGCAACTTTCTATGACGAAAGAAGAACTTTGCTAGGGAGCTTGGTTAGAAAAAGCAGGTTTCTGTTCATTCATTTAGCTTGCGTGAAAAATACTCACGAGGCTTGCTTATCAAACTGCTGTGAACAGTTTCCAAATTACGTTTCAGTTTATTGGGAAGCATGCTCTCGGCAGACAACACACTGAGGAAATTCTTCAGTGCCCACAATTGTGCGCGTGAAACAGAAATTCAAGAAACTGCCGTCATACTTTCTGTATTTGGTTTCCGTTTCTCTTTAGAACTAGGCTCCATGTCCTTCATGCTTTTTACTCATATTTAAAAACCTCTAAATAGCGATTTTGTAACAAAAAACTCACAAAATGACCACTCATAGAAACACCAAAGCTGCGGTCAACTGGTATGCTGCTTATAGACTTCAGATTCTCGTGGCCAGTGTCATTTGACACAATCTAGTATCTTCAAATCCGCTAGGTAGCGTGCTACTCATACATTGTGTGCATGAACAGCGGGTTTTGCTTGTAATAAATCTTTCTTCGACTGGCGATACCTGCGACACCTCTGACCAACAATGGTGCCTCCCCAAGGTGGCGCGATGCAAAGTTTGGAACCACTGTGGTAAAGCGTTCATGTGCCATCTAACGGCACAAATAATGAAATGTAAGAAAAAACGGCACCAAACAAACTGGAATATGGCGAACATTGATTCATTTATTTTTTACCTCAAGGGCCGGTTACAACTGGCCCGCATGCTTTACTTTGCCCACAGGTGTCTTAGAGACACTTCCTAGTCACCTATAGCTGTAACAGTATTTTGTCTCTAAAATCAGAAATACCAAATACCCATTACTTATGATAGGTAAAGTTTTGTATGCTTTAATTTTATACAGTATATTTCAGACACATGAAATAAAGACCTTGTATACCAACGATAAAAATTCTCATTCATTGTGATGATTTAATTTGTTAAAATTTAAGTCAGAATATCCAGAAATGATTATACAGTGCTTTAGTGTTTGGGGGGCTGAAAAAAATGTTATTTTGTGATTTATTGGACAAACCTCCCCCCATTAATTTGTTAAGCTGAGGGTTTGAATGTATTTATAAAGTGATTATAATTTTTTTCAACTTTAATAAAGGCACATTTTAAGAATATTATAGTTGCTAAATGTTTTTAGTGTTTTTGTTTTAGTACACTTAAACCCCTTTAATGTGGAATATTTGTATGTTTATTGTTGTGATGCTGTATGCATTAAGGAAACTCCCCTTTTTAGAATATAATAGAGGACAGGTTAAGGCTTGGACAGCATGGTTAGTATTGCTGCCTCGCAAAGGTGGGGTCCTGGGTTCAATTCTGAGGGTTTTATCTGCATGGAGTTGAGTATTCATGTGGGGTTTCTCACACATTCCAAATACATGCTGTTAGGTTAATTGGCTTCTGGCAGTTGTGTCAGTGTGTGTGCCTTGTGATGGACTAACATCCCATACAGGGTGTATCCTGCCTTTTGCTCGGCTTGCCAGGTTAAGCTACAGCATCCCCCATGACTCTGTATTGGAAAAAATGGTTAGGAAATGGGTGGATTTTAAGGCTCATATATATCTAGAACTTTTCAAGTGATTGAAGACAACCTTCAATATATTTTCCTCTTTAAACATTGCCATCTTGGTGAAGTAGTTTTTGTTGTTTTGGCATGTTATGCCGTGCCTAGTAAAAAATTAATTTGTGGACAACTGAGTGTTTTCTCTTTGAAATGCAATTAGGTATAATTTGAAGGTGCGTTGTCTTGATCAGATTAAATCATGTTTGTAATAATTTGATTACATATGTTTCAGACCTGTTACACTGGATCCAGAGGTGGTGGAGAGCAATCAGTTATGTTAATTTAACATTTATATATACAGAATGTAGAACATTCTAACAATGTGTTATTACAGTAATTAATACTAGATATTTTTGTGCATATGTGTTAAACCATATTAGAACAAAAATGATTTGGTGTTCATTCACACCCCATTTGCAGGTCATCATAAGTATTGCAACAAATTAAAGTAGATTAAATTGGTGTTAAGTCAGTATTTGATTGCATAAAGCTTACATGCAATTACTTCAAGTCTGCAACCCGTTGGCATCACCACATTCTTGATATGTTCCCTTTAAATGGTTTGCCAAGCATTAGCCATTTGTAGTCATTGTCTGTTTGTGGAATTTAGTTTTCTCTTCAACAATTATAGTGAATCCACAATAGGATTCAGGTCAGGTGCACAGTAAGTTGCAATATTTTAAGCCCTGCACTCTGGAAATTTTTTTCTTCACAGATCCAAACTTCTCTGACATCAGTTGTTGTTGTCTTTCGTGGATGACCTGGTCTTTGACAATTTCTTACTCCTCCAATATTTTTCTTTTTCAAGACATTGCATATTGCTTTTAATAATGTTTGTTTATTTATTATATAAATATAAATTTATTTATTATATAAATAAACAGACTAAAATATTTTTGTCGCATAAAAATGAGACTGTAGTCAAAACTTAAAAGTGAGTGACTAGAAATTAGTAGACATTTTATCTTCTAGTTGGGAGCTATCCCTCTCTGCCTGGAGTAGCAAAAGAGGAGCTAGTGCTGTTGGCTTGCATCATCAGGTACTGCTTTTGTGCCTGATGTCCTGGTCCATGTGTCCAATTTCGATAAAGACATGGTAAACCTGTGGCTCGTTTTCTAGTGTATCTGGGAGGCAGGGATGGGGCTGAATCTAAAGAAGTGCAGTCTCCTGCGGGCAAGGGCACTGTTCTTGTGACATGTGGTGAGTCACCAAGGGGTTTCCATTGACTTGAAGAAGGCAAAGGCTAGCACAGTGGAGAAGGTTTGAGGGTTTCTAGGCCTGGTGTCCTATTACTGCTGGTTTGACTTGAAACCTGATAGGAAGCCAGTACAAACACCCGAAGACAGGCATAATGTAATTGCTTGCTTGTGACCCGAGGAATGAGGAATTGGTTAGTGGTGTTTATCCAGTATCTGTTGTCAAGCTTCTTAGGGTGACCAGACTTCAGTTCTGTGGAGGTTGGCCAAGAAACCTTGGAGGAGGAGGCCAAAGAAGTGGAGCTAGAGCCAACTAGGAGAGATGCCCTCCTTGGGGAGGCCATAATGTGGTGACTGCCTTAAACGACCACCTGTCCAGTGCATTGCTGTCTGTACCTAGACCAGTCAGGAAGAGACACCTGCCAAAGACACTTGGAGAGTAGGAGGGGGCAGTCTAGAAATTTCCCTTGGTGATGTCTGGTAGGAAGACACCCTTGGGGTAGGGCTATTACGTTAGGTCTTTAGGAGAGGCGGGTATTTGTACGGATACCTAGGAAATGAAGGGACACAAGGAGACGTAGTACTGTGTGTTGCCAGAACTGACCTACAGCTAAGAAAGACTGTCTTGCACTTCTTGTTTTATTTTCAAGTTACAAGTTCAGTTTGGGAATAGCCCTGTCTGTACATTAAAATGACATCAATAAAATAGTTATTTCAATATCACAATGTCAAACTCAGTCACTCATATATTAATATCATACTCATCCGGTTTTAAACCCTGCTTGCTATGACTACAAATCTGGCAAATTTACCTACACCATTCTCTGTTTCTGTCCTAGCTTGCTATTGCACTGCATTGCCTGCAGCTTCCCTCTTCTGTTTTTTCTCTCTCAACCAACATGCGGGTTCACTTTACATCTCATAGCCCTGCTTAGTGCCACCTTAAGCAGCAATTATGACATCCTTTGCACATGCCAAGCTCATTCATAAATCAATTTTTAAAGAATTCCTATAATTTGAAGGGTTTAGAAAAGCAAATCGCTACAGTGAAGTTGAATATAATTACAAAAATTGTAACTGATTATTACAAATTGTAAGTGATTTCTCCAGAATATACCTGAGCGGTTGGTATAATTAGAGGCATATGAATTCTTTATTCTTGGGCAAAGCTTTGTAGAAATGAGCAATAATCTAGGCACGTTTGCTTCAACAAATGTTTATTAACAATGACAAGACAAACAAAACTACAAATAACAAAACATACAACTAGTGCTGGGTGATAATTCGATAATGATAATTATCGCGATATAATTTTCCTCGATATAATTTTAACAAAAGTTTCGATAAATGTTCTATATATATGTTTATGCTTTGGACATGATATGCGCATGTGCACAAAATACTGCGCAAGTGCGCGTGCGTGTTGCAGACCGGGCAGCTAACGGGGTGTTGTTTACCCACACGGTGGTGGCTGACAGGATTGTGGTTAGAGTGGAGAAATGAGCGACACTGAAGCAAACGTAGTGCTGCCAAAGACCAGCTCGAAGGACGATGACATCGTCGACAGAAAAGGTCATTCAACTTTGGTAATTTGGAGATATTTTGGCTTTTTATGATTAGACATAAAACGGAGCACTTTAAACTTTGTAGTCTGTCTGAGCCATCTTCTATGTGTGTTTTATCACACTGCAGTATTTAATTTTTCTATTAAGATATTTTGTAAATTTTACTCATGCATATTTTGACATAAAAAAGAGTTGAATACTCTCTACCTCAGATTTGTTTAATGTTTCTGCTGTTTGGCAAGTGTTTGTTGTGTTCTTAAAATTTAAAATTAAAAATTGTTTAATTTACCAATTAACTGTCTGGTTTCCTCAACTTTCACTCAGGAGAAAAAATTTGACATTTATCGACTGATATGAAAATTTTTATCGTGATAATGTTTTTGGCCATATCGCCCAGCCCTACATACGACACACAAGTTGTATACAAGGTGCGCAACCTTTTTTAGTGTAAGATCTACTTTTTCATTTGCCAGTCCAGTGTGATCTACTAGAGTGAATTTGGAGCTCTGATATAGGATTAACAGACTGTGGGCACATCAGTACAATAACGATACCAATCGTTAAAATGACAGCAAATAAAAACAAGTGACTCATGCTACAGTGAACAAGTAATGTTCCTCATTTTAGAAAAAAGTATCCTACCTTAATGTAAGCATTGGCACTGAGAAGCTTACTTGAGAACACTTGTATTTTTTTTTTGAACATGTTGACACTGCTGATCATGTCAATGACATTTTTATTTTGTCCCTGCAGCTCGACGTTCAGCTCATTTAGCAGTTCAGTCAAGTCTGTGAGGAATGCTAAATCTAGAAGCCACTGGTCATCCTGTAATTGGGCATTTTCATCATGTTTAGACGACTTGAGAAACTCTTTGATTTCAGGCAAAAGCTGTCTGAACCTTGCCAAAAATGTTTGTTTTTGAAATCTCCAAACAGCAAGTCAGCAGCCTCAGCAAACTCTTTTTTATTATTTCTCGATCCCTGAATGACTTTTTACGTTTAGCCAGGACATGGCTCACACAGAATGATGCGATGATTGCTGCTTTCCCTCTTCTATTAGAGGGAAAACCAACTACTGCTAGTTGATTTTAATTTTTCCACTTTTCTTTTCCATAACTCACTTTTAGTGGGAAAGTCCACATCATACGTTTTGTGTGGAGTTTTGAAACGTTGTTCTATTATTCCTTTTTTCTCGTAGACGCTAGCATTGCAGATTTGAATGCGAAAGTACAAAAAATAATCATGCTCCCGTTCCTTGTGGTAACTGTAAGTCTCTTTGCTTCATCATTTTTTCTCAAACACTACAACTATCAAATAGGCAATCAAACTTATCAAACTTTTATCGAATTTGTCACTGACAGTCTGTTTCGTTCCACTATCCACTGTAGCAAATGTGGGCTTCGTGAGGCAATAACCGAGAGAACGTTCTTGGGTAGAACACACAACACTATTTACGGAGGTCCTGTAGCCTTTTTTTCAGTGTCAGCCAGCACTCTGGGAAGAGACTTTTAACAACACATTTGACAAGAGTTAAACACGTAGAAGGGGGGTAAAATGTACTACATTACATGCACAGATCTGAATGAATTTTTAGGCTATCGAAAAAGTAAATAGTCAGATAGCCCATTTATGTTTTGCCAAAAATTATTGCAAAACATTCTTTGCATTTTGTACAAACAAGGCGTCCGAGAGCCCTAATGTTCTAGTCACCAAGAAAACCCTCCAGACTGCTCTTAAGTACTAATCTCTTAAATAATGCCTTCAGAGGCCAAATAAAAGAGAAGGTGACTTCTGAATAAATGCAATACAACCTGCAGTTAAATCTCTCTGTAAACCCAGGTGCCACAAAATATATGGTACCCCTAAGCAGGAAAGACTTCTCTAACCGAAGTATGTTTTACCCAGGTAACCCAAGTTCCTTAAAAACACAGAACACAAAACTCTCTCTAGCAAGGTTCAGATACCTGGTTCCAGTCAGGTTTTGCTTGGATGAATGTGAAGTAGGGGCTCTCGCCTGGCACAAGCTTTAAGTTCTATGTCCTCCGGAATCCTCTCTCTTCTCTCCTCTCCTCTCCCTCTCTTCTTCTCCTTTCTACTTTTCTGTTGTCTAAATGTGATCTGATAAGGTGTTTTTCTGGATAGCTCATTGACAATCATTAACACACAACTTAATTACCTAGGTAGACCAGGGTAAACTTTACAATTGTTATTGATTTGGAACCCCCCACATCTCAACAAACATCCCCTCTGCTTGGCAGCTAGAAGTGTTTACACTGCCAGGTGTCACAAACTTTATCTAAACTCTAAGAGGCTTCCTAGTCACCTAAATCTTGCTTAAGCATTTTGTAATAATCTGATTTCTTTTTGTTCTAGATCAATGACACTGGATCCAGAGGTAGTGGACAATTATCAGAGGTATGTTCATTTGCATAAAGTTAACCTTTAGATGCTTCCGCAAGTACTGTGCCTTGTAAAAGTATTCAGACCCTTTAACATTTTTCAAATGTTGCTGGATTATAAATGATACATGTCTTTTCCCAGTCAGTATTTTTATTGTAAACCCACATGCTGAAACTGATTTTTTTAAAGATAAAATTAGTCAGCAGATATTTAAAGAAACTCAAAAACTGAAATACGCTGCTTACCCAAGTATTCAGACCCAACAAATTAATATTTGGTACAGCCAAGTTTTACCTCAATAACATCTCTTATTCTTTTGGGATAGGTGTCTATCAACTTTGCACACAGGTTAGGAGTGATGTTCATCCAGCTCTTGAAATGGTTGACTGATGCACCTTTACCTTGCTATCGGCAAGAGAACGCCCCAAAATGATTTGAAAAACTCAGTGGCTTATCTCCTCCATGTTCGGCTGGTTTTTGAGGAATGGCCTTTTTATGCAGCTTCCACTTATTGGTTTATTGAGCTATCAGTGCTTACTAGTATCTTTCATATTTTTTGTATCTATGCATTATTATCAGCTTATCTCTAGCTTTCTTAGGGTGCTCTTTAGACTTCAGTTTCAAACCTTTCCTTCAGTTTTGCTGCCTGACCAGTGATCCCTAAACAGACTTTTTTTTCTAGTAAATGTGACAGACACTTAAGTGATGCACAAGCAGAGGCCAATGGTGAGGCCTCTATGTCCTCATTACTGCAATTTCTTTCACCTGTGTGAATCTTGAGCTACCGAAGCACAGGGGTCCTGATACTTATACAACAACATATTTCACCTTTTGACTTTGTCAGAAGATATCTTATTTGTCTTTAAAAATTGAGCATCTAAGTTTGCAATAGAATTACAGATTGGAAAAAGATGTTGCTGTTTACAAATAATACTTACATTTTAATACTTTTAAAGGGTCTGAATACTTTTGCTAGGCACTGTATATACAGATATATACAGAATGTAGAATATTAGAACTGTCATAACTGTAATTAACTGTAACAATAAACTAATACAGAAATGCATTACATTTTTCCGAGAATGCATTCCAGGAAAGGGATCTGTGTGAGTCGTCACTAATAGAGACAATGGACATGGGTGCTGTTTCTGTACTGGGATAGTGAAGTGAAATTAGTCATTTTTGCTGCGTATTATTAACTTTTTAAATATATTTTGAGATTAAAAGATAAAAATGAGGGAAAAGTAAAGACATTTTCATATACATATTCTTTATAGAATATAGAAAGCTTTTGTTTCGGAATAAAATTGTGCATATGTGTTGGAACAAAAAATGTTTTCATGTTCGATAACCCCCAATTTTAGGTTAGCATAGCATAAGTATTGGGACAAATTAAGTTAAATTAAACTCTAAATTAGTAATTGGCTGCATACACCTTACGCTGATTTCAAATCTGTGACCCATTGATATCATCAGACTATTAATGTTTCTTTTAAATCTGCAAATCCTTAGCTCCAGTGACTTTCAGTTTTTGTCTGTTTATGGGTTTTCTGACTTCTGACTTTCTGAGTTTCTTCTTCAAGTAAAAATCATGTTCAATAGAATTTAGTTCAGGAGAGTCTTCTGCTTGAAGTGTGTTTATATATTTTCAACCTCGTACTCTAGAAATTGTCTTCAAACTGTTTTGCTGTTATTTTAGGGTTTCTTCACAGCTCTAATGCTTTTTCTGAAATTTTGCTGTTGCCTTTCTTGGAATACCTGGTTTTGACTCGTCCATTAGTTTATATTTTTCAAGATATTCCATATTGTTGATTCTGCTAATCTCTGCAGTGGTTGTTGGCTGGTCAAACGATTTTTTAATTTTTTAAAAAAGAAATAAAAAATAAGATACAATGATGTGTTCCTGCTAAACTTAGACATTGCATGACTTTTAAAGTTATAAAAACAGATTTAAATAGTTAATAACCACTTTTTATGCATGGAAAACGTGTGATTTTTCTTCCTCATGATCAACTTAGAATCTTTGTGTAAGCTGTAAGTTTTTTACTTCTTAGTTAAATGTTTAAAATACTTGAATTTTATCAACACAAACATAAACACATTTTTTGTACAGAAAAAATCACTTTCTTTTCTCTTCCTGTTATGCAGGACAGATCAGCAGGTCTTTTTTTCCCCAATCGAATGTAATGTCACACTTAGGTCATCGTTTTAAATACATCGTTTTAAATTAAGAAAGTTAGGTACTAGCACAAACTATTAGTTATCAATAATGTGGTGGGAAATCCTTCATCAAAGGAGCAGGACACAGTCCTGTGTGGATTCAGTTGTTTTATTGAGCTCAATAATGACATCAACGCGCGTTGGGTCTGCCCAGCAGAACAGACAAACCGCAAGGGTTTCCCAGCTCTTATATACAGTATGATCTCGGGAAGATGTTTTGTTTCACCGCTTCATGTGTATTCGTCTTGCCCTTTGATATGTAGCATGAGTTGACCGGTTGGTCCTGTCTCAAGTCCTGTCCTTTGATGTGTAGCCATCCTTTGATATGTAACCTGAGTTGACCTGCTAAGTCCTGTCCCAAGTCTTGTCCTTTGATGTTTAGCTGCAATTGTTGGAGCTGCTTAAGATATGTTAAGAAAGCCGACATATTACACAATGTGCTTGAATTAATACTGTAGTGTTGAATACAGATAAATTATATATATATATTTTCCATCAATAATATATATAATTGTTTTATGTTCTACTTCAGTCCCTCCTGTTAACCACCTAGCGATAGCCCCGGTAGGTTACCTATTACCCTCCACGTACACATCAGCAGAGCCCGTCGACTCATTTGACCTGATGTTTTGGGTAATTTGCACTCCTCTTACAGCCTTAGCCATTCCCTATTGGAAGGACCTGAGCTTGGGAGTTTTAGATTTGATTTCCTGAACTCTGTTGAAGAACTGGTGGTGTGGGTGAGGGGTCAGTGGTAAAACCCTAATTCCTCATATCTGACTAGAAGGCCAATTACTATTTCATGAATAGAAATCTCACAGTTTGGTAATAAATAATGATGCTAGTCACGGGAACTAGCACTGAGGCTTCCGATGTGGCAACTGCCCAATGTCTCACCAATTGTGTCATGAGCTATTTACACACCAATCATCACAGAGTCTGCCAACCTGCTCACTATTCCATGCTCCAGACTGACTTTTAATTTCCTCTTCTTGAATGATTGTCCTGCCTGTTAATTACTGGATACTGCACGCTAAACCACCTCTCTTAGTTCTCCATCTTCAGTCAGCTCTGCACTCCACCAGAGTTTAAATGACACTAACCCTCTAGTGTGAAGGAGCCTGACACTTGTGGGCAGAACGTGGATTCCAGTGGCACCAAGCAGCACAGTCTTTGCAGGGACACCATGCCTCGATAGCGAGAAAAATAGCACTGGGTTGGCGACCTCTGTAGAGCCCTTAAAGAGGTAGTGATTGGCTCAGAAGAGGTTATATCAGAACTGGTATTATTAAACATATAAGCAGTGCCACAAGAGAATGTAATCTAATGGACTGACTCAGTGCATTACTTACTTAGTGGTCACCTGAGCTATTACACAGACTATATTTTATAACCTTTATGGTCCTTGTGATAAACTCTGCTTTCCTAGATAAGCTTAATTACTAAAATACTACGCAGAGCTATCTGAGGAAGGGTATACCAGTAAACGATTCATGAAGGCTTCCACATTTCTACGCCATTGCACAAATCACCACCAATTCACTACTAAATTAACTACTTTAAATTATCATGTTTAACTTAGTCCAGTTGGTTTCACACTCTCCGAAAGCTTGACTTGTCATTGCTCAAATGCAATGTATATAATCCATTTACTTCAGAATTAATGTAAAACTCAATTTCAGACACTAGACTAGACTTCAACATATAACACTTTCCTTGGTATTTTATAACAAAGAATATCATCAGGCGCCTCTGCAATAACAGGATATTGCACAGGCCTCTGATGTGCACAAAATAAAATACAACACTTATACCTATACTTACATTTACCATCTGTCAGGTTATTACCCCCCCCTCATAGTTCAGTCCAGTTTCCCAGATAAATGGGGCATCTCTGTCTGTCCTGAAGATTGCGATCCACAGTTCAGAAAAGAACAATAAATCCTTCATGTTAACTTGAGGTCATTGGGGTGATAACTTGGTGGTCCACTAGGTCAAGTCCATCTCGGAACCCAAAAGGCCAGGTTATTTTGTCAATCCAGTCCCTCCTGTTGGGAGTTGAACACACTTTTCCAGGCCTCAAGCAGATTAATTAGAGTTGCGTTTTACGACTGATAAGGTAATGGAAGCAAGGCCTTCACTCTTCTTGAGCGCTCAGATATTATAACAGCTGTAATGAGATTATTTAGAAAGCAGCTACTGGTCCTACTGTTGAAGATATAGAATGTTAATAACAGAGTTTTTTTTAATCAATTTTCCTCTCTACTTTCAACTTTTTCTCACAAGATGTCCAAACAAACACGGGTCGTTATTCATTTAGACTTCATGTTGATCTGGATAGAAATCCTTCCAAATGGACTAGACGCATGCTTTTCCCTTGTCTCCTATCTGAAGAAATTATGATTGGTCGCCATTTACCTTTCAGCTCTGATCAGCCAGGGCCTACTGCTTTGTGCTCCTTCCGTGAGGTCACAGGGCTCGTGGCATCAAATTCCAGCACTTAACAGGCCAGATTTTTATGACTCTGTCAACTCCTCAGAGTTCCTGTATCTTTCTGCTGAGATACTCTCCAGATTCACTTTTTTCCAGGTGTTACACCCTGCTGCTTCCATTCTGTTTCCTCTCTGAGTGAAGCTCTCTGTTGGATGTCTTAAATATTTAAATTTCCTATTTGGGAAGATCCTGTCACTTCAGATACCAAAAGGGCCATTACCTTAGCTTATCCCTTCATGACCTTAATTATATAGACATTCGTCTGTTACTCCCAAACTTGTATATTCCAATACGATTCAATACATACTTTGGCTATTTCATCCAGAAGGAATCTATATGATGTAAAAAATTCCTTAATCTCATTCTTGTTACAAAGTGGTGCCTTTATCTACCTTTTTTAATGATGACAAAGAGTGAGACCTAAAGGTGTTATATCAGAGCAGCTTTGTTCTCCCACTGGATTGCCTTAGGGCTCTGTGTTGTCCCACACCCTATACATTCTGCATTCAATCAACTGTAGAATCCCTATTGAGAACACATTGTTAAATTTGCTGTGACTCTGTAATTGTCAGTCTTCTCCTAGACATAGACGACTACAGCTTTCGGAAATCTAAGTCAAACATAAAGTGAGGAAGACCACATAGTCATAACTGCCAAGACCACCCTTTACACAGTGCTGCAAACACCCTTACTCATGCCTCTGTCACACCTCAACTAGATTACTGTAATACGTTTACAGTGGGTCTCTCTATTCACCTTCTAAATAAACCATATGGTTAAAACTCCACTTTGTGACTCCTAACACATTTAAGGCACTGTGACCACATCGCCCCAACTGTGGCATCTCTGCACTGGCTCTCCATTATTCAGCACATTGACTTAAAATTTTTAACTTTTGCCCTCTGCAGTCTTATACTCTGAACCCTGCAATGCTTTAGATTTTAATTACTAACTGTGAAATAAGCAGGGCCTAACTCTCTGCTAAGGCACATCTTTTAATAGTTTCTTTAGTATTTTCCAGGGCGTGATTTTAGCCACCTTGTTCCACAGCTCTGAAGCTCACTCCCAGTCAATCTGAGAACAATAAACTCTTTTTGAGGTCTTACTTCTAAAGTGAAGACCAGGGGTCCTAATCTTAATTTTAATCTGTTCCTTTTTTACTGCTTTATCTATCTCATCTTTGCAGGGGATCTGGAGCTCACCCCTGTCCAACACCCTGAATGAGACTCCAATCCACCACAAGGCACACACAGATACAGGGCTCTGTACACACTCACACCCTTTTTTATTTAGATACCAGTTGACCCACCAGCATGTCTTTGAACTGTGGGAAGAATCCAGAGTGTAGGAACAGAACCCACACAAATACGGGGAGAAGATATAGACTCATTGCACACACCACCCCATTAATTGAACCCAAGGCTAAGCTGTATGAGGCACAAATGCTAATTACTGTGAGATTGTGCTCTCCTCATATATTTCAGCTTTGTTTCAACTAAATTTATATAGCTAATTTTATACAAATACTATCTGGCTCATTTATATATCTGAGTCATTTAGGTCTACATGTACTCTGTTAATATTTGTATTTGTACATTTTAGATATTCTTATATTTTTCTGTTCACGTGAGTTGCTTCTTGATTTACTTTAATCAAGTCTCTAATTTCTAGCCAGTCCGGCTGGCTAAATACACTCACATAGTCATATTTTGAAAGACGCAGTCACACACTGAGCTCTTTCACCTACACGCGCGCACACATACACAGACCGGCACACAAATTAATAAAAACACACGTACACATCTAAAGTGATTTTGCATTAAATTTGGAAATTGTTGGATCATGTGTCGTATTTCACGAACATTTTAGTTACAATTTTTAATTATAGTTTTAGCATAAACGCGGTATACATTTTACTTTTATATGTGTCCCTTTTAACAGCTGTGTAACTATTAAAACACAGCATTACGTATTCCATTTAGTTTTTTTTTTTCAACGAGCAATGTTTGTTACTTCCGATCGGGTTGATCCATTTTTTTATCATACTTTTGAGCTATTGTGTGCTGTATTATTCTTCCTCGCCTAACCAGGGTTGCGCTGTGGAAGGCGGAAGGTTATTCTTCACATTTATACTCCAATTTTTATATCACATATGAAAATTATATATACTAATTTTAACTTCTGTCCTCTCCACACCTCACATTTTTCTCTGTCATCGCTACCTCTTGCAGCCCGTCACTACCTTTTTTTTTACCCGTTTTGTTAGTTGCACAACCCCTTCTTTTAACTTTGCTTTTTTAAAGATGTTTGACTTCTTTCTTGACTTAGCAAAGCTAAACAACATTCTTATGTATTCCCTTTCCATATTCTCATAATTTAACAACACTACTATTGCCATTCTGTTCATACTTCAATCTTAGTACACAACTTATTTTTCCATGTTCCCTTTACCATCATTTCTTTAGTCCTTATAATACTCCCCTAGTGGTCTAGAACTGACCCTGCTTTATCTGGACTAGATACCATCTTCATATCTCTCAGTGCTGCCAGCGGAGCTGCCGGCACACTTACAAGTACCCTTGTGAAGCAGTCAGTCAGTGAATATGAGTCTGGTGTTAGCATACAGAACCAACTCCTCGCTTAACTCTCAGCTCAGCAGTCACTGGTGATTAAACTGCTAGCACAACTGGTCTATAATCATATTATTAAAATAATATTAACTTTAGCTTCCTTAGGAGGTGCCCCCCCGGACTCAGAGGGAATCTTACTGGCACAATACCGTCGCTCAGCTCACCTTGTTCCGTTAAGGGACTTTGTCTCACACCAGGATTATACTTATTATTATTATTATTATTATTATTATTATTATTAGCTTTCCCTTAATTTGCCCGCCCGGACTCAGAGGGAATCTTACTGGCACAATACCCTCGCTCAGCTCACCTTGTTCCATTTAGGGACTTTGCCTCGCCCCAGGTGGAAAGCACCCTGGTTTAGAGACCCGCCCCAAGCTCAGAGGAACTACGTCTTGTTTTGGTTTCGAAACCAAGCTCAGAGGAATCGTGTCTCGGATTAGGGATTTTTACCCTGAATCTCACAGAGACGTGTCCTTACTCTTTTCCCTATAAACGATTCTTTATATTCTCTGTTTCCGGTCCTTCCCTTATGGCAACCTAATTGGGTGGTAACATAAAAAATATACTCACCCTGTGTGCTGTCTGGGAATTACCGGAGACCTGGAGAATCCTTGCCGACTACGCCAAATTGTTGTGGGAAATCCTTCATCAAAGGAGCAGGACACAGTCTTGTGTGGATTCAGTTGTTTTATTGAGCTCAATAAAGACATCAACGCGTGTTGGGTCTGCCCCGCAGGACAGACAAACCGCAAGGGTTTCCCAGCTCTTATATACAGTATGATCTCAGGAAGATGTTTTGTTTCACCGCTTCATGTGTATTCGTCTTGCCCTTTGATATATAGCATGAGTTGACTGGTTGATCTTTTGCAGAAAAAGTGCGCATTTCCTACATTGCTTTGTTTGTCGAGAATTCAACTTTATATTTAGGCTCAGATTTTTAACTATATATCTTACACTAATTACTAGCAGTAAATACTGATGTTTTGCTCCCCCTTACCACAAAAATATATTTGTATTGTAGCTGGGATTCACTTTTGTTCATACGTGTCTCTCCCTACTGCGGTTCAGACATGGAACGGTTAAAGATGGCGACAAGTCAAGCACCCAGAGGGAGGGGGGGGCGTCTTCCTGCCTCCATAACTAAAAAGCCAAATAGGAGTGGCTTAAGGGACATACACAGTCCTGTAACTGACAGTTTGAGGTAGCCTATCGTGTGAATTTCGCTTTGTTGCTGATAGGTTTAGCTTTTGAAACGCAGCCCTAAATTCATGTGACTGATTTTTTTGCCCTGTTTCGTTGTTTAAACGCTAGGATCACAAGCACTGCCATGTTAACAGGGATGTGTAGTTTTTTATTCACTTTGAATTATTACTGTACGTACTGTCTTTGTATTTGGCTAAGGCTTTAAAGAGAGGGCGTGCCAAAAAAATTTCGATGCCGTCATCTCCACTTTGAAGGAAAAGAATTTGACCTCGAACATTTGCCCAGCATACTTAAGTTTTTATTTTGCTCTTGTCTTCACAATTTATTTTGTGCTACAGACTCTAGTCTTCATCTTGATTTATACCTTCTAACTCTAGCTCTGTCATATTTTTAATATTAGTGTAATATTGAGCACCTGAATAAGTGGCAAAAACCTGTCCCAATACTTGTCCTTGAAATAAGGAGGGTAGAACACAAGTTATATTATTTTAATGTACTTAAATATGTAGGCAAAATAATACCCAGAAACAAAAACTGAAAATTCTATCCTTTTGCCTCATTATTTTTTTTAAATCTGAAATACAAATTGTCGAAGAAAACTCAGTCTTCACTCAGGTTGGGAGATTGTCAACAGAGATCTTTAATACAATCAGCTGAAGGGGAGCACATCCAGAGATAGGGTTTCCCCTAGCACTCAAGACATGCTCACTGGACTGAAGTTATACTTTCCTTTTTATACATTAAAAGTAGGCAAGACTTTAACATATCAAAGGAACATAAAGGGAAAGGGGCAGTGTCAGAAGTCAAACAACCAGGACAGGAAGATGCCATTTGGCATCCTGCAATTTGTTTCATTTCTCTCTGGTTGAATGGGTGTGAGGAATCACAGGCTTTAGTTCGCACCTAAGACAGTGGTCTTAGGTGCAAACAGAAAACCTTTCCCGCGCATAGTCACTGTCCTGACCTTTTGACTCGGTCTTCCACAAAATCATTAATACATAGTAAAACATCATTTTGCTTCATTTTTTGAATACTTTTGATTTAAAATTAATATGGAAATAATGTTTTCATTAACATGTGTCCATACATTAAATGTAGATATCATGGAACTCTCGTTAGTTGAGTAGAGCATGCACATAATTTTTCATTAACTCTTTTCCTTTGCTAAGGTATGTGAGAGAAGGCAAAGATGAAGCCAAAAATGGAAACATGACGAAATCCTTAGAACTTTTCACGTTGGCTTATGAAATTCACCCAAGTGAAAAATTGAAAACCAGAATCAAAAAGATAAAAGAAGCCATAGAAGAAATTGCGCGTCAAGGATCGGAAAGTGAAGGTGAAGATGAGTTTGTTGATGTTAATAACAGTGGTCTAATGCTTTTCAAAGAGCTACATGATAAACTATATGATCATCAAAAAGAAGGAATTGCTTTTTTGTTTGGCTTGCATAACGATGGTAAAAAAGGTGGCATTTTAGCCGATGACATGGGATTGGGGAAAACAATCCAGATCATTGCTTTTCTTTCTGGAATGTATGATTCTGAATTGATCAAGCACACTCTTCTTATCATGCCAACAACCCTCATTGGGAACTGGGCCAAAGAATTTGCTAAATGGACACCAGGCATGAGAGTTAAAGAATTTCATGGTACTAACAAAGCAGCACGAAATAAAAATTTACAGAAAGTTCAAAGAACTAGAGGTGTCATCCTTACCACATACCAAATGATCATCAGCAACTGGGAGCTTCTCTCTAGTTTCATCAATCTTGAGTTTAGATGGGATTATGTTATTTTAGATGAGGCTCACAAGATAAAATCTTCTTCAACCAAAACTGCAAAAAGTGTTCATGCCATACCTGCTAAACATCGAATCCTTCTCACTGGCACCCCTGTACAGAACAATCTGCGGGAAATGTGGGCACTGTTTGATTTTGCATGTCAAGGTTCTCTGCTTGGTACAGCAAAAACCTTTAAAATGGAGTATGAAAACCCCATAACTCGAGCACGAGAAAAAGATGCAACTCCAGGTGAAAAAGCTCTGGGTCTCAAGATTTCTGAAAATTTAATGACAATAATAAACCCCTACTTTTTAAGAAGAACAAAGCAGGATGTGCAAAACAAAAAGCATAATGTAACAAATGAACATGGAATAAATTCAGAAGACAAAGAGACCCAAGCCCTCATTGCCAGTGCTGCGATGCCATCTCTTACAAGAAAGAATGACCTGATTGTTTGGACGTACCTTAGCCAAGTTCAACAAGACATCTACAGCCAATTCATATCTTTAGATCACATCAAAGAACTACTGACAACAACACGCTCACCCTTGGCTGAGCTGACAGTTTTAAAGAAGTTATGTGACCACCCAAGGCTTTTGTCTTCCAGGGCTATCGCCCAGTTAGGCCTTGAGGAAGGAATGGACCAGAATCTGGAGCTAAATGACCAGACTGCGGGCGGAATTGACCATGTACCTGATAAAGTACTTGTATCGGAATCTGGGAAACTAAAATTCCTTGTAGGACTCCTGGAAAGACTCGTTGAAGAAGGCCATCGCACTCTTCTATTTTCCCAGTCAAGGAAAATGTTAGACATTATCCAGCGTATTTTAGTTAACAGAGGTTTCAAACTCATGAGAATTGATGGTACTATAACTCATCTAGCGGAACGAGAGAAACGCATTGCAGTTTTTCAGACCAATAAGGAATATTCTGTATTTCTCCTTACCACCCAAGTGGGAGGCGTAGGAATTACTCTGACTGCTGCCAACAGAGTTGTGATTTTTGATCCCAGCTGGAATCCAGCAACGGATGCCCAAGCTGTGGACAGAGCCTACAGGATTGGGCAAAAGGAAAATGTTGTGATTTACAGGCTAGTGACCTGTGGGACAGTGGAGGAAAAGATCTATAGACGTCAAGTCTTTAAAGATTCCTTGATCAGACAAAGCACTGGAGACAAAAAGAACCCCTTCAGGTATTTCAGTCGACAAGAGTTGAAAGAACTTTTCAAACTTGAGGACACTAAAATTTCCACAACGCAACTTCAGCTTCAGTCACTCCACGCGAGACAAAGACGCACTGATCCTCAGCTTGATGAGCATATAGCATATTTGCATTCTTTGGAAATGTTTGGAATCTCAGATCATGACCTGATGTTTTCACATGATGCAGCATCAACTGATGATGAGACTGGGGACCACGTGGCTGATCAGTACATTGAAAGTAGAGTTCTGAAAGCTCAGGAGTTGATGAAAGCTGAATCTGAACTGAACCAACAAGTGATGGCAAACATGGATTACACTACTGAGCCAACATGGCTTCGAAACCTGGAGCCACCTAAAAGATTTGACAAGAAACAAGGTAAAACAGAGCATAGCGTCTCAACGGTCAGTGAAAATGATGATGCAGTTACAGAGGCATTGGTAGTACTCACTGAAGAGTCTAAACCTGATGAGGCAGTCCACAAGATTAGTGCTAAAATTACTGATCTTGTGCTAGATAATAGCCTTGAAGAAGCTCGAGAGCATAATATTGAATATGATGTGACAAAAGAGAATGAACTTGCAAATCATTCTAAAAATGACATTCTTTTGGATCACTCTCTACTTGATGTTTCTTTTGAGGGCAAAAAGGATGTGTTGAGTACTGCATCTGAGTCTGAAGAAACTCCTGTTAAAACAGCACCATCCCTAGATGAAAAATGCTTATCTGTTGATCTTAGTTTAGAAGAGGAAGCTTCTCCCTTCCTTCAAAATAAAAATTTAAATCAAATCAATCCTCAGAACATTGAGAAGTCTGCAGAATTATGTCACATGCCATTAATCCATGACAATTCAATGAATGATGAAGGACTGCTCCCTGTCACTTTAACCAACAACGCAAGATTATCTAGTTTTCAGAAATTGGACTTTGAACATGAATACTATTACAATGACGCAGATTCAAAGCTAAGTTTGCAGTGTGATTTCAATCTCCAGCTGGAAGAGAGCACTGGTGATATTTTGGAGGAGAATAATTCTGCCAGCAAAAATGAAACTGCCTGGCAGCTTCACTCAGAAATCACCTCAAACACACACAGACCATCTGAGTCTGAGGATCTGCAAGTCAACCTTTCAAAGAACTTCTCAAACTTAACTTGCATCAGTGACGATAACCCAGTGTCAGATGATTCCTTTATTCATACAGGAAAGAAAAAGAAAAAAACACAAGTACTGTATGACAGTGAAGAAGAACAAAATTCAGACAATGTGATAGAAGCCAGAGAGAGGTCCTATTTTGAAAAACGTTGTTCTGTCAGTAGCCCTTTTGGTGAGCCCTTCAAGGAAATTGGTGCCTCCACTCCAAAGCCAACCAAATCTCAGAGTCCTTTTGCTTTGATTACTTCTCACAGAAAAAGCTTAGGTGGAAACACGTCTGTGGCATCCAGAAGGTCTTTTGTGGAGGCTGTTGTGGAAAGCCTAGAGGAGGAGGAAGATGATGTGGTTGAAATGGAAAACTCCAAATATTTATGCAACTTAGGAGATGAGGAACAATCTGATTTTTCTGTGTCTGAAGATAAACTTTTTGGTGAAACATTAGGAACAGAAGATGAGGAGGGGGAGGAGGAGTCTGAAAAAGGAGATGACAGTGTCCTGGAGGAATCTACTAGTGATGCTGAACTGAGATCCAGTGAAGAAATGGACTTGTGTGCTCATGAAAGTCTGATCCCTCCCCCCACTGAGTCTAATTCTGATGCACAGGACTTAGTTAACAAATCAAGTGACTATGAAAATCTAATTAAAATAGGAAAAGACCTTTATAAAGCAGAAAATTTTAAAGAAGCTTTACGTTTCTTTTTGCAAGCTCTTGATATTAAGAGTGGTGATCCTGAAGTTCAGTTGATAACTATACAGCTATATCGGAAGCTCAGTGAATGCTAATGTTATAGTTAACTGCAGCATGCATATTTAAAATCATATATCGCATGTATGTAGCCCTCGTACTGTATTTTTCTCTGATTATAATTAATCTAATTTGGCAAAGATGTTAAATGGCATTTTATGTAGTCCTATATCTGTTTCTAATTGAAAAGTGTCAAAAGATCCAGAAGGGCTCTAGGCCTTATGCTGATGTTGCCAATTTCTGATGTAAACCATATTTCTGTGCCATACTAAATGGATACCCTATTTATATTTACAATGTGTAATAATTTGCATCACAATACAAATGGCTGTTTACTTAGATTTTGAAGCTGGACAATTTTTTTCCACCTAATTTTTCATGATTCCATTCATTTTATAGGACTTTTACATTTACAATGGAATGCAAACCTACTTGTATTTTGGAACTAAAGGCCATTAAGGTATGCTTGTGCAACTAGATTTTTTAGGTAAGTCACACTAGACGCGTCATTTGCCAATACTTATTTTCTTCAACACAGAATAGCACAGTGATACAAAGTTAACTATTATCAATACATGCAGTTGGTGATACTACTAGTGTTGCCTCTGTACTTATTTTAAATACATTATTTTAAACATTCAAATCAGTGCAAGTCTTAGGTTGAAGTGTAATAAGTATCATCTTATTAAGTTACAAACTAGGTTCTTACAATCCTAGAAACTAATTTTGGATGGCTTGTAGAAATTAATCATGAAGATGAAGAATTCATAGTCAATATTATGTCACACTTTATAAGTTATTTTGATTCACTGGAAAAATGTTTTCACTGTAAGCTATGTCAAGCAAATACCATTAATTGTAGAAAAGATAAATGAGAAAATTAGTTCTGGTGAATGCCATTCAGTAGTCATAGTTCAGTAGTTCTTCCCCATTTTTCAGGTCCCTAATTTATAAAAACATCAGTTGGAAAAAAATACTGATCTACTCATCTGTGTCAAAGTAAAAACTTGATTGGTTGTTCATTTCAAAACTTAAGGCTTATCACATATTTAAATACCCTTTGTCAAACACCAGTGACATATCTGTTGAAATACAGAATGAGTGCCAATCTTGAGATGTGTGTGCCCCATGTTTAATAAATTGGAAGCTTTTGTGCATATTATGTGTCCGTTTTTTGTAACGCTATCGGTACTTTTGTACAGATAAAGCTGTTCATTTGGAAAATCTTTTGAAGCTGAACAACAGACTGATAATAGTTAAGTTTATTTTACTGATGTAGGTAGCACATACATTAAGGTTTTTGAAACCCAACAAGTGGTAAGGATTGAGGGTTAATGCAACTCAACTTAAATTAATGCACACATTCAAATGTCGTTTACAGAAAAAATAACTTACTTAGCTAAGAGATTTAAGATTGTTTAAATGGCATTCTGAGCTTTACCACCAAAAGCAGATACACGTATTACACTTGTACATACCTTTTGTCATACTTATATATATCATCCTTGTGTGTTATGTTTTTAGTATTAAATTAACACACCTTAAAGGCAGCCTTTGTTGTTGTTTTTTTCCAAAATTACGTGAGTTTATGGTTGTCTTGTGTAACACCTTGCAGAATTTTGTGCTGTTTTTCAAACCCATCTCCAGACACCCCAAGAACACTAACAAGTAAGAAGTCATAAAAGTAGTCTTATTGATTGGCTTTGTTGTCCTTTTTAATCCTCACCCATGCAAACTTGTACTTTGTTCCGTTATTCCTTTATTCTTTTTTTTCAGATGCTAGCGAGTACATCATTTGTATGAATAATAAAAGTGCATGTTTTCCACAACGACATTCTTTGATCTGTTTTTTATGTGTTGTAAGATGTCAATTAAGGATTAAAAGGCACTGACAAACCCTATCCTCAATTTTGGAAGTTGTATGAAAAAAGAATTCTGACACAAGTAATATGCGCAATTTATTTTAATATCTTTGACCATGCTTTAATCTCAAGGATCTCATAAAATCTTGTTACATAATGCGCACAGATAAAAAAAAAAAAGAAAAAAAGTTGCTTAAATACCAACCCTGATGACAATTGTAGCCAGGGCACTGTATTTGAATATATTAGTTATTCCAGTTATATGTGCAAACCCTTCATTACCATAGGAGATGGAATATTTTATCCAGTAGTGTAAGCTGTGTATTCTTCTTTAAAAATTAACTTCCATAGCATTGTTAATGGTGAAGCTATGCAAAAAAATCCTTTATTTAAGATAATTGAATCAAGTGGCAGATAAGTATATCAGTCTTTTACAGATTCATCGGTCAAACAGATTGATGTTTTCATATTTGAACAGACCAAAAAGTGTCATACACAGAGGTGTAATACCAAGATGTTGCTTATGATATGTGCGTTCCAGTTGTGCAACCCTTATTATTCTCTCCTGTAATAGAATTTCTTCTACATTATATGTATTATTGCAGACTACAATTCATGGGTTTGTCACGTAATTGTAGCATTATTATAGATTTGTTACAGCACTTAATTTATATGCTTATAAAACTTATTTTTAATTGTATTGTGGATCAAGATTTGTTCCCTGTGTTCAAAAGCGGGGAAATGTACAGCTTTTGCATCACTTTAATCAATAATGGCATGAGGGAAAGGAAAGTAGCTTCACAATTTTGTTTCCTGCTAATTTAAAAGTTTACTACAGCATCATTATTTTGAGAGCCAATCTGTGCTGTGTCAGAGTAGCTATTCATATGACTTGTGCCTTTGCTCCAGTAGTACAATCATTTTGTTTGTGGAACTTATAACAGTACGAAGAAGAGCACTACTACATTTGATATATTACGTTTATAATTAATTTATTTAGTTTGAGCCTCATGTGGAGCTTGAGGTTTGTGAACGTTAATTGTGGAGTTTAGGGAAATGTAACTGGCAGGCTGACGGAAAATAACCCTTTTAAATTGTCAAGATTATAACTTGACCTCAAATGTTCAAAATCCATAATGACATTGACAGAGTTAATCCAGTCCATTTCTTCAGAATGAGAAGTGAAATACAAATGGGTGTAAGTGGAAACAATGGATAAGTGCATTTAAAGCTAAGAACATGGGGCACTTGTAGAAGTATGAAACAAGCTGCCCAGCTATGTTATTTATATCTTCTCATATCTAAGTTTGATTTTTATCTATAAGGAGCAGCAGGGTTAAGAGATACAATTGCAATATTCCACATGCTCAGACATTTGAAATGCAACTATTTTTTGGAGGCTTCAGAAGGGAATCAATATAGTTATAGTACATTTTTATTATGGGTAAAAATAATGATATACTATTTTTCTTTTTAATTTTACATCATATGAAAGGAGGGAATAATATGACTTTCCTTAAAATACAAGCAATGTATGTAGCACAAAACCAGGATCGATTATTTCCGTATTGTCTCCAAAATGGGTACTGAAATCCCGTTGATTTCTCAGTCATTTAAGAAGGCATGTTAATTCTACTATTGTCATGTTCCACATTGGATTCAAAGCAAGGTCCAAACCCTTATTGCTAGTTTATACAAAATGCTTTTTATCAAAATTGCTGACTAGGTGTATTAGATGATCCTTTGATAACACACTGCAGACTAATAAACTCTTGATAACAAAAACATTATTAATGGTTTTATTTTTTATTAAGTAGAAATGTTACCATGTGTATTTTTAACACTTTTACACTTTTAACATTTTTAAAAACATTTTTAACACAGAGTGAAGCTTATTAAATTTAGTTTAAGGACTTGACAAATGCATATTTAAAAAGGAGTTGTGGTCTTCTGCATGTATTTTTCATTCCCTGACATTGAGTCCATTTAATATTTTTATGCCTGCTAAATTTTTTCTCATTTGCAAAGGAGAATCCTGTTAACTGCACTGAGAATCTACAAATCTTAAAACCATTTGATGTTTAAACACTTTGATAAACTAAAAAAGCATTGTATGTATAGAATATGTACTCAAATATATTTAATTCAATTAGTTCTTTGCATTTTCTAACAAAACATCTTAAAAGGATGAGGTACACCAAATGAGTCATGTTCTCCCTACACCAAAAATAAAGATATTAGATACATTATCCTCAGAACATAAATTGAAATTCTGATAAATTCACTTCTTGGGGTAGATTAATATGAATATGAATGAATCAAATTGTTAAATCTGATTGCCACCAATATGCAGATGCTTCATAGCTACAAATATTTGTTGACCCTCTAAGAGGCAAGTTCCATTAATCAGAATAAATAAATTGGCTCTAAGATGATTTATTCTGATCTAGATTAATGATATATTTTTAGCATTAGGCATTATTTTGTATTATGCATGTAATGACAAAAAATATTGCCTAAACTACAGTAGGCTTTCTAAAATAGTATTTAAATAGAGCAAGCTAATGGCATTTTGGAGGTCCCTGAGTGAAATGTGTACATTGCTTATGTCCTCTTTTGGCAGTAATAATGCAACATTGCTAGTAATAATATGTAAATTACATTGCAAAGCATCACTTTTTCATTGCTATAGTGCCACTACCTTGAAGCTCATGAGCTCTGTGTTGATTCTGTACTGGGACATCTGTCTGAAATTTTCAGTTTTCCTTATGTTTGCATGGGTTTTCTCTGGATGCTCTTGTTAAGTTCCACATCCTATTGAAGACAACAAAGTCTTCACTCGGGTTATGAGATTGTCAAGCACAGAGCACAGACATAGCACAGAGAAAGGTATTCCCCTAGGTCTCAGTTTGATTGAAGTTACACCTTTTCTTTTATACATTAAATGTAGGCGAGACTTTAACATATCAAAGGATCACACAAGGGAGAGGACATTTACATAAGTCTTTCAAACACAAACAAAACAGGAAAGGAACATTCCATTTGGCATCCTGCAATCTGTTTTATTTCTCTCTGATAAAACACACGGATGTGAAAAATCACAGGCTTTATTTGCAGAAAGAGAGTCGTCTTAGGTGCAAACAGAAAACCTCTCCCGTGCATAGTCACAGTCTTGACCCTTCTCAAGAGTTCATCTTATTTATGTCTTCCACACTCCCAAAGACTAGCTAAGTTACTTGGTATCTCTAAATTAAGAGATCTATGAAACCCTGCTTCTGGATCCCAGTCCAGTTAGTCTTATACTTCATCTGTTTTCAAAAATCAGAAAGGTTATGGGTTTATCCTTGCATATAACATATTAAATAATGGAGTAATCTGTTCTATTAAGACACCTCTTGTCCTTGAAAGTAGCAGTACTAGTAGACTCTAATTATATTTGTAAATCATGTACTTTAAACAATGAAATTGCTCAAAGCCTTCAGAAATTCAGAAAAATGTTTTAATGATGACTTGAAATACATTGGGTGACAGCTGTCTAGGAATAAGTTTGAAGGAATTAATCAGAGGGTGTATTTTTCAAAATTGAATCAAAGATTTTTAATCCATCTCTGGCTATTAAAAGATACAGTTCAAGTAGCCAACACATAAGATAAATCTCATAATATTTTCACAAAACAGATCATGTACAGTGTTTACATAATTGAGGACAAAATGGTGGGTTACAACTGTAGTTTTGGGTTTAAATTAGATGACTGAACAGTGTTCCACAGAATTACAAGATGTCGCAGTGGAATCATGCATTCCATCATGGTAAAATTTAAACAGTCCCTACTAACAATACATAAAATGTTACTTTGTTCATGCAAAAAAACAAATTCAATAGTGTTAGCCAATCATACCCTTTGCAGTTTTGCATAAATTGTGAAAATGTCTTAGATTTGCAACTTTACACTGTAGAGAAATGTAGAATTGTATTTTTTATGTTAAAGCATGGCCCAGCCAACAAATAGGGCTAAATATAGGTTGGTGTGATATCCTATTGTTCCAAATGTGGGATTATGAAAAGGGTGAAAATCAAGATTTAACTGAGCCGTTATGTCACTAGCCAAAATAAATGTTCATAACCCCCAACTTGTAAGTGATTTTCCAGAATATACCCAAGTGGTTGGTATAATTAGAGGCAGGTGAATTATTTGGCACAGCTTTGGTGAGAGGAGTAATAATCCAGGCACACTTGTTTAAACAAATATTTATTGCAATGACAAGACACAAACAACACTACACACAAGAAAACACACAAGTTACTCAATGTACAGTATTTAATGCTTGCTGCAAACAGAATCCTGACTGTTTCTTCTGTTTTATTATAAATTGATCTTTAATTTAAGACCAAACAAGTGATATCTATGGAACAAGTAATAGGTTTAGTCCATGTTGAAAAAAGAAGAAAGAAAACACAGCTCTTATCTCTCCTTGAGAGAGAGGTTCACAGTTCAGTTCTTGTAGCCTTTTTGGAACCACGAGGAATAACAAATCCCTCATTATTCAAAGATGCAGGCACGAGGACTTGTTTGTTAGGGAGAACAGGGTACAAACACACCTTAAAACCAAATAATATGACTTACACTTTCTACAGTGGCTTGTATCTAGCAAGTCCCTGAGCAGATCAATAGCAATTTTCTCATTATTGTGGTTTACAGTATATTGCACTCACAACTAAGACCATGAAATCTTTCAGGTTCAATATCTTCTCAAGTGTGGCAAACGTCTGAAAACTCCAATAGAGGGTTTAAAGAAAACTAGTTATACCAGTCATCTGACCACCAGAGAGTAAGCCAGCAGCTATATCACCCTTTCAGTCTACAACTAGTAACTCACTGAAGTGGATGTGAGCCTAGCCAGTGCCTGGATGGCAGGTCACTGCTGTCACTGAATCTTGCACTGCCGGACAGAACACAGAGAAAGTGGCTGTGATTCATCTTTCCATTTTCTAATTGTTTTATCCAACACAGGGTTGCAATGGCATTGTTATACTCAAACCAACATGCTTGTAACAATTCAATCCGTAGAGGGGTTTATGTGCTGCACCCACATTCTCTGAAATTGATCAAAGTATTTATTAAAAGGCATTGTATTATGATTTGAGACACAACACTTATTGTTCCAATTTTGGATGTTAAGCATTGTAAATCTCCGTCTCTAGAAAATTAGTTATTTAAATCTTGTTAATGAGTTTTGTGTATAAAAATAAAACCTCAATCTCTACAGTCACACAGAAGATGAAATTTGAGATTTCTGGTGAAATGTCATTCACATATGAGAGGGTACAGAACTACTTCTACTTCTGAAGTATCACCGTCAGGTTTAGTGATATTTTCACTAATTAAAATCATCAGTGGACTAATAAATTATTATAAGCAATGGTTTCGTGATTAAATAAATTTTTTGGAAACCAGACTGCAAAAAATATTAGTAGGCCCAGATAGCAAACCCAGAACACCTTGGAATACACAGAGAAAAAAATTATTTTAGCCCAGCACCACCACCTTTTATGTTAATGTAACCCAGTTCTAATAGAAAAATAATTTAGGTCAACTCATGGAGGACCTTTAAGTTGCTGTATCTTTTGAATCTGAAGAAATTATGCTTTGATTTTGTTCTACAAAAGTTTCTAATGTAAAAAGGATGTTAAAGGGTACAGAATACCATTTTTACAAACTGATATATATATATAAACAGCATAAGATGGATTTGAAAACATTGCTGTAAATTCATGTTAATATACCTAATTGATAGGGGATGATTAAATAGAGTAATGATAGACAGTACAACACTTTCTTAACCATAAACCATGCCTTACCTTATATGTGTGTTTGCACTAATGTAAGGGGTTGAGACTCTTACCAAAAATTGCCATACAGCACAAGCAAATGGAGGTGCTCCATGCCTACAGGAAAAGGCGGTATTATCAAGGAAAGAAGAAAGCATATAATATTAAATACATAGAATATCTTACATTTTCCAAAAAATCAATTGATTCCAATCTAGGGATAGAGCAAAAGCCACAACAGGCATTTAAACCAGTATTTACCATACAGATTCATTGAATTGTAATGTTCAGATCACCATGTTGTGAATTACTCTGTGTAGATTTACATATTATACTATACTGCCCCCTTCACCATATCCTTTTTTTAACCCCTTATCACCTTGATGTTGTAATGATAAGTATTATTATTGCAAGTAGTAATGACTATGCAAACTGTAATAGTTTTTATTTTGTATCTCTTAGTGCACAGTCAGATTGCAGGTTTTTACAATTGTGTATTCCTCTGCAAACACCAGGGAAGGCAAACCTGTTTATATAAGCAGTAGCTGCAGAGTCCAGCAAAATCTTATCCTGCAACCCTTCTGTCATCATTCACGCTTTGTTGCAGGGGGTTCTAGCTGAAAGTCTACTGTTAGATCACGTAAGGGACAAGGCCTTGTTCAAGGTGGTGAATGGGGTCAAATGGTGTTGCATTGCTGATTTAGGTTTTCCCTTTGGTGGGTGACAGTGTGGTGAAATGTGTGGCATGTGAGTTGTTCAGAATTGTTCAGAAGCCCTCAAATGTTGCACATTCCCCCCTTTTGGAGCATCCTCTTCTACCAGATAAGGGAACACCTAAACAGATCCCTAACAATGGTTTGAGCTGTTTTCCTTTACAGGAAAAGGAAATTTCCTTATAATTTCCTTATAAGAATAAGGGAGGATAATTTATCAAGTGGCATTGAGGCTTAGGCTTTCAAAGACCGTCAATATTCTTGTGGGGTGGCAGCAAGCCCAAGAAATCCTCAAGCAACAGAAGGAATTCTATATGAAGCTTCAGTTGAGAGCAGTTTACAAATGCAATATCCTTGAAACCATTGAGCTCAAAGTAAAACAAAGCCACCTGGATAGAATGAAGCCTTAGAAAAATTTCTTAAAGGGGGGATGCTCTCAGATTAATTCACTGAGGAACAAAAACACTGGCCTGATAGTTTGAAATAAATAAAGAAGCCAAAAATCTTATCATGCAATTTGTAGTCCAAAGATGGGGTCCATATTTCATTCAGAGCATAATGTCCAGTGAGTGCAAGATCCAATGAAAGCTAAGGATGAAAACTAGGACCAGGCCAGTCCAAACATTCCAGTAACTAAGAAAAAAAGTTGCCAGGTCAGCAGTGAGTCAGAGGCAGCAGAAATTAAACTTCATTTTCCTTGTTTCCAAACAAAAAAGAAAAGTGAAGTGGCACATTCCATTTGATAGATTTGGCATGCTATCTCACCAAAGACCTTTTTTGACATTTTTGGTGATGGAATTCCATCCTGGTAAGGGCGTGTTTTTTTGGCTCACATACAACATGCAATGCACTGCTATCCCTCTGTCAAATATTGTAATCACTGGTTCTTTTCCAACAAATGTCATACCAGCACGTTAGTGCATCTGTAACAGGCCATCTGCTTTTGTTTTCACCATGCTAGCCCAGAGCACCACTGAAGGAGCCTGTAGAACAGGTGGGCAGCTCTTACCAGTTGCACTGTGAAATCGCTGTTGGCTGGCAAACCGCAGGGATTGTTATGTCAAAGATACCCTGGCTGACTGGTACCCACACAGCTTCTGAACAATTGCAGGGAACAGTAATCCAAACTTCAGAATGCTGCTAAGTCCTCCTGCATATGTGATTTATATTCAAGCAGCTATTCTACAGATACAATTCTCTCCCAATGTACTAATATCCTTGATGAAAAAGGAATATTAAACATCAGATAAAATAAAGATTTACAGAATGGATAATGTTTCTTGTTTAAAAAATTCTTAAAATGTTAAACAATAATACCATTGAACAAGGAAAAGTCACATTTGTAAAAAAAAATCCAGAAAACCCAAGTGTCTCATTCACACGCATTTCAAATTCTTTATCAATACTATAGGACCTACATTTATTAGTAATACTGATGACTTCTTTATTTTATAATTAGAACATGAGATGTAGGTCTATTGTATTGAGGTTGGAATACAATTTTAGTTATATATATATAAATATAACAATACCTTTCACAGTGATTGATGCTTATAGTCAATTTGTATTTAAAAAAAAAATTGTCAGTAATAAGTACTGCTGCATTTTGGAACTCTTCCTTGTGACCTAGGTTCCACTTAGTATAGTACTGAATTGCTTAATTCAGTGGTTCTCAAACTTTTTGGACCAAGTACCACCCCTGATCAAACCAAAGCATCCAAGTACCACCTACTGTACAAAATCATCTTCTCAAAGGAACCCCAGAAAATCTCAATGACCAACATGAGCGCGTATGCATGCACACACTCACATACACATATAATAAATATTATAATAAACTTTATTTGATATAGCGCTTTTAAAGGTGGCTTATCAAAGTGCTTTATAAAATGACAACAGGAACAACAATTAAAAATAAAGAATAAAAAAAACACCATTTCAGTGAGAGGGGTGAGCCTGTTTAGTCAAGCAAAGCAGATGTGAATTCACTGGTCGAGCCTTGATACAATTCACAACAGAGTCTAACAGATTTTAAATCCTCAGGCATTTTCTTGACGGGAAAGGCCTCGCGGTGGATGCTGCAGTGTGTCCACTTCATATCTGGAGCAACCTCTCTAATTCGTGCAACTACACCGCTGTGTCGGCTTGTCATCGCTCTATCACCTGATCAAACCAAAGCATCCAAGTACCACCTACTGTACAAAATCATCTTCTCAAAGGAACCCCAGAAAATCTCAATGACCAACATGAGCGCGTATGCAAAAGATATATATTCCGTCAGTTACAAAGTGTTACACATATCAAGAGGACATACGTTCAGTATATCATTCATTAAGACCGTTTCGTAATTGAACTTGGTTACAACTTCTACATTAGATACTCAAAACAATTACATAACTCTTAGGAATTAAATTGATATCAACTGGTTGGGATAACAATTGAATTCTCGAGCAGTAATGCAGTGAAGTTGAATACTCATCCAATCTCTGGGGATTCAGATCTCCTGCGGGCACAAAGAAACAGTTGCAGGCTGTTGCTGTCCAATCCGCGCTCTCTGGCTCGGTGCCAGGCTGTGCTGTGCGGCTTGCGACGTTGCGCTGCTGATGCTCACTGACCGGCTAGTTAGTGTTGGCTTTAACTAGCACAGTTTGCGCACAGGAGAAAAGATGACTGTGGATCCCAGCAAGTCAGGAAGAGGATCGGTTCGTTCCTGATGAAGAGCTAGTTCTGAATAGTGATTCAGCTGTCCACAGTTCTGACCTGTTCATGAGGCCTGCTGCTGGTGCTAACCTCGGGTGGATCCTCTGGTTACTCTCTGGCAACTTCCGCTCTAGACTCTTAGAACAAAGGAAAGTTCTGGCACTCGGACACACTGGCCGTTCCGTGGTTGTCCGGGCTGAGTCTCAGGATGGTCAGGAGGCGCGCTACGAGAATGTCCTGCCCTTGGGAGCCTTCTGCTCCTGGGCCATCCTGCCTTGGAATTCTCCTTTGAATTCCCTTTAGAAAAGTCCACAAAATTCTCCACTGAATCCCATCTGAATCTCTCAGGCTCTCTGTGTTGCCTGTTTTTACCTGGAGGAACTTCAGCTCATTGATTGGCTGAAAGTTCCATGGGCATCAGAGTCCCACGTGGGTTACTCGGCCCTACCAGTCCCTGATTGGTTGATCAAGGTGAGATATGAGTCACTTACTCGTGACATCTGTCCATCTGGCACTCCCTAGACAGATAGGCGCCAATGGATGACCATTGATCATGATAGCCAGGCTTAGCTAAGTGCATCCCCCTTTGGGAGCTGTCCTTATCAAAGGAACGTTAAATCAGCCTGCATGAATAGTTTCTCTGTGGCTGCACCACAGAGATGAACAGAGAGATGAGGCCTAATTTGGGAAAGCTCAGAAACACTTAATTCTGCCTTATTAATAAGCCTCGCCGCTACAAACGTAAATGTGAAAATTGGCCAAATTAACGACATTTATAGACTCATCTAATTGCAGTGAAAGCATCTGCTCATCTTAACGTGCTTGATCAGCATACTTTTGACATCATCCGCCACATCAATAATTCTACGAGTGACTGTGTCTTTTGGAGGGGGCAGCAGGTCGAGCTGTTAAGCAGCTTTTTCTCCACACAATACATATCGGCTCTTTTGCTATCAGTAAACAAAGTTCTTCACAAGTAGTGTGGGGCTTACCTGCTTTAGCAATCCACAAGCTTGCATTTTTCCCCGTTTCCATTTCAGGAGTTTGTCTCAGAAGTTAAAAGAAGTTTTTATTTCATGCGCATGGGAGCGTAACACAGAGGTATATTTTTCTCAAATTAACCTAGAACAGTTCTTAAATATTTTTCTGCTCACAAGATTGCCAGCGTTCGTAGTATGCATTTCTATGCTTTCCTGTGCTTACAACATTGGCATTGTTCCAAAATCACGCCCATTCTCCCACCTCCCTATTTGCTGGAGATAACTTTTCTTAAATACAATTGGCCGTTTTTCGTTTGTAGCACGCATTCCTATACAATGGTATAATAAGGGTCATATGGCGCACCGCCTGGCGGCGCTACGTGTACCACAGTGAGAATCACTGGCTTAATCTATAACAACAGTTGTGCTAACTTAGTACCGTACTTTAGTATATTCTAGAGGACAGCAGCTGTTACTTTGGGGTTGTTGCAATTAACAACATTTTTAGTATGGAGCAGGAAACAAATTTCAGCAACCACGTTTGTTGCAGTTGGTATTAACATACGGAACTGCATACTTACCACAGGATCATACCTATTCAGTATGTTGCTTTTTGTTCATTGCAATTGACACTATAGATACAGCCATTCACAGTGCATGTTAACATTCATTGCTGCATTAGACATACTACATTACAGTGTGGCATACTATGCTGGCCATAGACAATCAATGGGTAGCACTTTTGGAGCGCATCTTTTAATCCACTTATGGAATATTAATATGTAACTAAAGGGAAATTTTGGTACCTAAAAATAAAAACACACATCTCTGAACGTCATAAACAATATTATCATCTATCTGCTACACAGAGCTAACTCTCACCTAGAGAAGACGGGGAGCATTGTGAGAGTTATGTTCTTTGATTTCTTCCATGCCTTTAACACCATCCATCCCCCATTACTGAGAGATAAGCTAAGGGCGGCGCAAGTGGACACTCCCCTGGTGTCCTGGATTATAGACTATCTGACCTGCAGGCCACAATATGTATGGTTACAGAGCTGTGTGTCCGAAGACGTTGTTAGCAGTCCTGGGGCTCCACAGGGGACTGTCCTTGCTCCATTCCTGTTTACTCTTTGCGCCTCTGACTTCAAGTACAACTCTGAGGCATGTCATCTGCAAAAGTTTTCAGATGACTCTGCAATTGTGGGGTGTATTAGTGAGGGGAGGGAGGAGGAATATAGAAGCTTGATTACCAACTTTGTGGAGTGGTGTCATCATAACCATCCCCAGCTAAACACCAGCAAGACTAAAGAGTCATGGACTTTCAATGGAATAAGTCTCCGCTGAACCCTGTTTCCATCCAGGATGAGGACACAGAGGTGGTGCAGTACTACAAGTACTTAGGGGTACACCTAGATGATAAGCTGGAGTGGACTGTTAACACTGACGCCCTGCACAAGAAAGGTCAGAGCTGACTCTATTTTCTTAGGAGGCTTAGGTCCTTTGGTGTATGTGGAACAGTGCTACACATTTTTTATGAATCAATGGTGGCAGCGGCCATCTTCTATGCTGTTGTGTGCTGGGACAGCAGCATCATGACAAGAGATGTAAATAGGCTCAATAAACTCATCAAGAACGCTGGCTCTGTGTTGGGGCTGAGCCTTGACCCCCTGGAAGTGGTGGCTGAGAGGAGAATGCTGACCAAGCTCACAGCCATCATGAACAACGCCTCTCATCCACTACATGGGACTGTAATTAGGCTGTGGAGCACTTTTAGTAACAGACTGCTCCAGCTACGGTGTTCAAGGGAAAGTTTCTGCAGGTCCTTCCTCCCGGCGGCTGTCAGGGTGTATAACGCTGCCCTAGGCTAGGACTGTTAGCCCTTCATCTGCTCGTCTATGGAGAGCATGTTGCACTATTGTACTTTTTCGACACTCAATCTGTATATACCTGTGCACATTTTGCACATATTTTATTGTTTTTACAGTGACTATGAGCATATTTTGCACACACCTAACTATGTATTTATTTCATATTTATTTTGTATTACTGTACCTATTTTAATTTTTCGTCTTCTGATGTCTCTTTTTGCTTGTCATGGGCTGGGCTGCTGTAACACCTCAATTTCCCTTCGGGATCAATAAAGTCTTATCTTATCTTATTACTTTATGAATATAAATATATCGTACCTAATGTGCATACAGTAGCTGTTAGTATTAGCTAAAAATAAAAAAAATAATATATGCGATTAGTATTCCGCCTTCTTCATAAACATTTTCTGTCAGTCACTGGCCATAGTTATTTTGGGAAGGTTTAGATGCGCTCATCTAACTAGATAAACTTGATATACTTTATAAAAACGTTTCTATGAATACTTGCTGTCATTATTGTAAAAAAGCTGTAAAATCCACTTGATAGGGAATATTAATATGGAATCATGTAACTAAATGGAAATTTTGTTAGTTAAAATAACTAAAGTATAATAATATCTCTGAATGTTTTTAAAAATAATGATAATAATGTGCAAGCAATAATAATTAAATGAAAAATAATATACATGTATAGCAGGCGGTGGTAGCTAGAAATAAAAAATTTGTTACACGTCAGTATCCCACCTGCTTCAAAAACATTTTCTGCATCAACATCTTTAACTCAGTCTTTTGCCGTGGTTATTATGGCAAGGTGTTGAAGTGCTCCTTTAGCTACATCTGTTGTAGTGGAAAATCAAATGCCAATCAGAGCAAGGCATTGGTGGCTCAGTGGTAGGATTCTGCGCCATCAAGTGTCTGAGTGCAATTCCAGCCAAAACCTTGGGCATAATAAAGACTTCTTCTCACAATAAAATATGCAAACTATATTCACATTTCTGATAAATTGTATATCACAGTGTACCAAATATGAAAAAATATTATTAATAAAATAATAATATGAATAATTAAAAACCTCCAGGTTTATCAGAGATCTCCAGGACTCTCGGAAAGAGCAAGGGAATTTAAAGATGTCCTTAAACATAAATTCATTTTAAATACAAATTTTAATGACAATATGTATATTTTAAATGATAATATTTACAATATAAATATAAAGATGTTTTATTCATGCTTTTTCTTCTTAATAGTTGATATAATTATATCAGTTATATGTGATAGGTGAGTGTACATAATGGTACATGGCACCTATATCTGTGTAATTTTTCTGTTGTAGCACTTGTGGAAATGTTTTGTGCCTTGGTGGTGCTTTGTCTCCTAGCAGTGGTGGTGGAGACTGGGAGTGGCCTTTTTATTTTCATTTTCCACCTTCAGTACACATTCCCAATAGTCACTGATGCAGCTTTAGCCTAGAAACTCCAACTCCCATGAACCCCACTAGACAACTTCCGGGCATCGTCTTTGTCTCCTGGTTACTAATGCTCCTTACCATAAGGCAAGTTACAGAATGCAACAAATTCATTCAAATTACTACTCCAAAGTTTGTTTTAATCTGTCCTTTTAAAAACAAATATATTTAAAGTAAAAAGTAAAGGTTTATTCCATGCTGAAAAGAAGAAAAAAAACACAAAGTTTCATCTGTGGAGATTTTAAAGTGACTATGTCTAATAAATTGTTACAAGTGGGGGGTAACGAAAATAGTGAAAATCAGGAATTGTCCAAGCAGTTTAGTCAATAAGTAAAATAATTATTCATAACCCCCAACTTGTAAGTAATTTTTAGCAATATACCTGAGCATTTGGTATAATTGGAGTGAATTATTTGTTCTCTGGCACAGCTTTGTTGAGAAGACTAATAATCCAGGCACACTTGGTTAAACAAATATTTATTACAATGACAAAACACAAACTACAATACACACAACATACAACACACAAGTTACTTTATGTACAGTATTTAGAAACCAGACATTTCAGAGGTCTTATATTCTGGTCACCCAGAAAACCCCAGACTGATACTAAGCATTAAACTCTTAATATGCCTACAGAGGCCACAGAAGAGATGAGCTGCCTTCTAACTAAATACAATGCGACCTGCAGTTAATACAGTCTCTCTCTGCAATCCAGATGCCATAAAATGAATGGGAGCCTATATCCCTATCAATAAAAATGCACCCTAAGCAGGAAAGATGTTTCTAACTGAGGTATCCTTTACTGAGGAAACCCAAGTTCCCTAAAACACAGTATAGCTTGCTCTCTCTTAACAAGGCTCAAATACTTCAACCAGGTTTGGTTTGGATGATCATGAAATAGGGGCTCACGCCTGGTGCAAGTTTCAATTCCCAACTCCTCAGGATTCCTCTCTCTTCTCTATGTGCCCTGCTTCTTGTTTCTTTTCTCTCTCTGTGCTCTTAATGTTATCCTTTATTGTTTGTTTCTGTCCTGCTCCTTTACAGTCATTAACCCACAACTTACTGTACCTAGGTATACTACGATAAACTTTACAATTGTTTCTCCTCAAGGGATCCCCAGACCTCAGCGAATAATCCTCTCTCCTTTGAAGCTAGAAGTGTTGTGACAAGTGTCACAAACTTTATCTAAAATCCAAGAGACACTTATCGGTCTCCCAAAGCCGTAACAACAATATTTTTATAAATACATCTTTAAAATAACTTAATATTTTACAAGTCTAATATATAACTTAGATTATATAATTAGATTATATCATTAATCTAATCTAATAATTAAATTCTTATTTGTGTATACTATATTGATGTTTTCTTTTTTTATATCACATTATGTTAAATATTCAATTAACATTCATAAGTTAACTCATAACAGTACAGGTAACATAGCAATACTCATAACCTACCTGATATCCTGCCACAAGGAAAATATAAAAAATAAAACTATAAAATTATAACTGTACAAAATTATGTCAACTTTCAAGATTTTTGTAACAATTATGACATTCCTAAAACATTAACCTTCTTAATTTATGAAGTATTCACTATCACATTAAAATATTTATCTTAAATTGCAAAAAGGAACAGGTAAACATTTATTCCATGCTGAAAGTAAAAGACAATTTCAGCTCTGAAGCCTTCTTCAGGTGTAAGGGAGAGAGGGAAACCCTTAGTTAATAAATCTTTGTTTATATAACTTTTAATAACCTTATTAATAATAATAATAACTTTTAATAATACTATTAAATGCTGTTTTTCTCTCTCTCCTTCACACCCGAAGAAGGCTCCACAGCCAAAATGTTGTCTCTTTTTGTTTCCTTTCAGCATGGAATAAACCTGTTCCTTTGCAGCCTATGCATGCTGATGTACCTACCTACTTGAACTACTTCTTAAATTACTTTAATTTTAAATTTTAAATAAAATCAGCAGCAATGATATATTCAATTTAAAGATGAAATAGTGGTGTCATTATTATAATATAGCAAATATATAATATTAAAATATAATATAGCAACTTCACAGAGTGATGCCACACCCCAAAAAATAAGGTGCTATATCTCGGGAACAAAATGTGGTGGGTGTCATTTTTTGTGCTGCCCTTGAGTACAATTCCTGGTGTGTTATCTGTGTGGAGTTTGCATGTCCTCTCTGTGTTTGCGTGACAATCCTCCCACAGTTCAAAAACATTCCAGTAGATTATAGAATGTCTCTGGACATGGGTGCTGCCTGTCCAGGGTGGATCCTGGTTTGCGCTTGTTTCTTGCCACAACTCTGTAAATGATGAAGAGATTAGAAAATGGACGGACTGTTGAATTTATAATAGTAAAAGCATTCCAATTCAAATGCAATGTGAAAGATATTGGTTTTAAGTAAACTTAGTACAAAATGCTTTTTTAAATACATGGCTCAACAGACAGATTGAAACTTAAAATGTTCTTTGAATTGTCTAGTTATTTAAAAAGGATTAAACAAAAAACTGGTTAGAACTGTCTTCAATTTTGAAAAAATCGACACAGCTACAACGCATTATGACAATTTCTAGTTAAAGCCTTTTTTAAGAAAATGTCATTGCTTTCTAATTTTTCCTTTTTAAGGCTGAAATGCTAACTATTGTGATTTTTGAAAAGAGTTTTTATTTTACTGTTCACACAAACACAGAAAACTTACTAACGTTTTCTGGTTGAGTAAATCAATCTCCTTATCCCCTAGTCCTCATTTAATCTTCCTCAGTATAATCAAAACAAACACCTGCTGTGCACACTGTGATTGCACATGGAGGTGTGAAATACAGTAGGGTAAATAACTTCTGTTTTATAAGATTTCAGATTTGTTGTAAAATTCGTAAATATTAATACAATGGCAAATATAATTGCAATTCTACTGTTTATCACCTAATATTGCGTGTCATACATGTGAGTTATTGGTTGGCTGTACACTGTTACCTGCAGGTTCAGTCTTAGCATTTTCACATTGAAAAAAATATGCATTGCTGTGTTGATGTTAGTGATTAGCCTTTTCTATTACTTACTCATCATCATTACTTCATCGTTTGGCACTTCCTCAAAGACTGTATGTAGAAGACACTAAAACAGAGCACAAACAGAGCACAAAGCAAAACTCATAGCAATTAACAGATTTGGATAAGTAATAATTTTATTAACATACTTTTCTGTGTTCTCCTGAAGATTGTAGAACACAGTTGAGGACATTCAGAAATGTAATTTCACAAATCCATTTGTTCTGTCTTAAATTGTCAGATTATAAAACAATAAAACAATTTAACTTAACACTGGAGTGTGATGTTAATAAAAAATAGATTAAATAACATGAATCCGACACTGCCTGTTCCTTGATAGTGTCCAATAATACTGTAGATTTATATTTTGTAAAATGAGTATAAACAGTACAACATATATACTGCAAAGGAACAAGTAATAGGTTAATTCCATGTTGAAAAGAGGAGGGATTAAACACATTTCGGCTGTGGAGCCTTCTTCAAGTGAACCACAACACATATACTGTTGATATGTACTGTAAATGTCTGTAAATGTGATAATTGTATATGCTTTTGCCAACACATTTGTTTTCAAGCACAGAAAATTGCTCATGTAATCTGCACATTGGAGATCTTATTTAGATTACAAGCTTAGTTTAAAATAGCACTTGCTTAGCTGGTCTGTTTGACTCTTAGTACCTGCTGAAAAAAAAAAATAGTAGTCTGTTTTACATGAGCAGTTGGAAAGATCTGTGCACTCTCTGCAGCATAACTGTTACTGGCAGCAGAAACGTTACTTTCTACAGCATATTTTTTGTGTGATTAAAGGTGGTCGAACTTAATTTTTATTGAAATTGGTCTCTTTCCTTCACAATGTGTGTACTGGACTGTAGTTTAAAACGTCGGCCATGTGAATCAAATACATAAACAAAGACTACAATTCCTAACGGCCCACACACATGCAAATCAAATGAAGTCATATCCCTAGATATGCTGAAACAATAGTGTACAATGAACTGTAGTATGATTGGCATACTGTATACATATACTGTATATACAGTAAATGCAGTATGATACTGTAGGGTTATAAACCACTACAGTACATTATGTGTAAAATTTTTCCCTAATTACTAGAATTAGCATTAAGTGCAACAAACGTAGCATATCACAGAGCATAAGGCTTAATTTTATAGAATTGAGTGCATATATACAGCCAGTGGCCATATCACCCTGCAACTCACAACTGGCAACCCGCTGAAGCTAAGCAGGTGTGAGCCTGGTCAGTATCTGGATGGGAGACTTCCTGGGAAAAACTAAGGTTGCTGCTAGAAGAGGTGTTAGTGGGGCCAGCAGGGGGGGCTCACCCTGCAGTCCATCTGGGTCCTAATGCCCCAGTATAGTGATGGGGACACCATACTGTAAACATGCGCTGTCCTTCGGATAAGATGTAAAACCTGACTCTCTCAGGGCATTTCTCAAAAAGAGTAGGGGTGTAACCCTGGTATCCTGGCCAAATTTCCAATTGGCCCTTACCAATCATGGCCTCCTAATAATCCCCATCTATGAATTGGCTTCATTACTCTCCCCACTAATAGCTGATGTCGCATCATCTAGGTGGATGCTGCACATTGGTGGTGGAGGAGGTAAAGCGCTATGAGTGGAGTGTCCAGAAAAGCACTATACAAGTGTAAGTTATAATTATTATTATATAAATGTAGAATAAAAAAAAGAAATGCTAATTTGTTCACTTAAGCATCTAAAGTATCGCTTAAAATTAAAACAACAATAATACACCACATGATTCTCATGAAAAGTATTTTAGAGCAAAGTAAAAATTATATATTAATGTTGGCCTATGCATTAGTAGTTCTGAAAAATTCAAATGATCTGATTCAGAGCCCTTTTCAGTTCCTGTTGGATAGGACAACAAAATGTTTAATCCTTAGTACTGTACTAACAATTGGATCATCTGATCAGCTTTGTTCCAAAATTTTTTTTATTGCAATTAAAGATTTTTTCATTACAATTGAGCACACAGCTCAACTAGTATGAAATATAGTACACAGCTCCATGCTAAATCCACAGAACACATTCATTGCAATTCTGTAGGTTTTTTTCTATAAATTCACAGTAAATAAATTCAGATTAATTAGTATATATAACTTTAATTTTGATATATAAAAAGAGTCTAGACCGTGTTTCTAATAAGATTGATATGAACTATTTCTAATCAATATATGATTAGATTTGTGCTTACAATTGTCTTTAAACATTAAACAACACTAGAGGGCATTGTGTCCTTACCATATTGTATAATGAAGTTCAGTTACTCTTTCCAAAAGTTAAATTGATGTCCACAATATTTTTTGTTTACCAACTTTTATTGCGAGAGTAAGTAGAGGACAACTCAACAACTCAGACCTTGCAGCCATCATAATCAACTTAAAATATGACATGCTGTATTACTTTGTTTTTTTATTAAATCATGGTCTTTAATTGTAAATTTCCCAATCTTATATCCTTTATATTTACATAAATTATACTAATTAAAGGTTTCTTAAACATTGTGAAGTTTGGGGAAATATTAACTTCATATCTTATTCACTACTAATTCAATTTGCAAGTAACCAATACACTTATGGATTTTATTTCCATCTGCAACAGTGAGAAAGAGAGAAAGATGGCATAATAGAGTGTGTTCCAATTCCCGCATCTGAAGTTTTGCTGCTCTTGTGCAAGACAGAATAGTAGATGAAGGGCTTTTTTCACAAGACTAAGAAGCAGAAGCTGGGAAGAAGCAGAAGTAGGGCTGGGCGATAATTCGATAACGATAATTATCGCAATAAAATTTTCCTTGATATAAATTTAACAAAAGTTCGATAAATGTTCAGTATATGTTTATGCTTTGCGCATGGTATGCGCATGCACACAAAATACTGTGCGAGTGCGCATGCGTGTTGCAGACCGGGCTGCTAACGTGGTGTTTACCCACACGTTGGTGGCTGACAGGATTGTAGTTAGAAATGAGCGACACTGAAGCAAATGTAGTGCTGCCAACAACCAGCTCGAAGGACGATGACATTGTCAACAGAAAAGGTCATTCAACTTCGGTAATTTGGAGATATTTTGGCTTTTTACGATCAGACATAAAACAGAGCACTTTAAACTTTGCAGTCTGTCTGAGCCATCTTCTATGTGTGTTTTATCACACTGCAGTATTTAATTTTTCTATTAAGATTTATTTTGTAAATTTTACTCATGCATATTTTGACATAAAAAAGACTTGAATACTCTATTCATTTGTTTAATGTTTCTGCTGTTTGGCAAGTGTTTGTTGTGTTCTTAAAATAAAGAGTTGTTTAATTTTCCAATTAACTGTTTCTTCAACTTTCACTCAGGAGAAAAAATCTGCCTTTAAACTTGAAAGAAATAATGATTTGAGATTTATCGTGATAATTATCGATATCGACTGATATGAACATTTTTATCGTGATAATGTTTTTGGTCATATCGCCCAGCCCTAAGCAGAAGCCTAGTATAAGCATTCTGAGTCAGGCTGGCACACCTCTGAGAATGCAGCACTATAACCAGGCCGGACAAAACAGCCTTTGTTAGTATTCTCCTTGTGCCTGGGTAAAGAAGGTTGGTGCCTTAGCTGTGAATTCTGTTCAGCCTGAATAAAAATAACATGTTTGCTCGTTTCCTATGAATCCAGAGAATACTGTTTCAACAGCTGAAGCTAGCTAACGCATTTAAAACTGACACACTTCACACTGAGCACACAAGGAAAAATAAATCAAATTCTAAGCGTTTCTCGAGAAGTGTAGGGGTGTAACCCCGGCGTCCAGGCCAAATTTCCCATTGGCCCTTATCAGTCATGGCCTCCTAATAATCCCCATCTATGAATTGGCTTCATTACTCTGCTCTCCTCCCTACTGATAGATGATGTGTGATGAGCGTTCTGGTGCACTATGGCTGCCGTCGCATCATCCAGGTGGATGCTGCACATTAGTGGTGGTGGAGGGGAGTCCCCATTATCTGTCAAGCGCTTTGAGTGGAGTGTCCAGAAAATCGCTATATAAGTGTAAGCAATAATTATTAATAATAAATTCTGCCATGAAATAAAGCATATGAAACTTGCTACAGATGCAAACTATAGAGGTTTATTTAGTAAAACAACCTTACTCTAAATTCCTGATAAAGGCTGACAGAGTGACTGCAAGTGGTTGGCGCTCTTTATTGCTGGCACAGCAAAGACAACGAGAGACAAAGACCGCATAACCAGCCTATAACACACTAGAGTCACTTGGGGTACAGGTACATAAGTTTAGGGTGGTTAAGTGGGTACAGGTATAACTATTTATATGGCAACCCAACAGCCCTCAACAGTGTGCAAACCGCACCAGATGATCAACCTGCGCTGGTCAGTAGTCCTCAGTCCCCCCTTTGGCTCCTCCTCCCATTCTGCCCCTCACCGCCCACCTCAGTCGGGTGCTCTTTGACCACAATGCCAGGCGAGGACGCCACACTGCCCCCACCTGAGACGTCTGGCATCCCGCCAACGTTGAATATCCCAGCGAGGTTGCACACGAAATCCTCCAGCCTCCGCCGCGCCCGGGGAACCCGCCCGCTGCGTCGGGGTGGAGTATGGTGGTCCTGGGTGGAATCTGGGCCTGGCTGCTCCCTGGGTTCCACTGGGCCCTACCGTTCAAGCGCCATCTCACGAGCAGGACCGCCACCCTCCCCTGGTTCCTGAGCCAGACATGGTAGCAGACTTCCTCCACGACCTCCAGGACATTCCCAGGTCCCTCCCACATCCCTTGTAGCACCGCAGGTTGTAGACTGAGTCAGGCTTCGGGAGAAGCTGTGATCGTAATCTGGCCTGGCTGTGCCAGGTCTCCTCCAGGCAGCGAACCAAATGCCAGATCCACAGGGGTATGCAGCTCCCAGCCCAGCATGAGGCCCTGGAGTCGCCACAGGGTTTTTGCAGAGCTGAAGTGCCCCACACCTGACTTGCCATGCACTGCCCGGAGAACCGCCCTGCAGAGCGACTGCGGCACCACCAGCTGCCACCTGACCTCACCACTGGAGGGTACCCGCCACCCCCGGTGCAGCAGGTGTAAACCTGAAATAACTATTTATATGGCAACCCAACAACACAAAACAATGTGCAACCGCACCAGATGGTCAAACCGCACTGGCCAGTAGACCTCAGTCCCCCCTTTGGCTCCTCCTCTCATCCTGCCCCTCACCGCATGCCTCAGCCGGGCACTCTTCAGCCGCAACGCTAGGCAAGGGCACCACAGTATGAATACGAATTCTGTTAAGTAAAGAACTTGGAGGGAATAAAAAAACAGCAGGTCTGGAAGTTTGCTGAACATATGGAAGCTTAAGGTCAAATCTGGTTTCCTATGTCAGATTTAAAACTCTTTAATGTATCTTAAAATCACAACTTTCTATCAACATAGATTTTACTTTTTGAGTTTACACGGAAACCAAGTAGTAATGTGGAAACAACTAGCTGACCTAAAAATATGGTGTTCCATGAATATGGATTCTAAGAACTCACTGCACTGATATGTGGATTACCATCAGCATGTCTTAAATACTTAGTACCTGTCAAAAACAGTTATATTCTGCCTCAAAGCTCCACACATCAACTGTTTTCCTTCCCAGTGTGCCTAAATCATTCTGTAAACCAGAATAATTCCAGACTAGAAAATAATATACTAGTTTAGCCTTAAGCTCTCTCTTCAAGAGTGAATAATCATCATTAGATCTGGCATTTTGTCCTTGCTGTGGTAGAACAAGGCTACACTGAGAGTATGTTTCTTTTATACAAAAAGATTTCAGCATTTGAACCAAAATGGGTATTATTACTTCAATGCACAATGCCAGGCGTGATGTCAAAGAAAGGTTAATCAAAATGAGACCAATTCTGATTTTTTTTAGCTCTGTTTATAAATAAACAATAACACAGAATGTGCTGGATCTGTTATCACGGCAGAGCATAGTGTTAAATGTATAGTGTTAAATGAAGACTCATTGTTGATGTTGATTATATGCAGCAGTTTAAATGTATTGAACTTTAATGGAAGGTGAGTTGTAAATTAATAACAGCACATCTTGTCAGTTTAAGAAAAGAAATGAGTCTACCTTCATGCCTAATAGTCTAGTATTATTACTAATTTAACATTGTGTGCTGAAGTCAGTGAAAGACGTTAAACTTGATCTTATTAATCACTGACATTTTTCACTTTGAAAGGAATATACACATCTGTTGGAAACTGACATTTACAGTATACAGACTTAATTATGCTAATCTGCAGACAAATGAAACAGTTTAGCAGTTTGTGCTGCTGTTCAATTTGAATTTCTAGATCTTGTCAGATGGGGTAAATTGCAACAAATCTTCAGATTTGGCACACAGTTTCATACAAGGTTGTGGACAGGTTAATATTATACCATCTGGAGATCATCTCCAGCTTTGAGCTCAATTGCAAGGAAAAAACATACGAAACAAAGCTGAAGACCAGCTGAACCTGTGCTTAGTACACTGCTAAGGGCTCAGCATTGTTGTTGTTCTAATTATCATGAACTGCAGGGGGATCTAAATCAGAATATTTCAATTAATCTGATCAGTAAGTTAATATATAAGACATAATTATTTCATTTTCTGTCTCATGTTAGTATCTAACTGAATGTCTCTGGCAATTTAATGTAAGTTTTTAATTTTAAGAATGGCATTTATTTTGAAATATACCAGATAAAGGAACGTAACTTCTAATGCAATATTCAGTTGCAATTAGTACCGAAACAAATAAGTACAGCAGCTGCAGGATTGAGTTTGAACCTATATAAGAGAGATAGAGAGATCACTTTATTAGCCATATACAATTTCTTGCATTAGGAATTTGTCTTTTCACATACCCCAGCTTGCTCTCCATGAGACACACAGGCACACAGATGAGAAGAGAGAAAAGCTTTTTTGGGGTCAGCACAATGGAGCTAGACCAGGGGCTGTGGCTTTCCTCGATGACGTCCAGCTCCAACATCCTCTGGACTTTTTGGATCTCCTCTCGCTTCACTTCGGGTACCCGGTAAGGGGACACCCTTACAACACCTCCAGGGGGCGTCTCTACATGATGTTGTACCAAGCGCGTCCACCCCGGCAGATCTTGGACCCCTTGATCAGTTAATATTTCTTTAGGCAAGCCGAAACGGGTGAAGAGATTTACCATCTCCTTAGTGATGCAGGTACTGACGGCCCTACATAGTGGTATCACCTCCGGATACCTGGAAGTGTAATCCAAAATCACGAGGATATATTTGTGTCCCCGAGTGGATTTAGGAAGGGGACCTACTATATCCATGGCGATACGAATGAAGGGCTCGTCAATGACAGGCAGGGGCTGTAATGGTGCTCGGAACTGTGGTTTCGGGGCGCTTAGCTGACAGTCAAGGCAAGACGTATGTAGTATAGTGAGTAGACATCGCGAGACAACAGAACGAGAGAGAAGAAGGTGGGAATATATGGTGTAAGGGCATGATCTGTGTAGTTAATAAAATAGTTAAAATATAAGAACGGCTCTTTATTAAGATACACAACATTTATGGCGACGAGAGATGAGTGCTTTACGAACTCAAAGCGAGCAGAACACTGCAGATTTTAGTTCTCTTGCTGGTTGAAACGAACTTTTGAATTTTCGGACTGTTCGTTTAGCTTGCGCCATGGAAGATATGGCTGCTGCGCCGAGAAGTTTTGCTTATGCCCAGCTTTCTCCACCGCTTCCACTAAACCTCGGAGCTCCGGATTTGTATACGGAATACAAGATATGGATGGAGTTGAAGAAAGATGTGAAGACGGGGGTTTGAATTTAATCTTTTCTGTAGGGGGTTTAGACTTCTAAGTCACAAGCTGGGGTTAATGGCAGGAAAGGGGGTTAACTGATAAGGATTGCAGATGCAAGCTAGGAACCCCCCTGGGTGTAATGTTAAACTGACCATTTGCCGAGAACATCGTAAACTAGCCAAATACCATGAACCCCCCTCTTTACCATCAGACCGAGTGACGTCAGAAACGGAGAAGAAAACACTATATAACCCAAAAGTTTGTAACAGTACGGGGAACAATACTTCGGTTTTGTTGTTTCTTGCGGGAAACAAGACTTCGGCTTTATTGTTCCTTGCATGCAATAAACTCATCTGTTTTACTTCATCTCGGGATCAAGAACCTTATTTCTTCTGTTACAACAAATTTGGCGTAGTTGGCGGATGCTCCAGAAGGCGCAGAACTTCCCATCGGCAGGAGAGACGGTCAGCGCTCACATTACTAAGAGGTAAGGACTCCTCTTTTTAAAAAAAAAGTCCCGACTCTCTCTGACCGATTGGGAAATCTCTGCTCCCTGCGAGAATCGCCCGAGATGACGGAGTAAACGTGAGTTTCTGAATTCCTCTGGCCCGGGGAAGACACCGGTGTATGTAATGGGTTGTTTGCTGTAAGCCCAGAATTTGGTCTGGCAGGGGTTCCGCGGTATTGTGTACAGGCGTTCGAAGCTGGTGTATGCCTTAATTGCGCGTGGAGTTTTGAACGGGTTTTGGACCCTTACCGTGAAGTTCAGGACTGGTGTGGGCCTTAATTGCGCCCGGAGTTCTGAAGGTCAGAACTGGTTTGGGCCTTAATTGCGCCCGGAGTTCTGAGGCTCAGAATCGGTGTGGGCCTTAATTGCGCCCGGGGTTCTAGAGCAAGTGGTGCATTAAATGCACATAGTTCAGGACTGGTGTGGGCCTTAATTGCGCCCGGAGTTCGGAAGGTCAGAACTGGTGTGGGCCTTAATTGCGCCCGGAGTTCTGTGGCTCGGGATCGGTGTGGGCCTTAATTGCGCCCGGGGTTCTGGAGCTGAGTGGTGCATTAAATGCACGTAATTCAGGACTGGTGTGGGCCTTAATTGCGCCCGGAGTTCTGAAGGTCAGAACTGGTTTGGGCCTTAATTGCGCCCGGAGTTCTGTGGCTCAGGATCGGTGTGGGCCTTAATTGCGCCCGGGGTTCTGGAGCTGAGTGGTACATTAAATGCACGTATAATCCAGGTTTGGTGTGGGCCTTAATTGCGCCCGGGGTCCTGAGATTAGCTACGCCTTGATCGTGCACGGATTGGCGTGGCGTGGTTTTTTGTTTTAAAGGAAACAGGAGTAGAAGAGATAGATATATATGTATGTATGTTTTTGGTGTTTTCCTTGTTTGTGAAATACACATACGCACGCACGACACTAACATAAACACACCTCATAATAAAAGAGCAAAGCATTAAGTAGCAGGATTTAAAGGACGTTGAGACCCGAGAATCGCCCTGATTGAGCTCAGTGCGTAAATCCACCCCGGGGCAAAAGCAGCGATGCTGGCGTTCTGGGGATGGTGAATTACTGATCAAGAAAGGGGTTTTCGAGGTCTCGTTTCTTACCTGTGAACAGTGTGGTGTAAGTCCTCTAAAGTCTCTGAGAGGCATTTAGATCTGGAGGTAACAGACGCCCTTGGCTGAATGAGTGCAGGAATGCACAGGTTTTTCAAGTGAAAGCATCCCCTTACTGTATGAGCTGTTACCTCACACACGACAAAAGTAAAAGAGACCGAACATGTGTGCTTACTGATGGTTTGAGAAAGTGGTGGAAGGGTCTGTTTAAATATCGGAAAAGTGTAAGTTGACGGAAAAGAAGGAGAAAAATATGGGAAAAGCTGAGTTTGTCAGAGGGAATTTGGGGCGAAGACGCCTGTAAAGAAAGCATATGAGTATTGATTGGCAAAAGCACAAGCATGTAGCTCCCACCCTGGTGCACGGCTGGCACCAGTGGTGGCAGATACATGAGGAAAAAGAAAGAAATTGGGATGTGATTTAAAAGTGTGTTTACGGGGAAAACAAAAACCCGGAAGAAAAGATACTTTACTCGCTACGAAAGAGTATAGAAAAAAAGCTAAAAGAGGCAGTACAGGAGAATGAGAAACTAAAGAAGGAATTAACTCCTGGTCACGCTGCATTGGTTAATGTGCTACAACCGGCGACTAAGTTATATCCTGCTCTCCTACAGGGAACAAACAGGCAGGAAACGAAAATAATTGGGATCAATTCCCACAGTGGCCATATGGAGAAGGGGGGTCTGATTGGGATAACACTTGGTATGAGTGTGATAAAGACAGATCAGGGTCTCCCCTGTTAGAGGGAGGGCGCCCGCAGATCTGTACTCTCACTCGAAGTGGGACAGTACTTGATGTAGCAGGGGCTGGCGCCGTTGATGACAGCGCCACTCTAACACTGTCTCGCACCCCGTCGAGGGGGTCTGCACTCGCACCTACCTTCCCTGATTCCCCCATACGATCAAATCCAAAACCGTAAGATATCGACCAGTGGGCTAAAGTACCGCACCCGAAATTAGAAATGCAGCGAACCTGGAGTGCGCTTCAGGAATTAAAAGGATTCATGTAGAAGTAAAACAAGAATACAGCACATTGTATTACGAAGAGAAAAATATATTCTCGATGTGTATGTGTGTTTTATGAATTTGTGTGCCGGCATGTATGTGTGTAACTGTGAGTTTTGGTCTACTAAATGACGGTGTGAGTGTGTTTAGCCAGCGGGACTGGCTAGAGACGTAACTAAAGAGACTTGACGAAAATCAACTTAAGGAGATTGGAAAATATAAGAGCGTCTGAAACGTATAAGTACAGTACAGGGGGACGTAAAAGTAGTTAAACAGTTTTTGTATTTTTATACAATTAGTTGCAATAATGGAAACAATTTGATTTTATTCGAATGTCTCAAAACCAGACATGCTGAAACGCTGTAGGTTTAGAATCGAGACTGGGGAGAATAACGTCTTGTGAGAAAATCTGTTTACCTAACGATTAGATCCTGTAAATCCCTTGTAGCCTCCCTAAGTCTGTCCCAGTCCAGTGGTTAAAAATGTACTGTTAATGGAGTGTTGGTTTCTCTGTTAGGGGATACTGGAGCACTACTGTCATGCTTGTTTCACTCCTCTGTTCGACAGTGTGCTATAGATTAATGTATATGGGAAGACGGCAGGAGGCCACAGGAGTATTGGGACAGCAAGTTTTACTTGCCGAGTACCAGATTTTAATGGGTGGTTTTATTCCAGATCTATTGGGTTGGAATATTATGCATTACAAAGAATGACTATCCAGAACAGGGTATCACGTGGCTTCAACTGGCTGTGATCACTCAGTATGTTGATGGTATTCTGAGTGCTTCCCCTGACGAGGAAACCCACAAGTCTGAGTTGCTTCAGCTTTAGAGTGTCTAATAGAAGCAGTTATGATAAGGCCCTTTTGTGTCTAGCATTGTGAAATTTTAACAGGGCCTGGGTGCAATGTTTTTACAGGATGAGCACAACTCTTAACAGATCTGCTTAAGGGGGGAGTGCAGTACAAGGACAAGATTGCCTTGGTTCCTGCAGCAAAAGCCGCCTGTAATAATTTGAAACAAGCTCTCTTACAGGTGCTGAGACTGGGGTTTCCTCAGATGGATCAACCATTCCTTTGTATTATTGCAACTTGCTGACAGAGGCCACCTAAGGAGCCCGCGAGCAGGTCCTGGAGGCGTGGGGACCACCACCTGAAGGAGGGCACAACCTCATCCCAGGAGAGTGGGTGTGGATCAGGAAATTTCCTTCACAGGTTCTCCAGCCCAGGTGGGACGGACCCTACCAGATCCTGTTGACAACCGAGTCTGCGGTTCGAGTGGAAGGAAAAGATCGCTGGATCCACACGTCACACTGCCGACGAGCCTCATCCCCAGACCCAGAATGAAATCATTTCTGTCAATAATGATAGTTGTTGCTGTAGGACTATGTTCCGCAGGGATTAATGATCATCTCTCCCACAAAGGAGAACATGGAATTAATTCCTTTTTAGGCCTCTCCTATCTGACAGCTAAGAGAACCAACCAAAGTGCCTGCTGGGTGTGTGCCGCATTACCCAAATATGTACAGGGAGGACTTCCTATGGGGGCCATTCCTTGGCGTCTTGAGGAAGTCATAGGCATGATCATTTGGAGGGATAATTTAGGAGATTTTAATATGACAAACTATGGGGGTTGCCATAATACGACTTTAACCTGCACAACATTACAATATCTACAGGAGCGAGGCTTAGAGCCCACGAGTTTCACAGGCTCTTACGCTCCTAAATATAACAGAAGCCATACACCACCATACCTGACTCTAAATAAGGAACGTGAGGGAAACATATGTTTTCAGCACACTAATGGTCTGCACTTGGTTGGATGGAGTCGTTGCAACCTTACCATCGCTGCAAATATATCCACCTCTACCTTCCAAATTCCAGGATGGGATCGACACACCCCACAATTCGGTATAAGTTTCTTATTTTCAGAGGCATGGGGAGCGCCAAACGGAACATATTTCATTTGTGGAAAACGAGCCTACCCATGGTTGCCAGCCCAGTGGTCTGGCTCATGTTATTTAGGATATGTGGTTCCTCATATCCGTGTTCAAACCCACAGCCCCTTCGGACCTAACCACAGACCACAAAGAAAATTGGCTGATTGGGAATATTATTTAGGTATAATATTTCCACAAGCCGGCATGAACTTTCTGAGTCGAGAGTTAATTCAAATGGCCTCGACTTTAGAAGAATTAGCAAATTCTACCTCATCTAGTCTGAAGGCTGTTAATGATGAGATGGTAGCCCTCAGAACAGTGGCCATGCAGAACCGACTAGCTTTAGATTATGTACTGGCGGCCCAAGGAGGAACTTGTGCAGTAATTGGCACTGAATGCTGCACATATATCCCTGATAATTCTGAGCACATCTCAGATCTGGCCCAACACATTTACAATGAGGGACAGAAATATCAGGACTATTATACTGAAAATTGGGGAATTGGATCTTGGGTAAAGTCTGTGTTTGGGGCCTGGGGCGGAACTTTTTTACAGTGTTTATTTGTAGGAATAGTATTGTTTATATGTATAATTGTAATCATCACATGCACAAAAACATGTATCACATCTAGCTATAACTGTGGAACGTACAATGTCATGGCAATACATACCTGTTCGCCAAGAAAGGAAAGATCTGCCCTGACATTGTATGTATAAAAATAGGCTACACTGACGTATGCCATATTTTATAAGGGGGGAATGAAGAAAGATGTGAAGACGGGGGTTTGAATTTAATCTTTTCTGTAGGGGGTTTAGACTTCTAAGTCACAAGCTGGGGTTAATGGCAGGAAAGGGGGTTAACTGATAAGGATTGCAGATGCAAGCTAGGAACCCCCCTGGGTGTAATGTTAAACTGACCATTTGCCCAGAACATCGTAAACTGGCCAGATACCATGAACCCCCCTCTTTACCATCAGACCGAGTGACGTCAGAAACGGAGAAGAAAACACTATATAACCCAAAAGTTTGTAACAGTACGGGGAACAATACTTCGGTTTTGTTGTTTCTTGCGGGAAACAAGACTTCGGCTTTATTGTTCCTTGCATGCAATAAACTCATCTGTTTTACTTCATCTCGGGATCAAGAACCTTATTTTTTCTGTTACAACAGAGTCATACAGCTTTTTTTAAATAGCCAGTGGATCTACAGAAGCTCCGGATGCCGTGAGACGGGCTACATTACTGCACTGTATCGGGGGGCCCGTGCAGCGGATTTTCGCCAACCTCCCTGGAGAAAAAGGTACATATGAACAGACTGTAGCTGCCTTAGACGCTTACTTTACACCACAGAGAAATGTGGTTTTGGAACGGCATAAATTTAGGCAGAGAACTCAGTCTAAGGATGAATCTGTTGATGCTTTTGTGAATGCACTAAGAGAACTGGCTAAATCGTGTGACTTTGGAGTATTGGAAGCTGACATGTTAAGAGATCAACTTGTGGAAAAATGTGCACATGCGTGATAAATTGTTGCAGGAGGAAGGGCTGACTTTAGAAAGAGCTCTTACTGTCGCTAGAATTCATGAAGCAGCTCAAGCAGAATCAAGAATGCTTTCTGACCACAGTGCAAAGCTAGAGAGAGTCAAGTCAAGAAACACCGAACAGGCCGCTCGCTCAAACTTTACAAACAAAAGCCAAGCAGCAGGACGCAGTCATGCTAGAGATATAGAAGGACAGGGGACGCCTGACATTAAATGTTACAGGTGCGGACTAACAACGCACAAAGCAGATGAATGCGGAGCGCGAACAGCAAAATGTCTACACTGTAAGAAAACAGGACATTATGCACAAGTGTGTAGAAAGAAAGACAGTTCCCATCAGGAAAAGAAACTTAATACAAATAAGGAAGGGACAAAACTGCGAACAGTTCAAGAACCTTCTTCAGACTCAGATGAATTTGTTAATTCCATTGACCCTGAAGGTAAAGATACTGTTTGAATAAATGGCCAAGAGATAAAAATGGTGATAGATACAGGAAGTCAAAGAAACTTCATTGGAGTAGAACTTTTCAAGAAAGTGTTTGGACACAGAACTGAACTTCAGCAGACTAAGAAGAAATTTTATGCCTATGCAGAAATTAGTCCACTTAAGTGTGTTGGCTACTTCGAGGCACAGCTGAAATGGCAGAAAAATGTAATAAAGGACAAGCGTTGTTGGGAAGAAAAGCATGTTTTGATCTGAAGATTCTGAATGTAGGAGACACTGTCAATGCGGATGACCAGTCTTCAGAGAGATTTAAGCAGTTAGCACAGGAATATGAGTCACTCTTTAAAGGTTTAGGACTGATCAAGGGTTACAGTCACAAGGTTACAGTAGATGAGAAAGTTTCGCCAGTAGCTCAAAGTCTGAGACGAGTACCCTATCCGATGATAGAAGCTGTTAATCAAGAGTTAGATAAAATGTGGGATGATGGAATTATTGAAGACGTGAATGAAGGTGCAGAATGGATCTCAAATATTCTGATAATACCTAAAAAAGACACAAAGGAAGTGAGACTGTGTGTGGATCTGCGAGAAGTGAATAAAGCAGTTATCAGAGAGAGACATCCAGTACCAACGGTTGACAGCATATTGCAAGCAGTGCAAGGAGCCAAAGTTTTTGCAAAGTTAGATGCTCGAAAAGGGTTCTGGCAAATTGAGTTGGCCCCGGAATCAAGACACCTGACTACCTTCATCACACACAGGGGTTGTTACCGTTTCAGAAAAGTTCCTTTTGGCTTGTCTAGTGCCCCAGAGGCCTATCAGAAGGCTATGGACTCGATGTTGTGTGCAATGCCAGGTGTTGTATGGTATTTGGATGATGTTGTAGTACATGCGGAAAATGAAGAACAACTAGAACAGAGGCTCAGGCAAGTATTCCAAAGATTCCAAGACAGAGGCTTAACTTTAAATAAAGAGAAGTGTATCTTTGGCCTGAAAGAGATCGAGATACTCGGACATTTGGTCACTGAGACCTGAGAATGTTGCACTTTTGCGCTCGTTCTTAGGCACTTGTGGATTTTTGATGAAATTCATTCCAAATGCAGATATATCTGTACCCCTTAGAAAACTAACGAGGAAAGGACAGAAGTGGGAATGGACATCGGAAACTGAGAAAGCCTTTGCCGAGTTGAAAAGAGCACTTGTAACTGAACCATGTCTGGCATACTTCAAACTAGATGCGCCAACAGTAGTGATCAGTGACACGAGTCCTGTAGGACTTGGAGCAGTATTGCTGCAAAGACAAGAAGATGGACAGAACAAGCCAGTGGCATATGCAAGTCACTCACTTACCCCAACAGAAAGGCATTACTCGCAAATAGAGCGTGAAGCCTTGGGTTTTGTTTGGGTAGTGGAACATTTTAGGACATATTTATGGGGAGGCAAGTTAACACTTCAAACGGATCATAAACCCCTCATTTACATGTTCAATCCCAAAAAGGCAACATTGTTACCACCCAGGATACAAAGACTTGGATTGAGATTACGGCCATATGATTACAAAATTGAACACATAGTAGGGAAAAGGAATGTTGCAGACTCATTGTCACGTCTTCCTTTACCAGACACAGAAGACACTGGTTATGTAGACACCTATGTTGATAGAGTGCTTTCAATCAGCTCTTATGAACTGCATGCACTGACACTTGAGGAGCTTAAACAAGCAACAAACGAAGATGACACATTGAAATTGTTGATGTCCATAGTGGAAAAGGGACAATGGCCTAATCCAATTCCAGAAGAACTGCAGCCATACCACAGGTGTAGGTTGGAGTTATCTACATATGATGGTCTGCTTTTAAGAGGACAGAGGATTGTGTTACCGAAAACAAAAATCATACAAGCATTGAAAATAGCACATGAGACACATCAGGGTGTGGTTCATACAAAACAGTACCTGAGAAGCAAATTTTACTGGCCCAACATGGACAGTGATGTTGAAAGACTGGTCAGGAATTGTTCCACTTGTGTGTTGAATCAGCCATTGCAGGAGGATCAACCTCTCCAACCACTCGAATTACCACCAAGGCCTTGGACAAAATTGGGCATTGACCTGGTAGGTCCCATTCTGAATGAATACATATTGACTGTCATAGACTATTATACTTCTTACCCTGAGTGTCACGCCCCACACTCTCCCTCGCAAACGACGTTACATTCCCGGAACCTCTGCTTCCCAATCTCATCCCTGATTGAACCCAGCACATTCTCACATGCATCAGATTCCTCAAATTCTCACTCCCTAACCAATCATCCAATCACACCCCTTTCCTTTCAGTATTTAAACCCCCTTCGCACACCTTCCCACGCTCACTATTGAGAAGCCTTTCTTAGTATTCTCTAGTGCGCGTTTCCAAACCTTTCGACTGATCTCCCGTTACGAATCTTCTGCTTCCGCCTCTTGACATCGCCTTCTGGATTTTGTCTTTTGAATTGTTTTTGAATATCTCTCGTTACCGGACCCTCTGCCTCCCTTATCGACCCAGTTTTTGTATTTTGTCTTTTGGATTGTCCCTTTGCTACTCTGCGTCCTGTGGGATTCCGGTCACGCATAAGGATCCTCCTATTCCACGTATAGGTTCCCTGACACTGAGGCGGTTGTTGTATTAGACATATCTTCAGCCACAGTTATTAGGGAGCTGATGAAAATCTTTGCACGATTTGGTTATCCACTAGAGGTAGTAACAGATAATGGCAGGCAATTCATAGGACAGTTGTTTGAATCATTTCTGACTAACTGTGGAATTAAACACATCGGTGCATCACCTTACTATCCAAGAAGTAATGGCAAAATTGAAAGATTTCACAGATACCTGAAAAAGGCCTCGAGAGCAGCTGCGACAGAAGGAAAATAATTGAGAAAGTATTTCCCTAAGATTCTGCTGGCTTTTAGATCAACACCTCACAGGGCATCTGGAGAAACCCCAGCTAATCTAATCTTTGGACGTGATATCCGGACTAAACTACCAAACGTGGAAAAGAAAGAAGAAGAGCCGAGGGACATTCAAAAGACGAAAGATATCCATAGACATCATGAGGAGTACACACACAAAATGAAATTATATGCAGACCAGACACATCGAGCAAGGGATCACAACTTCAAGGTCGGTGATGTAGTGTTTGTGGTTGGCCTAGACAATGGTAAATTGGATGCCAAGTTCAAAGACACTCGCTATGTGTTATTGAGAAACACCTCTTGTTACTCTTTTGAGTTAGTGAATGTGGAAGATGGCTAAAAAATAATGAGAAATGTAAAACATCTTCGACACGCTCCTCCATTGGATCTTGATTTTGAATCTGCAGAAACAGAAAATGCTGAGAATACAGGACTTTCTGATGTGCAGGAAGTGCTGAGTCCTAAGACAGTGGAGAGTACATCCGTAGGAGAGCCAGTAACTTTACCCAGAAGTGAAGTAACAACCAGAAGTGGCAGGGTTATCAGGAAACCGGCTCGTTATAGAGACATTTAAAAATATAGGACTTGCATATATCCAAATGCTAAATTGTTCTATATTGTTTGTTATCTATGTAGGGCATGATCTGTGTAGTTAATAAAATAGTTAAAATAATAATAATAAAAATAATAAGAACTGCTTTTTTTTAAGATATACAACAATGTTCAAAAGTACCTGACGTCGGCGTATACTTCGGGCCAGAAGAACCTTTTCACGTTTCGCTCCTAGGATTTGTCTACGGCTAGATGTGCTCCCAGCAGACGTATTGTGTGCCAGGTGGAGGACAAACCGGTGGTGTTTGGAAGGGACGAGAAGACGCTCCTGATTGGGACCATGGCATTGGTACACCAGGTCATTCTTTATAATAAAAGAATTTGGGCGTCCCTGATGAGCCCCCACCGGTTGTCCTTTTCATTTAATCGCCTGGGCTCGGGCATGGGTCAGAGTAGGGTCCTCAGCTTGGTCTCGGGGGAAGTCTGCTGTGAGTTGTCAAGGGGGTCTCTTTGTGTCGTAGAAGGCCCAGCTTGCTTAGATCTGGGGGGCGAAGACGGGGAAGTAAATGCATTCGGTCTAGTTTGGGTAGCGCTTCCTTTTCTTTTGCAGTTTCCCAAGGTGCAAATGCCTACGTCTGGCTTGGAGTTTTGTCGGAGCTCCCGTTTCTTTGCCGAGTCGCAGTTCGTTCTAGAGCTGGTTCCAGAATACAGCTCGCTGAACAGGGGAAAATTTCTTCTGAGAATAAGAGGGTGTGGCAGCCCCAGTACTATGGCAGCTGTGATAACTACAGTCCGCCCTCTGAAACAGGGCCGTAGATGGGCTACTGAGTGTTTTTGTTTTTCCCCATAAATGCAGCCCACGGTGATTTCATGGTGTTTTTCCACCTGGTGTGGTCGGACTACATCTCTGTTGTCGCCAAACAGGTGGCGCTCCCAGAATCAATGAGGGCTAGGAGGGGTTGTCCATTTAACAGCATGGGTACCACTGGAGGATTCGTATGCACCATCTCCCTCCGCGAGTTACAGGATGTTGCAGTCCATTTTTCCATCTTCAGCAAGACACTGATTGGACCCTTGTCCCTCTGCTTGGGTGTAGCGAGATGACTCCTGAATTCTCCTTGTGGCCTGATCCATGGGGGTTGAGTGCACCTTGAACTTGGGGCTGACAGCATGGTAAGTTTCTGTTGACTTCACTGTTGTGTACGTGCGCTGGTGGTGTCATTGTCCCGCCCTGCAAGGTTGGCCGCGGCCAGGTGTCTCTCAAGGGTGGCCATGAAATCATCCACTGTCTGTGGATCATGCTGGGCCACTGAACGTCACAGTTTGGGGGGCAATTGCTGCAGGTACATGTCTAGCACAACCTGTTAAATTATTTGACTCAGAGTCAAGGTATCTGGCTCAAAACATTTTTTGGCCAGATATATTAAGTCGTACATCTGAGAGGAGACGGAAACCCAGGGGTCATAGCGCCACTGATGGAGCCGTTGGGCTCAGACACGAGTTATGACCCCTTCCAGGTTGAGGATTTCAGGCGCTGCGCCATATGCTCGAAGGCTCTCAGGTAAGCCTCCACATCGTCTTCAGGTGTCATCTTCTGCAGGACATGACTGGGCTGGACCTGAGCTGGTGCCGGTGATGCGGGCGTGGGTGCGGGTGATGTGGGTAAAATCTGAATTTTTTTCTGCTATCTGCCGGCACAGGTTCTGTAAAGCAGTTACTTGTTCCTGCAGACATCTGGTTTGGGCAGACGCAGAATCCTTGAGGGAGGAGATCTGTCTCTGGAGGGTGCCCTAGGCTTGTCACTGTAACTCATTGGTTTCGCGTTGCACCATTATAGAGGCAGTGAGGGCTCAGATTGTCTCTTCCATAAGGGTTAGATGATCGGTCAAGGTGACTACAAAATCAGGCAGCCCCATGTTGGGCGCCAAGTGTGATAGTGTTGGATCTGATAGGGTGCTGCCTGAGCACCGGCAGAGCACTTTCTTTTCTTTTCTGCAGTGTGCCGGTGTGTAGTCGTCTTTGGAGGTGACTGTTCTCCGGTATACGAGAGAATACTCGACGAACGAAGAGAATAAGTCCTCTTGTAAATAGAGGACTCTGTTCAGTTAGCCGGCTCGTGAACCCACTCGGTTCTCAGCTTGAACGCCGTCTGCGGGTGCCTGGGGATCTTATAGCTTAGCCCTGATTAGCCTCCGGTGTGCTAGCTGCATATTCCCACGTGCTGTGGAGTGGGGAGTGCAGTGGGAGGTGTGTTCCACTGTCACACAAGGTTTTGAGTCGCACTATGTTATTAACATGAATGGGAGTTTAAGAATCAGCATTTATGGTCCAGTGGCTATTCTTGTTGATGTTGTCCTGCCTTTCAGCAATTTCTTTGGTGTCACGTAGAACAGCAGATGTCGTTTCTAAAATTCTCTAAATCCTGGTCAGGATACCAGGTCAATCACCCCAGGCCAGAGCACGTCCATTAACAGCCGGTATCATCACTTTGGCATGTGCAGTCCTGCACAACCTTGATATCGACTGAGATATAGACCTATTCTGTGTCCAAGACTTTTGGCACATTCTGGCTATTTCACACCATTATTGGACCACAGCCACAAGACAGAGAAGGAACACTGTTCTGAGGAACTGACAAAATAATCACTTTTAAAAAGATATCAATAAGGTATTTTTCTTTCTTGACTTACCTTTGCATTAGCCTACACAACTTATTCTCTGTACCCTTCATTCCTCAACATCCCTTCTTTCCCGAGTAACACAAATGTAGAGTCCCATCACCATAAAACATATAACAAATCTATTCAATTGACACCCAGATGTGACAGAACACATTTAAGACTTACACTTCACACAAGGATATCTGAAAATTCAGTATCACATACTAAAAGCTCTCAATACATATCTTTATTGCATCACCGCAATAAAGATAACCATTAAAATTCAATATTAATCAATTACATTTTTATTAATAAACACATGTATTAATAAACTTCAATATGAATGATTGTGGTATGACTGTAAAGCATTTTTAGTTAAATTATCACAATAATTTTCCAGAAGGTTCCAGTGTTCCACTTAGTGGATGATTTTAAATTCTCAGGCATTTTCTTGACTGCCAAGGCCTCGCGGTGGATGCTGCAGTGCATCCACTTCATATCTGGAGCAACCTCTAATTTGTGCATCTATACCGCTGCGTTGGCTTGTCATCGCTCTAGCACTGTCTGTACAGACTCTGACACATTTTATCCAGTTGATGCCATTCTCTTTGATAAATTCATTCAGAAGCTGAAATATGTGCTCTGCTGTAGTTCTTGTTGCTTACAGAACAGAAAGTCCTCATGGGACACCCTCAAACTCATGTCTAACATAAACATGCAAATTGGCCAAATCAAAGGTATCTACAGACTCATCTAATTGCAGTGAAAAGTATCAGCTCATCTTTAGGTGCTCTATCAGCATATGTTTAATTTTTCAGTGCACACAACAAATTTCCAGGGTCATCTGGCATACCACCTGGGGGCTCTCTGCATACCATAGCTTGAGAACCACAGGCTTAAACAATATGAAGTCCCCAACTTTAGTAACCTCTACATGTGTCTACAGGGCATAGGTTGTTACTTTCGATTTGTTGCAATAAATAACAGGTTTCATGCGGTCCTGCAGACTAATTTCAGCTGCCAAGTTCATTGCAATTTGTTTTAAGATACACTACACTAGTTTAGCATGGAGCTGCATGCTAACCACAGGTTAAATTCCAGTAAGTACACTTGTTTTAGTTTGTGGCAATTGCCACATGGACTAGCATAAGTGAATTGGATGGTCTTGTTTTGATTATGTACATTGACTTGCCAGCAGCCATATCACCCTGCAGTTCTCAACTGGCAACCCACTGAAAGTAAGCAAGTGTGAACTTGGTCAGTACCTGGATGGGAGACCTCCTGGGAAAAACTAAGGTTGCTGCTGGAAGAGGTGTTAGTGGGGCCAGCTGGGGGTGCTCACCCTACAGTCTATGTGGGTTCTAATGCCCAAGTATAGTGACACTATACTGTAAAAAGTTGCCATCCTTTGGATGAGATGTAAAACTGAGGTCCTGACTCTCTGTGGTGTTGTGCCAAACAAAATGTGTTGAAAGTCGTTTTTATTTCATATGCATATGGGAGTCTTTCTCTTGTACACAAGACTCAAAAGACAACACTTACAGTGCTCTATTATACAGTGAAACAAACGATACAAGATACACTCCCACATGACTCTCTGCTTGCATTGTGGCTATACTGTATATGGTCATACTAGAAAGCTGACCAGTACATATATTTTCTTTACTACTGGCTTGCGTGATAAGCAGCCCCTTCTGCTGAATAGACCATTTGTTTCAGGAGAGGTCACTCGCTCATTTCCCTGAGAACTATGCCAGCTATGCGTAAAGACACCATGTGGCTATATTATCTTTTGAGACAAGACATCCAGAGACAGAGTCAGTAAAATATAAGTACAGAAATACATAGCCAACAAGCTATAATACAAACTATTAGTAAAAATGTTTAGTTAATTAGCTCAGTGCCCATTCATAATAATAAAAAACTTAAATTTATATAGCGCCTTTAAAGGTGGCTTCTCAAAGCGCTTTGCAAAATGACAACAACAATAAATAAAAAGAATATACAAGATAAAACACAATTACAATATATAGAGGAGACCATGGATGGTGGTACTAAAAAAGCAGAGGGATGAAAAATGGAACCAGTTAAGTAAAGGCTTTTCTAAAGAAGAGGGTTTTGAGTCTGGATTTGAAGGAGTTTAGAGAAGGTGACTCTCTGATATCCTTGGGGAGAGAGTTCCAGAGCTTGGGGGTGTAACAGGAGAAGGCCCTGTCACCCATACAATGTAGACGGGCTTGGGGGACAGTAAGGAGAGCAGAATTAGAAGAGCGAAGGTTGCGAGGTGGGGAGTAGGGTGATAATAGTTCAGACAGGTACTGAGGTGCAAAGCCATGTAGAGCCTTATAGGTGAGCATGAGGATTTTAAAGTCTACACTGAATTTGACCAGAAGCCAGTGCAAGGACTCCAGGATAGGAGTAATGGGATCATTTGCACTAGACCTGGTCAGGATTCTGGCTGCTGAGTTTTGGACATACTGCAGTTTCTTCAAAGTAGATTTAGATACCCCAGTGAGTAGAGCGTTACAGTAGTCAATTCAAGAGAACACAAACTTGTTGATCAGCTTTTCAGCCACAGTTAGTGATAGCATAGGGTTTAGTCTAGCGATATTTCTGAGGTGAAAAAAAGATGTTTTGACAGTATGCTGCACACGTGGGTCGAATGTTAAGCCAGAATATAATCCCAAGGTTTTTCAATTTAGATTGAAGCTCAAGTACAGAACCATCTGCAGATAAGGTTACAGGACTGGCTTTACGAAGTTGATGGGGGGTGCCAATAAGCATGACTTCAGTCTTGTCACAGTTAAGATGAAGGAAGTTTTGAGTCATCCAAATTTTTATGTCAGAGATGCAATTAGATAGAATAGAGACAGCCACATCAGTGTCAGGTTTGGTATGGATGTATATTTGTTGTATCGTCAGTGTAGAAATGAAAGCTGAGGCCATGTGATCTTTAAAGCTGACCAAGTGGAAACATGTAAATGCTGAAGAGCAAGGGGCCCAGTATTGAGCCCTGAGGAACAGCAGACTTAACGAAACCAATTTCAGACCTGTACCCATTAAGAGAGACAAAGTAACAGCGATCAGTGAGGTATGGTTTGAACCATTTGAGAGCAGTGTCAGAAACTCCAAACACAGTCTCAAGACGAGAAAGTAGGATGTTATGGTCAACAGTGTCAAAAGCAGCACTGAGATCAAGAAGGATGAGTATAGAAAGAGAACCAGAATCAGGAGCTATTAGAAGATCATTAGTGACTTTGACCAGGGCAGTTCTGTGCTGTGAAGTTGACGGAAGCCAGATTGGAGGGGTTAGAAACGGTTGTTTGTCATGAGGTGGTTATGTAACTGAAGTGTGACAGCACGTTCTAGAATTTTTGCAAGAAAGGGTAAGTTTGGAAATGGGGCGAAAATTGTTAAGATTGTCAAGAGCCATGCTAGGCTTTTTTGGCACGGGGGTAATGGCAGCAGTTTTGAGGACCATTGATACAATGCCAGTGCTCATGGATTCATTTATAATATTGAAGACAGTGGGACAGAAAGAAGAGAAAAAGGACTGAAATAAAGTGGTGGGAATAGGATCTAAAATAGATGTGGTGGGTTTCATGCGTGTAACTAATTTATTGAGGGATGCTGAGTCAAGAAGGGAGAAGCTGGAGAGGAGGGAGCCATAGAAGTTGGATGGGGAGGGAGGAGGTATGGAAATAATATGCGTAGTGGAGAGAATGTGATTCCGGATGTTGTCAATCTTAGAACTAAAGAAATCTAAGAATGTGTTGCAAAGTTGTGATGAGGCAGGTAATGTGGTAGGGCAGTTTGGCTTGAGCAGTCTGTTGATGGTGGAGAAAATATGTCTGGGGTTGTTTTGGTGATTTTCAATGATGTGAGAGAAGTAGGTGAATCTAGCAGACTCTATAGTAACCTTATAATCAGATAAGTAATCTCTCCAGGCCTGATAATGTACATTTAGGCCGGAAAGACGCCACCTACGCTCAAGTTTGCGAGAGGCTGCCTTCGTAAAACGCAGATGGTCATTGTACCAGGGGGCAGGGCGAGAGAAGGAGATGGTTCGAGTTTTTAAAGGAGCAAAGGTGTTGAGGGTAGATAAAAGAGCATCGTCAAATAACTGTATTTTGTCCTCTAGAGGGTCAGAGGAAGAGAAACAGGATAAGGAGGACAGAACAGAATTTGCAAACCTTGGGTGATCAATTGATCGCCAGTTGCGGAAATTTACAGAGCGTGAGGGGGAAGTGTTAGAAACAGGTAATTCCAGATTGAAGAGAATGGCTAAGTGGTCAGAGAGGCCTAGATCAAGGGGAGAGCAGTGGGAGACAAAGGAGTCATTTGCAATAATTAGATCTAAGGTGTGTCCTTTGTTATGTGTAGGGGTACAAACAAACTGAGTAAGGTCAAAGCATCCCAAAAGAGAAAGGAAGTCTTTAGCCAGACTGGATGAGCTTGAATCAATGTGTATATTAAAGTCCCCTAGAATAAGAATCCTTTAAAATTTAAGGGATAAGAATGAGAGAAAATCAGCAAACTCACCTAAGAAGACTCCACTGGGTTTGGGTGGTCTATAAACTGTGGCAATAATAGTAGATTGGGGGTTAGAAACGTTTAAAACCAGACTCTCAAAAGAAGAGGGAGGAGGTATAGTTATAGGACTTAAAATGGTCTGCAATTTGAACTGTTGGCTACACATAATCAGTGGGATAATTCGATTAAAGGTCAAACGTTGGCATGGTACCTTGAGGGAGAAGCAGTACAGGTTCTGAACCTATTACAGGGAGAGAAGGCACAGAACTATGATGAACTTGTAAATGTTTTAACATATGGACAAAATCAGCGTGAACCACCCAGGGTGCAGTACAGCAATCGGACAAAGAAAAGCGATGAAAGTTATGTAAATTTGGTGCAGGATCTACAATGACTGTTCCGGAGCGCACACCCAGAGGTTCCAGACAGCTGTAGCAACTCCCTGTTAGTGGAATGCTTTGTGAATGCAGGGACTGATCAGCGCATCAAACTTGAAGTACGTAAGGAGGCCAAAACTACTTTTGCTGGTGTTGTGGAGGGATCAACTCAACTGGAGGCAGTGTTCACAGCAACGCAGCAGGAGAGAAGAACTACACTTCCGGTGCGACTGACAAGGACTGTGACTCTGGGGACTGTGTCTAGTGAGGAGCCTGACAGCAATATAAAAGTGGGGGCAGTTTTAAATAACATCACTAAAAAATTGGATAGTATTAGTGTGGCTATGAGACCTAAACGGTATTGTAAACAGAGAGGTCACAGGTCACAAAACTTTTGTAAAATGTATAAAGAGCAACAGCAGAGAGATAATGAAAATACAGCAGTGCCACAGAAAGAGGTGACACCCATAAGGTCCTCTTCACCTGCAGGTTTGGTTAACTAGTCACTTCTCAGATGAGGGGGCACATCCAGGGAAGTGAGCCACCAGTCCCAAAGACAGGGTTCAGATTGGGTCATCTATAGGTTTTAGCTGAAGGGATAACCCTGGACAGCGTATGAGAAGGGATCCAAATCCAGGTTGTAATTGACACAGGATCAGAAGTAACGATAATAAAGTCAAAACTGTTTGAACAAATCATGAAAGACAAGGTTGGTTTGTCACATTATGAGGAGAGTCCACTTCGTACTGCATCAGGGCAGACTACACCTGCATTTAAGGCAGGGGTAATGACTTTCAACATAGGGCTAGCAACTGTGCCTCATGAAGTATGGGTGGGTGAAATTATTTACCATTGTATCATTGGTTTGGATTTCTTAATAAAAAATGGTGGGGATGTAGATCTCCCCAGAAATACACTAACGGTGCTGAATGTTGAAGTTATGCTAAACCCTGAAACTGACTCAAACTCCACATGCTGTAACCAGTTGGTAACGAATAGTTAAGTGAGGCTCAGTGCTCAACAGGAGTGTATCATTACTGTTAGCTGTGAATGCACTGTTAATCAAAGAATGGGAACTGGCCTTGTACAGGGCATAAAATTGAAAGATGGTTTATCGGATATTATTATTGGGAACACGCTAGTGAATTTATGTAGCAAGAACATTCCTGTACACTTTTTTAATTTCATTGATAATGAGAGAGTTATAATAATTAATAATAATTGCTTACGCTTATATAGCGCTTTTCTGCACACTCCACACAAAACACTTTACAGGTAATGGGGACTCCCCTCCACCACCACCAATGTGCAGCATCCACCTGGATGATGCGATGGCAGCCATAGTGCGCCAGAACGCTCACCACACATTAGTGGGGAGGAAAGAAGAGCAAGGAATTCAATTCCTAGATAGGGACTATTAGGAGGCAATGATTATAAGGGTTAATGGGAAATTTGGCCAGGAAGCCAGGGTTACACCCCTACTCTTTTCGAGAAACACCCTGGGATTTTTAATGACCAAAGAGAGTCAGGACCTCGGTTTTACGTCTAATTCGAAGGACGGCGCCTATTACAGTATAGTGTCCCCATCACTATACTGGGGCATTAGGACCCACATGGACCAGAGGGTGAGCGCCCCCTACAGGCCCAAAAATCCAAACCTACATGGCCCTATGTGAAAAAGTGATTGCCCCCTAAACCTAATAACTGGTTGGGCCACACTTAGCAGCAACAACTGCAATCAAGCGTTTGCGATAACTGGCAATGAGTCTTTTACAGCGCTGTGGAGGAATTTTGGCCCACTCATCTTTGCAGAATTGTTGTAATTCAGCCACATTGGAGGGTTTTCAAGCCTTAACCGCTTTTTTAAGGTCATGCCACAACATCTCAATCGGATTCAGGTCAGGACTTTGACTAGGCCACTCCAAAGTTTTCATTTTGTTTTTCTTAAGCCATTCAGAGGTGGACTTGCTGGTGTGTTTTGGATCATTGTCCTGCTGCAGAACCCAAGTGCGCTTCAGCTTGAGGTCACGAACAGATGGCCGGACATTCTCCTTCAGGATTTTTTGGTAGACAGCAGAATTCATGGTTCCATTAACCACAGCAAGTCTTCCAGGTCCTGAAGCAGCAAAACAGCGCCAGACCATCACACTACCAGCACCATATTTTACTGTTGGTATGATGTTCCTTTTCTGAAATGCTGTGTTACTTTTACGCCAGATGTAATGGGACACACGCCTTCCAAAAAGTTCAACTTTTGTCTCGTCAGTCCACAGAGTATTTTCCCAAAAGTCTTGAGGATCATCAAGATGTTTTCTGGCAAAACTGAGACGAGCCTTTATGTTCTTTTTGCTCAGCAGTGGTTTTCGTCTTGGAACACTGCCATGCAGGCCATTTTTGCCCAGTCTCTTTCTTATGGTGGAGTCATGAACACTGCAAGTGAAGCCTGCAGTTCTTTGGATGTTGTTGTGTTTTTTTTTGTGACCTCTTGGATGAGTCGTCGCTGCGCTCTTGGTGTAATATTGGTCGGCCGGCCACTCCTGGGAAGGTTCACTACTGTTCCATGTTTTCGCCATTTGTGGATAATGGCTCTCACTGTGGTTCGCTGGAGTCCCAAAGCTTTGGAAATGGCTTTATAACCTTTTCCAGACTGATAAATCTCAATTACTCTGTTTCTCATTTGTTCCTGAATTTCTTTGGATCGCAGCATGATGTCTAGCTTTTGAGGATCTTTTGGTCTACTTCACTTTGTCAGGCAGGTCCTATTTAAGTGATTTCTTGATTGAGAACAGATGTGGCAGTAATCAGGCCTGGGTGTGGCTAGAGAAATTGAACTCAGCTTTCCAAAGATGTGATAAACCGCAGTTGATTTATGTTTTTCACACAGGGCCATGTAGGTTTGGATTTTTTTTCCCTTAATAATAAAAACCTTCATTTAAAAACTGCATTTTGTGTTTACTTGTGTTATCTTTGTCTAATATTTCAATTTGTTTGATGATCTGAAACATTGCAGTATGACAAACATGCAAAAAAATAAGAAATCAGGAAGGGGGCAAACACTTTTTCACACCACTGTATAAGGAAGTCATTTTAAGGAAGTCTGAAGTAATTGACAAGGTTGAGCCGGTACTTTCTGTTCGTTTGCTAACTGAGCCTAGTCCCATTCAAACTGGGGAAATGGTTGAAAGTGAGTCAATTCCCTCATTCTTGCTGGATTTGTATGCACGCAGCACAGAATCACTTTACGGAGGAACAGCGAGCCCAAGTCAAAACCTTCTTAATCAAAGAACAGAACATCTTTTCTAGAGGAGAGAATGATTTGGGATGTACCTCTGTAGATAAACACAAAATTAACACTGGCACAGCAGCTCCAATTAAACAGGCACCCAGACGTGTGCCTATCCCAAATGAGAGGAAGTAAAAAAAACTATAGCTCAAATGGAGGCACACAGGGTGATAGAGCTTTCAGTCAGTCCCTGGGCTTCACCTATTGAGTTAGTGAGAAAGAAAGATGGCAGCAGCTGGTTTTGTGTGGATTATCGTCAGCTCAATGACATTACATTAAAAGATTCATACCCTTTGCCAAGGATTGATGATACACTAGATACCCTTTCTGGTTCTGTGTGGTTTTCAACATTGGACTTGAAAAGTGGTTCCTGGCGAGTAGAAATGGAAGAGAAAGATAAGGAAAAGACTGCTTTTACAGCTGGAACGGGATTGTATCAATTTAATGTAATGGAATTTGTGCTGTGTAATGCACCAGCCACCTTTGAAAGACTGATGGACCGTGTGCTAGCTGGTTTGCCATGGGATGTCTGTTTAATTTATTTAGATGACATCCTGTTGCATGCCTCTTCATTTGAACAACATTTGGAAAATCTAAGCCAGGTTTTTTTCCAAATTGCGTGCTGCTATTTTAAAACTAAACCCCAAGTGCCAGCTATTCAGAAGGGAAGTGTTGTATCTAAGGCATGGTGTTAGTGAACAGGGGATACAAACAGATACAAACAAGATTAAAGCAATCCGTTCGTGGCCTCAGTCTAAGACTGTGTCTGAAGTAAGATCTTTTATGGGACTGTGTTCTTACTACAGCAAATTCATACCAAGGTTTTCCAGTATAGCATGAGCCCTGCATGGGCTAACTAAGAAGGGTGTAAAATGCCTGTGGTCAGTAAACTGTCTTGCTAGACACAGATGCCATGCACATGGCTTAGCAAGAATTTTGTCTCAAGTACAGGATGGACAAGAAAGTGTCATCCCATACTTCAGTCAAAATTTTACTGGACCTGAACTGAACTACTGTGTAACACGCAAGGAACTGCTAGCTGTAATGTAAAGCTAGCCAGCATCCATATCACCCTGCAACTCACAACTGGCAACCCACTGAAGCTAAGCAGGTGTGAGCCTGGTCAGTACCTGGATGGGAGACCTCCTGGGAAGAACTAAGGTTGCTGCTGGAAGAGGTGTTAGTGGGGCCAGCAGGGGGTGCTCACCCTGCTGTCCATGTGGGTCTTAATGCCCCAGTATGGTGATGGGGACACTGTACTGTAAACAGGTGCCGTCCTTCGGATGAGACGTAAAACCGAGGTCCTGACTCTCTGTGGTCATTAAAAATCCCAGGGTGTTTCTCGAAAAGAGATTGTGTGCACTGAAGCTGTCAAGATGACTAGGCAAGAGAAAGCAGTACCTTTTGATGCTACAGCTCTGTTGCCAGGATATTCAGTGACAGAACTCCAGAGTAAACAACAGATGGATGGTACTATAGGACACATACAGTACAGTGGAACACAACTGGGTGTAAACGCAATTTAAACCCAGTCTAAACCAAAGGTTGTACACAGGGACAAATTGTGGAAATATGAAGGGACTGAGAACACCCTGTGGCTCGCCCCATAAAAATAAAATCCACAGTGTTTGCTGTTTGTTGCTGTTTCCTGAATGTACCACTTTTGTTCTAATTTACAATGTTTGTGTTTTGTAACTTTTAAACCTTAGGTCTGTTAGTTTAGTGCTGCTATTCAAATGCACCTTTCATGTCAAAGTGTTAATCAGAGACTCAGGTTTATAGCAGCATTGCATTGTCTTCCAAGCAGTGGAGACCAGGTACACCCTACCATTCCCAGTGTTGTCTAGGTAAAAGATAACTTGGATTATTCTCCTTTGAAGTTTTACCTGGGACCAAATCTAATGTCTTAGAGTTACTTGAAACAAAGTCACTTTGAAGGAAGGAAAAGTAACATGTTTTCTCACTTTTATAGTAGATAACATTGACAGCAGTATCTGCACCTTTGTTGCAGCTTAAGGGTTTTCAAGTTTTAAGAGTAGATTTCAGTGATTCATACTGAAGAGCATAGTTTGATTAGGGAAGTGTTTTTTATAATAAGTAATGGACACCTCTGTGTGTATTGAGTCAAAATAGCTGTGTTCTATAGAAAACAATTTGGTCTGTCACTGAACAGGGTTTGCGAAGCATCAGAATTTGGTAAGCCACACTTGGGGTATTAATGGGAGGAGTAGTGGCTCTGTGCCTGTGGGTGGAAGGTTGCTGGTTCAAATCCTGCAGCTGGCAGAGGAATCCTATTCTGTTGGGCCCCTGAGCAAGGCCCTTAACCCCAACTGCTCGAGGGATGCTGTATAATGTCTGACCTGTGCTCTGACCCCAACCTTCTCTCCCTGTCTGTGTCTCATGGAGAGCATGCTGGGGTATGCAAAAAGTTGAGATCCTAATGCAAGAAATTGTATAGGGTTAATAAAGTGATGTTGTTGTTGCTGTTAATCAGCTTTCAGAAGCAGAGGCTGAAATCTGTGAATCGCATAAATAAGGTGACTTCCACTGTTCAGTACAGTTTTGTTGGGCCCACTTGGGGAACCTTTATGCAAAGTTTTGCATTTTTGTCATAAAACGACATAGTGTGATTGTCCTAATGTTGCCAATTGGACAACCTCTTAATAAGCCTATAGTTAAAGAAAATCAAGTTGGAAAAACACTAAGCTCTGTATTTAAAGGATACTAGTTTTCTCTTAAAATTGGGGAATTTAAAATTAGAAACCTACTGAAATATACTTCAAGTACCTTTCCTTCCCCCTTGTAATGACCTTTCTACTCCATAAGGTCACTTGATGAAAACAATTATTGGGGACAATAATTTTAGAGGAGTATATTGTTACAGCTTTGGGTGACTTAAGAATTTAGATACAGTTTGTGACACTGGAAAGAGTAAATACTTCTAACTCCAAAGCAGAGAGGATGTTTGCTGAGGTCTGGGGGGGTCCCTTGATCAGAAACAATAATAAAGGTTATCTTAGAATGCCTAGGCAAGTTTCAAATTAATGATTGCAAAGAAGCACGGCAGAAAGACACAATATACGTTCACCTTTAGAGCACAGAAGAGAGAAAGCAGGAGAGGCAGGGGGAAGAAGAATGGAGAACAGAGAGAAGAGAGAGAGGATTCCAGAGGAGATGGGACTTGCGCCAAGCGAGAGCCCCTACTTCTTCGTCATCCAAACAAAACCTGACTGGAGCTAAGTATTTGAACCCTGTTAGAGAGAGCATGCTATTCTGTGTTTTTAGGGAACTTGGGTTTTCTGATACCTCAGTTAGAAACATCTTTCTTGATTAGGGTGCATTTTATGGATAGGGATATAGGCTCCAATTTATTTTGTGGCATCCAGGGTGCAGAGAAAAGATTTAACTGCAGGTTACTTTTTATTTAGTTAGAAGATGAAGTTTAGTTCATCTCTTCTGTGGCCTTTGTAGGCCTTTGTAGACAAATTAAGAGTGTAATGCTTAGTAGCAGTCTGGGTTTTTTTTGGGTGACCAGAATGTTAGGCCTCTGAAACGCCTTGTCTGTAAATACTGTGTATAAAGTAACTTGTGTGTTGTAAGTTATGTGCAGTGTAGTTTGTGTGTTTTGCCATTGTAATAAATATTTGTTTTAACCAAGTGTGCCTGGATTATTACTCCTCTAATCAAAGCTGTGCCAGAGAATAAAGAATTCAAGTGCCTTTGATTATACCAGCCGTTCGGATATAGAAATCACTTACAAGTCGGGGGTTATGAATGATTATTTCACTGATTAACTAAACCACTCAGTCAATTCCTGATTTTCACCAGTTTCATAACATCCCATTTGTAACAATATTTTTCCTTTAATTTCTGAAATGTATATCGTGTTTTATCATGTTTTGTGTGTCTATTTATATATAGCATGTCTGTATGTGTATAGTATATGAGCAACTCACCAAGTCAAATTCTTTGTAAGTTAAAACTTACTTGGCCAATAAAGTAAAGTAAAGGTAAAGTATTGATCAAGACATGTTCTACACTGTATTTCTGTCAGCATTGTCACAGTAGTCGGGTCAGACTCCTGTGAAATGCGTGACGGTATAATTCCGGAAGTGTTTGGAGATGGACATCAGGGAAGACACAGCAGGACCAGGTTGGGTAGATAGACAGGGGGTGGTGACTGCAGTGATCCAGTGCTCGGGGAGCGTGGCATAGATAAACGAGTCCAAGGAATCCAACAGGGGTAATTAGGGTGCAGTCCAAAATTCAAGAATCTGAGAGGTCCATCCATGACAGAGACAGTTAAAAGCAGGGAACGGGGAAGTGGAACCAAGGACATGGAACATTAAAAACATAACAGGGCAAGGTGCTCTGAGCCCCCGACTTAGAGGTCAGGACATCTGGGGAAAAGGCCTATGCTATCGGGCTAATCCTGAGCCCGGTGGTAGGCAATCCTTCAGACGTCCGTCTTCCAAAGCTGAACCTGGAACTGCGGAGACGCTGGGGTTAAGTAACAAAAAGGGGGACAAGACAAAGGTGAAGGTACTTAAACAAAACATAATACAAAAAGGTAGGAATGCCCTTTAGAGGAGGAATAACGACCGTGACAAGCATATTCATAAAAATAATGCATTTGTTTGTAAAATGTCATTAGGATTTTTCCATACATTTAAAAGACTTCAACATACTTCAGCTTTAAAGATCTTTGATAGTGATCATTTAATTTTCTTTTCTTTAAGCTCCATTTGTTGCAAGAACATAATGCCTAGCTGAGAAAGATGTTACATGCTATCAGGTATTAAAGCATGTTAAGAGTCTGGCTTAATATTGCCAACAGTAATACAAAATGTTGGATTTCTTTTGAATATGCAATAAACATGTTAAAATAATTCAATCCTGATTTATCCTGATTTAACAAAAACAAGAATTAAGAATTAAGGTTTTCAATGGAGCCATTTGTACAAGCTCCCAACAGTTATCCTGTGTTATCTTATATATTTGCCTTGTTTTTATTTCTCTAGCAATTACAATGTATTACTATCTACTCAGAATGAAGACCAAGAGAGAACAAAAATATTTATAAGCATTACATATGTTGTAACAGAAGAAATAAGGTTCTTGATCCCGAGATGAAGTAAAACAGATGAGTTTATTGCATGCAAGGAACAATAAAGCCGAAGTCTTGTTTCCCGCAAGAAACAACAAAACCGAAGTATTGTTCAACGTACTGGTACAAACTTTTGGGTTATATAGTGTTTTCTTCTCCGTTTCTGACGTCACTCGGTCTGATGGTAAAGAGGGGGGTTCATGGTATTTGGCCAGTTTACGATGTTCTGGACAAATGGTCAGTTTAAGATTACACCCAGGGGGGTTCCTAGCTTGCATCTGCAATCCTTATCAGTTAACCCCCTTTCCTGCCATAAACCCCAGCTTGTGACTTAGAAGTCTAAACCCCCTACAGAAAGGATTAAATTCAAACCCCCGTCTTCACATCTTTCTTCACATATATTCACATATTCACAAATGAACACTATAGTATGGCCACCTGTAACCCAAAACCAATGTCCTAAAAAAGAAATCTAGCAGCACCATTCTCTTGAATCAGCTCTGTCCAGTGAGGCACACTTCCTCACTTTCAAAGATAAATGCAAAACCATACATGGTTCCATTACTATCAATACATACATTTTATAAGCAATAAATACAGGTTAGAAGGGGAGAGAACATGGTGTCTATACCTACCTCTGCTCCTCTCTGTTGTGTCCCCTTCTCTCTCCAGTCCTCCCCTATGTGCTGTGATGCAACTGTTTTTAAATCTTAATAGAAATCAAAAGCATCAGTTATGAGCCCAGTGCAAGAGCTCAAGAGTGTGATATCACTGACTCAAAAAACCTGTACAGTTGCAGCCATCTAGAATGTCAAGCAGTATACTGCAGTAAGTGCACAGTATGATGAAGAGCACTGCATTATGTTTTTATTTTTTCAAATAATCTGACAAGTGGTGCAGTAATTCCTTAAAACAATGCAGCTATGTGTGGTTGTCAGACAAATCAGTAAGTAGTAAATGTTTATTAAATAGTTCAGGTGGGTAGCTCTGTCAGCATGCGTAAGCTGCAAAGGAACAAGTAATAGGTTTATTCCATGCTGAAAAGAGAAGAAAGTAAACAACATGTTTGTTAAGGGCATCTTTAAATTCCCTTGCTATTTCCAAGCATCCTACAGATTGTTTGTCTGGAGGGTCATTCATACTATTACTTTGTTATTAACATTATTTTATTGTTTAACATACTGTGATATATACATTAACAGAAATGTGAATATAGTTTACATACTGTTTTATTATTAGAGAAAGTCTTTATTATGCCCAAGGGACAATTTGTTAAAAGTGTAACTTACATTTTGTCTGGGATTGAACCCAGATCCTGTCATACAAAAGGCAAGAATTCTACCATTGAGTCACACAGATGTGTGTTTTTCTATTTCAAAAGATGTAGTTAAAGGGGCATGTCAACACTTTCCCAAAATAACCACAGCAAGTAACCAAGTTAAAAATGTTGATTTAGAAAATAATTAGAGGAAATGTTGTTGTGTATGTTATTTCTAGCTATGACTACCAGCTATATATGTATATTATTTTTCATTATTTATTATTCTCAAATTAATATTCTTAATGACATTAGGAGATGTTATTACACTATATTTTTATTTATAGCTACCAAAATTTCCCTTTAGTTACACAATTCTATATTAATATTCCCTATTAAGTGGATTTAAAGAAGTAGAGTAGTGTTACTGTAAATGAAGCAGTTATTTCACTAATATCTAACACACCACAAGTGCCACCTATTGATCTTCAGGCAATGAAAAGTTGTCCCAAATGATATTGGCTTTAAGCTGCAACAAACTTGCCACATGAAAGACATCTAATAAGCATTCTGAATAGCTCCATCTGTAGTACCCAAGTTGCAAAATTGAACCCAGAAACCCACCACTGAAAGGCAACAATACTAATGTCTGCACCACCATACCACCCCTTTTTCTTTGCTCAGCTAGTGAAAATAAGTTTTTCTTTATTGTTATTGTAATATGTTCTATCCAGAGTAAATATTTAGTTGATTCCTGCTGACTAATGCATTGCTATAGAAAGATAGCAAAAACACAGCTAGTTTAAACAGCTTAATGAAAATTGCTTTTTCTGGTACTCAACTTACAATGAAGGTCACTTTGAGGAACATCCTGTCATTCCCATGATGGTGGAATGGTTAATAGATAGGTGGGCATAGCATGCAGTAAATTGTGTTACTGAAACAAGACAACAATGTAATTAATTGATTTGTACTTTTTTTGCTTTGGAAAACTATATTATCCCCAAGTATTTGGGAATTATGAATGCTAACTGCAGCCTAGGCTGGGTGCTAGCAAATGAAACATCAAGCAAACCTCCTAAAAATAACAAATAAGGTCAGACTGATAGTGCATCTAAAGCTGTACACCACAGTTCTACTGATTGTGGTCATGGATTGCTGTGTGAGGCCCAATAATATTGAAAACCTGACACTATTAGCTTCCTGAGATGCTTTTCAAGTTTGACTTCAGCTTTGTCTTAAGGTCATTATTTAACAAGAGCTAAATGATGGCAAGGTATCTGAGTAAATGAAGTATGATGGTCTTTTAGGGTGTTACTGTGTAAACTGAAAGCTGACTTCGGCAACATTTGGCTGCAAGTTGTGTATAGAATATGTAACTGACATATTTTATGGATTAAAATAAGGCCTCTTCTTGGAAGTGCAATTTAAAGACTGAAATCTAGAAGCATTTTATATACAAAAAAAATGTAAAGATTGTCATTTAAAATGTTGATAATGTTTTAATTTCCTTTATAATGTGGTCAGTGAGTTGTTATAGTGCCAAGAATACAGTATATAGTATTCTTGTGCTGTTACATGCTTCAGCAGGCTATTGTAGAATGGAACATTCAAAATACAAATTGCATTATGCTTTAAAAATCTCTAGTAACAGTTTGCTTCTCTTTGACATGTTGTAACACAGATCTTTCACCAGTAATACAGCAAGCTTTTGTCATATCCTTTGTTTATGGTGGGGGGGTTCCATAAAGATTCTGATTAGAGCTTGCATTGTTTATTTTCCAAAAGGTGGCTCCCTCAGATGAAAATATCAGTGCTCTGTAGACAACGGATCTAATTGGTCAGGATGAAAGCTATTTTTAAATCTCATTTGCTGTAACACTTAAATAGACTGAATCATAGGACTTTTTTGTGTTTGACTGATATTGATTTAGAGTTAAATTTTCATTACTGATGATGCCCAATATGGAGAGTATTTTTAATGACATACAGTATGAATTAAATACTTTATGTATTTTTTACATTATTATTTGTTTGTTTTTTAACATTGTAAGACGATCAACGTATCAAGGACTCTGAGATACTACATATATTAAGAAATTCACAGTTTATAATAAGTGCAATCTTTAGAAATTCAGTTTCTAACACATTTGTGTTAGAATGTTAAGATGTCTGTATAATTCATGGTTAAGGAATATGTTAATGACCGAATTCCCCAAAAATATTTCTTTGACTTGACAAAAGGTGTTGCACCATTTAGTGAAATGTCTTTTTGCTGATTGAAACAAAACTTGAAAGTCTCTGGGACTGAGGACTTTCCTTCTAAACTTGAACCTGGATATTTGAGATATTTCATATCTTTAAATTTTCAGGAACCACTTATCCAATTTAGGCTCAAGGTGGCCTTAATAAAGATAAATGTATTAGATGTGGTTAAAATCTCCAAGTGCTTGTCAGTAAGATAAAAATATCAAAACCAAGAACAGGCCTAGAAAAGCCTGTTTTTGAGTGAGCATACATTTTTGGAACATTCTCTCTCACTTGTGCTTGGTACTCTTCTATAGATCTTTATCGTTAATCTCCATGGAGAAAAAAATACCAAGCCATCGGTATTCTTCAAGAAGGAATGTTATGTCCTTCTACTGAAAACTGTAATTTATGTGCCAGTTGCACTTTCTAGCTTCCTAGTCTACAAATCTTAAAATAAATCCTTATTTTGAAGGTTATCCAATTCATAGCTTGTTTTGCAAATGCAATTGGAAAGTTATTGATCTAATGTTTGTACTTATTAGTTTGTTTGTTAGTTATTAGTTTACGTAAGAATGATATTGTTTCAAATGGGGGCTAAGAAAAAGGTGAAAATCAGGAATTGACTGAGCGGTTTAGTCAATAAGTTAAAAAAAATATTCATAACCCCATAACTTGTAAGTGATTTCTTCAGAATATAACAGAGCAGTAGGTATAATTAGAGGCACATAAATTCTTTATTTTCTGGCACAGGTTTGGTGAAAAGAGTAATAATCCAGGCACACATGGATTAAACAAATAATTATTAACAAGGACAATAAAACACTACTTTACACACAAGTTACTATGTCTATAGTATGTACAAACAAGGTGTTTCAGAGGCCTAACATCCTAATCATCCAGAAAACCCACACACTAAGTATTAAACTCTTAATGCCTACAGATGCCTTTCTAAATAAATACAGTACAACCTTCAGTTAAAGTCAGTACCTGGATGGGAGACCTCCTGGGAAAAACTAAGGTTGCCGCTGGAAGAGGTGTTAGTGGGGCCAGTAGGGGGCACTCACCCTGCGGTCCATGTGGGTCCTAATGCCCCAGTATAGTGACGGGGACACTATACTGTAAACAGGCGCCGCCCTTCAGATGAGACATAAAACTGAGGTCCTGACTCTCTGTGTCAGATTAAAATTAAAAATCCCAGGGTGTTTCTCAAAAAGAGTAGGGGTGTAACCCTGGCATCCTGGCCAAATTTCCCATTGGCCCTTACCAATTATATCCTCCTAATAATCCCCATCTATGAATTGGCTTCATTGCTCTGCTCTCCTCCCCACTAATAGCTGATGTGTGGTGAGTGTTCTGGTGAACTATGGCTGCCGTCGCATCATCCAGGTGGATGCGGCACATTAGTGGTGGTGGACGGGAGTCCCCATTACCCGAAAAGCGCTATATAAGTGTAAGCAATTATTATTATTCTAAAAATGCACTCAAGCAGGAAACTCACTCAACTCAGGTTTCCTAAAAGCACAGAACAGCAAGCTCTCTCTAGCAAGGTTCAAATACTTAGCTCCAAATAGGTTTTGTTTGGATGATTGTGAAATAGAGGCTCTTGTCTGGTGTAAACTTCAACCTTCAACTGCTTTCCTGTGGTCTGACCTTCTTTCTCTCCTCTCTCCTTGACTGCTTCTTGTTCTCTTCTTTTCTGTGATCTTACTGTGATCTTATATGATGTGTTTCTGGACTGCTTATTGACAGTCATTATCCCACAACTTACCTAGGTATACCAAAGTAAACTTTACAGTTGTTTTTTAAATGGGGACCCCCTATATCTCAGCAAACATCCTCTCTGCTTTGAAAATGAAACTGTTTACTCGGCAGACTCACAAACTTTATCTAAGCTTTTAGAGATGCTTCCTAGTCACCTAAAGCTGTAACAATATAAATAAAAATGATTGTTATGGTGCTCCCTTCTGGTAAAAATCAGTCTAAGGCCCAAGCATTGTTTTCCATCAAAAAAGTTTTAAAGTTCTATAAACAGTTTTACAGTCGTAAAGGGCTCTGACTCCACACTGAACACGCCCCTGCATAGTGCCACAACAGGTATGGGACTACCTCAAGTCAAGTCAAGTTCAAGTTCAAGTTTATTGTCATTATACTCATATACAGGTATACGGTATAACAAAATGCTATTTAGCTAGCTCTCAGACAATAAGTAGTACAAAAAAACAACAATACAATTGTATAATAAAAGAAAGACAGAGAGAACAGGCAGTGTGCAAAACAACAACAGGCAATGTGCAAAACAACAAAAAGGTAACAGGTAATGTGCAAAAACATCAGATGTGCAAAAACATGCATCAACAGAATGAAATAAAAGGATAGAAATTATGGGGAGTGAGCTTTTTGACATGTAAGGTAGAGGTAGATTTCAATGTGTGAATTTTTGGTATGAAAGAAGGCACTGTGAGGTTCAGATCACAGGTGAGGGGTGAGGTGAGAGTGAGAGAGGATCTGGGGACATATTTTAGCTTTCTTCAACTGTCTTAGGAAGTACAGGCGCTGTTGCGCTTTCTTGATCAGACAGGTGGCATTGAGAGACCATGTGAGGTCCTCAGTGATATGGACACCAAGGAATTTAAAGTTACTGACCCTTTCCACTTCAGTCCTGTTGATGTGGATAGGGGCATGTCCGTTTTGCAGTTTCCTGAAATCAACGATCAGCTCCTTAGTTTTGCTGACGTTGAGGGTGAGGTTGTTGTCTTCACACCACGTTGTAAGGAGATTGACCTCCTCCCTGTAGGCCCTCTCATCATTGTCTGTGATCAGACCTACAACTGTGGTGTCATCGGCAAACTTGATGATGGGGTTGGTGCTGTGTTTGGCCTTACAGTCGTGGGTGTAGAGGGAGTAGAGTAATGGACTAGGCACACACACCTGGGGGACCCCAGTGTTCAGAGTTAGTGTGCCAGAGGTGTGGTTTCCAAGCCTGACAGCCTGAGGTCTGCCTGTCAGAAAGTCCCGAATCCAGTTGCAGAGGGTGGTGTTGAGACCCAGTGCACTGAGTTTCTTGACTAGTTTCTCTGGAATGATAGTGTTAAAAGCTGAGCTGAAGTCGATGAATAGTAATCTTGCATATGTGTTCTTTTTATCCAGATGAGATAGGGCAGTGTGTATGGCAATGGAGATTGCGTCATCTGTGGATCTGTTGGGCCGGTAGGCAAATTGGTACAGGTCCAGTGTGTTTGGAATGGTGTCCTTAATGTGCTTCATGACCAGCTTCTCGAAGCACTTCATGATGACAGGTGTTAGTGCCACCGGTCGGTAGTCATTAAGACATGTCACTGTAGTTTTCTTCGGTATTGGGATGATGGTGGTTGTCTTGAAGCAGGTGGGGACTACGGCTTGGGCCAGAGACATGTTGAAAACAAAGTGCATTTAGGTATTTTCATTTTAATGTGACACAACTGTGCCTTATTTAAATATGCTTTATATATCATATATAACTGACATAATAGTTTAAACTGTTTCATGCATTACCCCCTTTACAGATCTGTGGACAAACCTTTTTCCATCAGTATGTACCCAGAAGCTTTGCTACAGGAACAGTAACAGGAAGTGGTGTCCTTTGTGGATGTGTCAGATATCATTGCATTTATAAAGTCTTATGTATGATTAGCAGAAAAATGTTTTTTAGAGCAGATTTTACCTTGTTAAAGCAGTTTACATTTGTTTGAGATTAACAATTACAATGTTGTCTCTACTAGAAGATGATGTGATCGTGTTTGAGATAAGCATGTTACATTCTTTAATCACATATAATACTCTAGTAGAGTAACATGTATGCAGCCATCTTCTTGTTTACTTAGTGTTTGTTTCTAAATTATAAAAACAAGGATGTGACTTGGTAAGCATGTAAAGTGCTCATCCATCTTTAATGGGATTTGACAAGGACAGTCTCTGGTTCTGAAGGGAATCTAAAACTAGGTCAGTGATATATTCTTGTATGAGCTTCGCCTTCTGTTTGGCTGGGCTATATCTTCAGATCTATAATTGAATAGAACCTTTCCCGGCTGAAGCAAAGGACATGAAGAAGTGCCCACTAAATAACAAATCTTAATGTAATTACTGAACCCTTAATATTGATATCAGTGATGAACCCTACTTCGGAGAATTTCTAATTTCCATAAACATGCTATGATAACGGGATTTTTGTTGTAGAGCTTACATTTTTTCATATGTTTTGATTAAAGTGAAGTGCAATAATGTAAAGTATATGATAACCTTGTCAGATGCCTTAACAGCTATTTTGGCAAGGACGTCATAGTATTGCTTACATGTTGGAGTAAATTTTATTGCTAGCATTCGATAAGTAATGATGTTCCTTTATCCAGCTGCATTTCTGCCAAAGCTGATTCAGTACATAATAAAGGGGATTCCTAAAGGTTTGTTATGCACTGCAGTATTTTCTATGGCTACATGCTTAATTTGGATTTACTGGTTCTATTTTATGCCTATTAGCATTTTAATTTGTGAGACCTGCCACTATTAAAACTACAGAAGTAAAAACAAATTAATGTGGGAATATGGTGCTTCACAGTTGTTTTATTAATAATTTATTCTATACCAGCACATTCAATGACATTCATCAATTTAGTGCACTGTGACCCAGATAGAGATAGATCTTGGATCACTCATTGAATTACTGTGGGTCTCTGGATTGATAGCAATTAATCATCACATTTATCACATTTGGACTGTTTCATATTCTTTCAGTTTAAGTACAGTACAGTTGATTTGAAACAGTTGTAAAAGAAGCATACAAACATGAGCCAGAATTAATAACAGTATAACAAGAATGCTGTAAACAAATAGAATAATGTCAAAAGCTATGATTTTGTAGCAAGCTATCATACAGATTTGTTACTTTCCAAAAACTTGAAATTGAAGCAATGGAAATTTGCAAGACTGTCCTTGTACTTACTTTTTTATTATCTGTTTGTTTCTAACTTAAAAATCTGCTTTGTTCTAGTGGAAAAATTAGCCATTACCTTGAGGATTGACTTCCTATCTTAGTCAGATACTGCAAACTTCATCTAGGGTATTGCCAAAAGTAGCCCTCTGCTGCTTAGACTTCGTAGTTGTTACACCCACGGACTGAAGTCCGAGTCGGGTCTTGTAGTAGACCCTATGTGATGCGGTAAGAGCTGGAGAAAACAGAAGGCGTGGTATGGGAAAACACACAGGGGTTTTATAGTGCACAAAATAATAGCGACAGTCCGTGAGACAGTGAATGGGGGTGACAAAGAATGGGATCCAAATCCAAACAGGTCCAATGGCAGGTCAGGGCACAGCCCGGGAGTCCATCAACAAGTGATCCATCCTGGGACGTGATAAGGTTAAAATCCCCAGGAAGGGGGAAAACACGAACAGAGGCAAAACATGGAGGTCCAAGGGTGACGGGGCAAGATCCTCCAGACCCCGGGCTCAGGAAAAGGGAGATGTTGGGGATGAGGCCTATGCCCACAGGAGACGGATGTAGGGTATCCTGGTTCTAGGCGGGCCTTGCGACATCCTTACCCTAATGTTGAGCCCCGAGGACTGGAGGAGCTAGACTTTAAATAACTTGACACATAACAGGGTACACCTGGGGAGCTTAGCAACAATCACAGGACTAATAATGGGAGTAGTGGAGGGACCTCTAGGAGAGGGATGTTGGGCATGACAATAGTGTCAGGCATGAGGTGCTTCTGTTGATGCAGTCAGGACTTTTGGTATTGTACATCTACTTTTGTATGGTCTAATTACATTTTGGGTTCTTTGGTGTGGAAACTTCTGTACTTTGTTCTTTGTTTTAATTTTTCATAAAAATATCCTTCCTGCATGCATAAATTGTTTTTAAAAAGGGAATAAGCTACAGTCAGTTGTGCAAGGATATATTGGACTTAAATGGGCAGAAAATCTTCTACTCATTTGTAGCCATTCTTATATTTTATAGGCAGATTTCAGGTATCAACTATATTAATAGTTGGTGAGGTGGTGCATGAATTAATGGTTAAGATCAGAGGTGCAATTAAGAGATTTCGGGAAGTACCTGCAGTAAAGACCATGCAGAGCTCATCAGACGCTACTGAGCAAGAACTCACAGACTGTTTTGAAATGACAGATTGGTTTATATTCAAAGATTCATCCACTAATCTAAAAGTAATCAGAGGTGGTCACATCCTACGTCAACAACTGTGTGGAAAGATGTCTTCCTACCAAGAAGTCCTGGATGAACAAAGACATTTGCTACAAACTTAAAGCATGGTCTGCTGCCTTCTAATTATGTATAATATAATGCCGCAGTTATGATAATAGTATCCAGAATCACCGCCAGGTGGAGCTAATAAAGCTTAACCTCTTACATACAGCATTTGAGCTGTTGCCAGAAAACGCATGATTTCAGATCCCGGTCACTGCTGAAGGACAATCTTTTCCCAATTAAGAATTTAAGTTGTATACTCTTTAGACTTTTAATAATTTTAAACTGTGTATTACAGCATGTTAATCCTTAAACATTAAAAAGTCGGTATATTTTATAAAAGCAAGATTGCTCAGTTGGACAAAAGTACACAACCTATCACCTTTCTCATAGATATTTTAATTATGCAGAAATATTTTATGCATCAAAGTCTTTAGGGAAGATATTACTAATAGTATTAATAATGAATGACTTTGGACAGGCTGTAAGTTCAAAGTACTACCGTGGTCCACTTTCTATAAAACCATTTTTGTAAACGAAAATACTTTATTTTTTCATTGACAAAAAGTAACACCACAGCATTTCTTTGATCCGATCATGGATTTGTTTCCAATCATACAAATTAAGTTTTGAGAATCTCCGATTCACCATGCCTTTCACACGCTCCTAAACGATATTAATTTAGGAGCATAAACATATTATGTAAACTGTATATGGCTGGTGTAGAGGTTTGATGGTTTTACTGAGACAATTATTAATTGTAGCAGTAATCACGAGGTGGTTCGTTGTGGCTTTTAGAAAATCAATCGTAAGAACAACTAACAACGCACACACACGGGTTCAATACACGAGATACATTTATTAATATAAATTGTGCACCAAACATATACTAGTCTGCCTGGATACAAGCGGCAGATCTTACTGTGAGGGTTATCAATATACAAGGTATATAATCTCGAAGAGATACAAACACAAAGAGATACACAACAGAGAATATATGTCAAAATATATCTTTCGGTTACACCAAATCGCTAATCAGTGTTATTACCCACTGTTACTCTAAACTCGGGAGTAAATACATTACTCATGAATTAAATTGATAACAACTTATGTTGAGGTACAATTGAATTCTCAAGACGCAATGTAGAACATGTGTATGGATTTGGAATTTCCCGGCACGAACACCAAACCAGCTGACAGGCTCTGTTGCAGCCTCTGTTCCAGCGGGTGTCCAATGGGCGTTGTCCTGGCATCCTCTGGCTACCGGCCAACCAGTCGAGTTGCAGCTTGGAGTAGGACGGGCGGAGGAATCTAACTGCGGCGCACAGGACAGTCATTGCTCCGAGGGGATCTACCAGCAGTCCGGCTGGCTAGTAGAAAGTCTCTATGCACAGAGTGTGACCACGAGTCCTCACAAGTCACTCTTTTGCCCGGGAAGAAGCTGGTTCGCTCCCGGTCCAGCGCTGCTTCTGAATAAGCTATTCAGGTTGTCGACGAGGGTCCAACTGTAGGCTGCCATAAATCAAGCGGAGCATTCACGTTGGTAGAATTCTGAGTACGTACGGGATCCTCGGCCTCGCGCTTAGAACAAAGTGCAAGTCCCAGTGCAGACAACAGCAGTTGTCACGTGATTGTCTCTGAAGATGCACGAAAATGGCCAAGGAGAGCCCCGATCTGAGCTTGCGCTCCCTTTTTTACCAAGACACAGATGTGTGCTGATTGGTTGAGAGTTTGGCGGGCATTGGAGACCCACGTGGTGTTACCACGCCCTGCCAATCCCTGATTGGTTGATCAAGTTGAGATATGAGTCACTTACTCCTGACACTTAGGAATGCAGTCCAGATGTCCATTCGGCACTCCCTAGACAGATAGGCGCCAATGGATGACCATTGATCATGATAGCCAGGCTTAGCTAAGTGCATCCCCGTTTGGGAGCTGTCCCTTATCAAAAGAAAACATCTTAAATCAGCCTGCATGAATACTTTCTCTGTGGCTGCACCACAGAGATGGAGAGTGAGATGGGGGCTCATTTAGGAAAGCACAGCAACGCTTAATTCTGTCTTATTAACAAGCATTGCTGCTACACTGGTATTGGTAGTTTAAAGAAAAAATACACACCAGTATTCCACATTCTTCCTAACCATTTTAAGCAACAAAGTTTTCCATGTGGTTATTTTGGAAAAGTTTTTACGTACTCCTTTTACTTTTAGAATTTGATTAATAGGGAATATAATATGGAATCACGTATCTAAAGAAATTAATAACGATATAATTATATTCATGTACTGTAGCTTAAATGATCACAGTAGTACACTGTCTTCGGAAATGTCTGATTCAGTTTCACTCATTTCCACATGATTACATCTGTGGCGTGATGGCTTAAGCGTGTGCCTTATAAGCCGGGGGTTGGGTGTTTGAACCCAGCTGTTACCATGAGTTTTCTTTCAATAAATAAACATTTCTTTGAACAACTAAAATAGCAAATATTATGGACACTACATTGCCATTTTTTATATTTCTAAATATGGCAACATGTTCGAAGCCAAGTCATTTATTAATAACAATGAATAATTTGAAGCTGCTACTACTGTTGTTATTACTGATGATAAATATTATCTACACTGTATTAAATTTGTTGGTTTTTCTAAATATTACAAAGTTAAGTGAGTTAAGTGATTACCACTTTCCGTGAATGCTTTCGCTCGTTATCACAGTCAAAGAAAATATCAGCCATATACAATTTACATAATATGTTCCTAAACTAATATAGTTTCTGACCATCAGAAACATTATGCTCCGCTTCTTTTTATGCTCAGCTACTAAAATTTCCCTTTAGTTGTAAAATTCCATATAAATATTAAATACTAAGCAGATTAAAACATGCACAGTAAAGAGATTAAATGATTAAAACTTTTCACAATGACCAATGCACCACGAGTGCCCCTGTCAGTCATTTTGGTCAGCCAATCACGTATCACAGTACAACGCAGTGACTTGTGGGTAATTGCATGCGGTGTGGGTTTGTACCGCACATTTTGAATGGCTGCATCTGTGTATTAATTTGGGAATATAAATATATTATACAAACCATATATGGCTGGTAGTGGTAGTTTAAATATAAAATACAGTATCTCACTTTCTTCATAAACATTTTATACATCAAAGTCTTTCACTCAGTCGCTTACTGTGGTTCACAAAAAATGACAACAGACGAGGACTTAGAGAAAGTACAATTGTTTATTGAGAAGCAAGGACTTGGCTTAACCCGCTTGGCTGTGGGCCAACCTCCCAGCCATTGGACAGGGAGGATAGGACCCCCAAAAAGAACCAAGTGGGACCCCCAATCACCAGTGCAGAAAAAACAATGGTCATTGACCTAAGTTCATCTGAGGAGAGAAAATGCTTGTTTGAAGATATCAGGCTTGGTTTTAATATACAGATGCAGCCATTCAAAGTGCGCGGTACAGACACGTACCGGAGGTAATTGGCTACGGCATCGCGCATCGTGACGCAAGATGACCCGGGGTACCGCGGTACGTGATTGGTTGACCGACAGGGGCACTCGTGGTCCATTGGTCTGTCGTAGAAAGATTTACAGTAAACGTCTTTACTGTGCCCGTTGTAGTATTGAATATTCATATGGAATTTTACCACTGAAGGGAAATCTTAGTAGCTGAGCATAAAAAGAATAGGAGCATACTGCAACGCGTGTGAAGGCCATAAACGATATTAATTTTGGAACATAAACATACAGTATATGGCTGGTCTCGGTACTTTAAAGAAAACATACACGAAACATGGTTTCATTATGACCAGAATCGGTCTTGAGATATTTTTAACTTGATTTACAGTATTTGAGAGGTATGTCTTGACACTGATACTACGTAAATACTGCTCACGTATATGTTTCTAGGTTTATATTATGCATTTCATACGGTCAAATTACTTTTGAGCAACTGATAAGAAGCGCGAAACGGTATGCCCAGGGCGTTTTAGTTTTCGTTTTGTTTTAATGCAGTGCAGTGGATTGATTAGAGATATCAAGTGCATACAAGTCATTTTTTAAATGTTGTAGTTCGTCTTGTAAAAATGTTACGAGTACATCATCTGTCAACAATTACACAGGTTCTGTTTCCATATTGCGGATTTTGGTTACGTAATATTATTTTCTAATTTCACGTTGTGAATATATGATTTGGGCAAACAGAGCCGCAAAGAAGTACATTATGGGTTGTTGTTTTTTTTTGCAGTTTTATCTAGAACAAGCTTAAACCTTTGTCTGATTCTTGTGAAACTATCCACACGACAGTTACCTAGGAGTTGACTTCAGTGATGTCACTGATGGGATGTTTCTAAAAATCCATCCTCTGTAAAACGTCTTCTCTAGTTGTCCTGCATATGTATTCGCTAATGAAGCTGTGTGTTCTGAGCCTGGTTCTCTACATTTCTGTATGAACCAGCTTAGAGGGCTAAAGACAGCTTGTGTTTAAATTGAGTGTAAGGTAATTTATGCTTCTAAAGTCATGGTCAGCATTTATTATTGTACTGTGCTGTAAACTTGTTCTGTGCCTAATTACATTATTTTATAGCTTTATCAAATCTGTACATTGTCTGTCGATAATGTTTCTGTAGTGCTTTTTCAGCCCTCAGCATGTGACCTGTGGGTTAGGTTCCTGACTCCCATGTCACACGGTCTGTGATTGAATCCCATGGAACTATGACTTTATTTTTTAACAAACATTTCTTTGAAAAAATGAAACGCTTCCCTTGGTCAGAGATGAAATAAAACCTCACTTGCACCAAACAAATTTATATTTCTAAATATCACAACATGATCGAATTTAAGTCTTTTTAATAACAATGAATAGTCACCTATGCGTTACAAAATAAACATTTATATTGATTTGAATCGCGTTTTGATTTAAATCGTAAACGCGTGTTTAAATATATGTGTTTAAAGGCGATATACTGTATAAAAGCGCTGATTCTTATGGAATGTGTTCCGCCGGGGATTCAAAAAAAATTTTTTTTTTAATCGCGTATCTAAGGAAAATAGCAGTATAACTTTGTTCATGCACATCATTATACAGTATCTCATTTTTTATTTCTATAAAAAAAAATCATTTGCCCAGCCACTATTGTTGTTATTGTTTTTATCCTGTAAAGCGCATGGAGGAGCACAGCTTTTTCACCACTTAGATTACTTTTTGACACCATCCTTACACAAAGCAGAAACTGATTGTATTTTCCGATGACATACTGTACAAGTGCAAAGATTACAGATTTTAATCGTCTTTTTTCTGAACTAGGGAAAATCTGATCATGTTTCTCTATAACAATAATAAAAAACTTTATTTTACATATCACCTTTAAAAGTGGCATCTCAAAACAATACAGTAGATGTAAACCACAGATTACAAAGTAAATACCCAGACAAACGCAAACTCGTTTTTAATAAAATGCTTTCATTCATTCAACAGAGAGAGCGTAAAACCTGGGTGTAACAGCTTTTCCTTTTTCTGATCACTCGCTCTCTGAGATACATGAGAATCCAGGCTTTTTTATCAACGCTTTCTTTTCCGTATACCAGATATTATGGAACCACTTCAGCAGGGTGTCAGCCAGTCAGATTCCAGGAATCGGTACTTTAAAGGAAAAATACACACCGGTATTCCATTTCTCCCTAAACATTTTAAGCATCGAAGTTATTAACTAACATGTGAAATAGCGTGTGAAAAAGTGGTAGTTTTAAGCTTTTCTGCTAATATAATATGGAATCGCGTATCTAAAGAATTTAATAACGATATGATTATATTCGTGTACTGCGACAGGGCTGTGTAGGGCTGTTTCACCTTTCTCTTCATGCGACTGTACCTGGAAGAGGATTTCTTTCTATTCGAAACGTGTATTTTAAAAGTTTAAGAAGTAAAAACCTTACAGCGTACACAGATTTCTAAACTGATCAGGATCGTTATCTTTGTCTTATGCATAATAATGTTCACCGCTCTGTCCAGCAAATTAAAAATAAACTTTATTTTATATAGCGTTTTAAACGAATAAGTAATTAGATTGCTCATAAACCTAATCACTTGCTTTTTCTTTTTATTTAGGCTCAGATTTCAACTATAGATCGTATTATTAATAACCATAATAACAACCAACCAACAAAAACAACCATATAAACATAATACCAACCAAAAACAAAGATAACAACCACAATACAAAATCAAATATATCAAACCATTATACTCTCGCAAATTCCTCCAATTATCATAATCCCGCCCCTTATGCAAAACCAAACCCTCCTCCCATCCCAGTTTATCCTCTTTATCATAAACAAAATCCACCTCAATTTTCAACATAAAGCATTACACAAAATCAATACCTCAACACTCCATACTCAACAACGATAATTCACAAACAGCCAGAACATGTAACCCCACATTCCCAAACAGACCTCATTTACATAGACCCGCCCCTTATGCAAAACCAACACCCCTCCCCTGTTCTCTCTCTCTCTTGGCGTTTGTAATCGTTTTCATTTTCAAATAAATTTTAGCAAAGTCAAATCTTAAGATTTTTATATTTATGTCTTTATTTAGTGGTTTCATTAGTGACAAAGGCTAGTGACCTTTGTTTCATTAGTGACAAAGGCTAAACTTTCTTGGAAAAATGTATTTTATGTAAACCATGTTTGCTATTAATTCATTCAGGGCTAAAATATGTTCATTGTCTTCAAATGAAAGAAGGGTTCCTTTCGCCGTGGTGGGGTTGAAATTAGAAGCTTGCCACGCCCGGACTGTTACACCAACGTATTAGCATGTTAAAGCGATTTCATTGAGGAGCCTAGCCTTTCTTAATTAGTACTGTACTTACCGGGTTTTTGAGGGGGGGGGGGTGTCTTTCGCTGTGAAACCGGTTTAATTTGTTACAGCCAGCACTCCTGCAGAGAGGGGGGTTGTACTTGCAGTGTATACAGTAGATGGGAAAGCCAGAGCCGACCTCTACGCCGCCCACGTGTTATGCTCTTCCTTAATGTCTAAGCCGGAACACATCATTATATCTCATTTTGTATTTCTTAAAAAAAAAAACGTTTGCCCAGCCTAACAGTATTGTTGTTATTGTTTTTAACCTGTAAAGCGCTTTGAGGAGCCACCTTTAAAGGCGCCATACACAATAAAGTTCATTATTATTACTATTGTTAATTTGCTGGACAGAGAGGTGAACATTATTACACAGAAGACAAAGAAAGCAATTTATGTTGCATTGTGCATTGTGCTGCTGTAATACAGTTTTAAATAATTAAAAGTCTAAACAGTATCAGCTTTATTTATGGGTTTTAAATAAAGGCGATTTAAACACGATTTAAATCAATATAAATGTTTATATTGTTACGCCTAGGTGACTATTCATTGTTATTAAAATGACTTAAATTCGAACATGTTGTGATATTTAGAAATATAAATTTGTTTGGTGCGAGTGAGGTTTTTTTCCCCCAACAACTTTCCAGAGGAGCTATAAATATTTTAAATAAATACACACAGTATTGCTCATAAGGTCTGATATTTGAGGTCCAGTTATTCAGATGCATACATCTTATTTTATCTCAGCTTTTCAGCTGAGATACACAGATCATACATAAACAATGCAGTAAAAAAATGTCTCATCAAGTATTTAATCATTAGGTATAACAGTTTCCCTTTAGGCCTCTGAAAACACCACCTTCTACCTTGTGAATACCAGTACCTCCTAATTGTCTAAAGGCTTTATTTAAAAAATTTAAAAAAAACTGATGTGCTGAAACAGTACAATTAAACACGCTCTGCAGAAAAGGGGATGGTTGTTAGGTCAGCTTCAGTTTTACACGTACAGTACACATTTGATTTCATTAAAATTATGAGGTACCCTGTATCTGCAGGACTCAAGAGGCTCTCAGTCATGTCACTTTGCAGTTGATGTCTCCTAGAGGTTCCTAGATTCTTATTGTAAATAAAAGGAACAGCATACAGTGGGACTTTTTCAAAAACGGGGAGCAAATTTCAACATCCGACTGCACCGAGCACACAAATATTGGTTCTAGGCTCCTGAATCACTTTTGGTCCCTGGATCATTGCTTTTAACCATTTACACAAGGTTTTTACTGTAAAGGACTTTCACAGCTCCACATAAATGGACCTTCTGGGGCACAGGCTTTAAAGGAGCTTTTTAAAAAAAACAGACTTTGCCTTTCCTGTTATAAGCTATTCTTTTAGCATATGACAAGCATGCCCTTATTATGGCGATATCCTCCTAAACATTGGAGAAATAACTCTAGAAGTTCAATTTAAACAGAAATGCTTCAAATCACTTGGGATACAACAACAAAGTGGTGTATTATAAAGTGTGTTAAAAATGTAGCTAGTTTGTTTTCATACCTTAGATACCTTAGATTATAATAAAACCTCACCATTTAACACCAACAGGTGTTTTCTTGAAGTCTGCTAGCTTCAAAGTTTATGGTTTGGCTTTTGTGTATAATGATAGTGAACTGCATTGGAAATGTAGGAAAGTAAGCATTAATAAGCAGGAAAATTAAACCAAGAAACACCTAAAGTACTGGACTATACTGCAGATAAACTACCGATCAACCTTTTAAGCCTGTACAACCTGCAGAACTTTAATTGATTGGACTCAACAGCCTAAGTTTTAAGGTTATCCTTACAAGTGTGGAAAAGCATAGGCATAATGTTGTAGCCTTTAGAAAATAATATTACGTAACCAAAAACCGCAATATGGAAACAGAACCTGTGTAATTGTTGACAGATGATGTACTCGTAACATTTTTACAAGACGAACTACAACATTTAAAAAATGACTTGTATGTACTTGATATCTCTAATCAATCCACTGCACTGCATTAAAACAAAACGAAAACTAAAACGCCCTGGGCATACCGTTTCGCGCTTCTTATCAGTTGCTCAAAAGTCATTTGACCGTATTAAATGCATAATATAAACCTAGAAACATATACGTGAGTATTTACGTAGTATCGGTGTCAAGACATACCTCTCAAATACTGTAAATCAAGTTAAAAATATCTCAAGACCGATTCTGGTCATAATGAAACCATGTTTCGTGTATGTTTTCTTTAAAGTACCGAGACCAGCCATATACTGTATGTTTATGTTCCAAAATTAATATCGTTTATGGCCTTCACACGTGTTGCAGTATGCTCCTATTCTTTTTATGCTCAGGCACTAAGATTTCCCTTCAGTGGTAAAATTCCATATAAATATTCAATACTTAAACGGGCACAGTTAAGACATTAAATATACATATACATACTGTATACAGTACAGTTTGCATACGGTAATATGTTTATGTTCCTAAATCAATCTCTTTTATGAGCATGTGAAAGGCATGGTGAATCGATTCTCAAAAATTACTGTACTTTGCATGATTGGAAAAAAATGCGTGATTGCGAAATGCTGTGGTGTTACTTTTACAAAGACGGTCAATGAAAAAAAGAATGTGGACCAGGGCAATACTTTGAGTTTACACTTACAGCTTGTCCAAGGTCATTCATTATTAATACTATTAGTAATATTTTCGTGAAAGACTTTGATGGCGACAGCTCAAACATGAGAGGTTGAGCTTTATTAGCTCCACCTTGCGGAAATTCCGGATACTATTATTTTGCTAGTGGTATTTACCGGTAACTCGCGGTATTTACCGGTAACTCGCGGTAGACTGCGTACAGCGTACCGGAAAATAATGTGGTATCGCCCACGCATTTTGAATGGCTGCATCTGTATGTGTGATAGGCCTCTGAGGACCAACTGCAGAGTTGTTTGATAAGATACTCTGGGATGTCTTGTCAAGCAGCGGAGGAAGTGGCCCTTGTTGTGAAGAAATGGCCAGAGAACTGATCAGGGTAAATCCAACAGTTAGGAGTATGTTGTGAAAGTGAGAGAGAACCAGCCATGGTTCACGATAAGCCCTTTTAGTTTACAAACAGAGGCCCAATAGGAAAAGCTCTGGCCAAGGTGCGAAGTTGCATGTAATTGGATAGAAGATGTAAGAATGGATTTTGAAATAATATATAAGGGTGTCGAATCCGAACTGATCAGTTTTGCTTTTCTTGAGATAAAAGGTTAAAGTTTCGGGAGATAAGATATTGATATCGAATAAGCAAGGTTAGGAAGAAGGATCAAAGGATGTGGAAGTAGCAGTCAATTCTGTTAGCTACTGACGTGGGGAATACAACAGTGCTTCTAGATCTTAGTGCTACCTTTGACACGGTTGACTACTCTGTTTTGTTACACAGGCTTGAGTTTGAGGTTGGCTTATGCTGAACAATCCTTAAGTGGTTTACTTCATATTTAACCAACCGTTTTTATTATGTTCAAATATCTAATAATTGTACTGATTCGTCAATGTCACCAGTTCAATTTGGGGTACCACAGGAATCAGTGTTGGGGCCAATATCGTTCACTCTGTACATGCTGCCGCTAGGTAGGATAATATGAAAACATAATATTAACTTCCATTCATATGCTGATGACACTCAAATATACATTTCGTTTACACCTAACGACTACTCTTCTATTATCACTTTAATTAATTGCTTACTTTCTGTAAGTAAGAATTCTATCGTAGCAGTACATATACCGGTTACATATGGCAATAAAGTTCAAGTTTAAGTTCAAGTTCATTAATGAAGTAAACTCAACTCTGATAAAACTGAGGTTCTGTTGTTAGGAGGCAACAATACTGATAGGACTACTTATAACTTCAGCACTTAACTAGGAGGATTTAAAAATTTGCCTCAAAGACTCAGCACATAACGTAGGCATCATATTAGACACAAGGCTCTCATTTAACTCAAATGTTAAAAAAGTATCTAAAACATGTTTCCTACAGTTAAGAAATATTGCAAAACTAAGCCAGTTTCTCTCCACTCAGGATACAGTGAAATTAATACATGCTCTTGTACACAGCAATGTTAGACTACTGCAATGTCCTACTATCAGGGAGTACCCACCGCTCTTTCACCTTACAGTGAATTCAGAATGCAACAGCTAGAACTGTTTTACAGAAAGTAAAACCATATAACCCCTATTCTTAGCTCTCTTCATTGGCTTCCTGTCAGGTACAGGGCAGACTTCAAAATCCTTCTACTTACTAACAAGGCTCTCGGAAGTCAGGCACCTGTCTATCTAAAGGAACTTATTAATGTATGCAGGTCTTGTTCATATTCCACGCATTAATAAAAAACAGTTGGCAGTAAAGCCTTTAGTTACAGGGCCCCTAGCTTATGGAACAGTCTCCCACCCCATGTTCGGGATCCAGAGTCAATCTCAGTATTCAAATTCAGACTGAAAACCTATTATTTCAGCCTAACCTACTCACACCTTACATTATAGCCTGCTCCAACCACAGCTGCTGGTGCTGCTGTACATGCCTTTGTGTGTCTATGTGTTGGCCCACCAGGTATATACAATTATTCTGACCAAACTATCCTATTCTCCTCCCTACATGTCCGTATGGTGCCTGGGCTGGGCACCATCTGAGCTGGATGCTGCATCACTGCCATGGATCCCAGAGGGACATCGTGGATATAGCTATCGTTTAGGAGGATTTTTCTGGTCTACAGAGATCTGCATGGAATACTAACCAACAGAAGACATGATGGATGGATTAACACCCTCATTGTTTCCTTTTTTTTTAGCATGCCCAAAGGGGTTGGGCAGCCAGTTGACCTTGGAACCCTAGAGGTTTATTGTCTCCTTACTAAGGAGTTTTTGGTTCCTCTCTTTTCTGTATTCACAAAATGTATGGTTACTTACATTGTTAAGTACCTTGGAGCAACCTTGTTGTGAAAGGTTTTATAAAATTAAATTGTATCGAATTGAATTGAATAAATTCAAAGCATCTCAGGAAGCTGATGAATGTCAGCAGCAATAGAGATTCCAATGTGCTGTCAACCCAGGGTTAGTGGTAACCAGATACGAAAACATAAATGCAGGATTCCAGGATGTCCGAGGTAAGTGGTGTGTGTTAATTCAGAAGGGGTTTCTCAGATTGCTGGAAGCCTTTTAGAAGGAGAGTTATTTGAGGGTGAATAAGGAATGGACAGGTCGTGCCAAAAAATGGACTTTGTGGAAGAACTGGATGCCACTGAGGTATACCTTAGTAGAGGATACCCGCACTTTGGGCGAGTTTCTACAATAGCAGATAAAAGATGATATGGTGAGAATATTAAAAGATGGGAACTTATGTTTATGGAGAGGTGGAAGGATTAGAAACTTTTCCAGGCAGTCCAGTAAGAACTGAGAGTATGAGGAACAATCCCTGACGGGAAAGGTTGCTGGGCCAGCTGGAAGTAGCAATGGAAAGGATGATTGAGAGGAATTTGAGTTCTGAATAAGTTGGTATTGTGCAAGGTTTCAAATTTACTTCTGGTGCAAAGTCCCTGAACTTCTGAAATGGAAAGTAAGAGAGAGAATCGGCTATAATAGATTTAGATGGAAACCTTCCTTTGTTGATTATATGAACTACTGCAATGTTATCTGAATAAATAAGAACAGATTTATTTTTCCAATTATGGCCTCAAAGAGAAGCAGCAACAACAATTGGGAAGAGAATTCAGAAGGCCAAGAGGTAGTAGCTTCCAAAGCCAATGGAGGGGGCTGCATTGGTAAAAAGCTGGATATCCTAGGGGGCAGACAAGAGATAATTGTAGAAGAAAGATATGCTGTTCCAGTTGGCCAAGAGTAGCTGCCATAGCCTGAGTTCAGATTTCCAGTTAACAGAAAGGCTTACATGATGACGAAGAGAGGATGCTGAAGCGGCAAACTCAAGAAGGTAGGAAATGAATGACCGGCCTTGAGGAATAATGCGCATAATAGCATAATTAAGGTGGCCAAGCAGGGAGAAAATTTCCCTTTTTGTGCAAAATTTAGCAGAAGAGTAGGTAGAAATATATAGCTGGATGCAGTCGAGCTTGTCGTGAGGCAGGAAGGCAAAAAAATTGATGGAATTGAGCATTATCCCAAGGAATTGAATGGTATGGGAGGGTCCAGATGTTTTGTCCAGGGCGAGAGGCACCCTTAGGTTCTTAAAAATGGAAATAAGTGTGGAGGAGGCTCTTGTAGTGGGAGCATGAGGAAAAACTATAGTGAGGAATTCATCAAGAAGATGGATAAGGAAGGGGAGCTTGTAGTTATTTAAGATGATCCAGCAGAGAGCTTCAGCTAAGGTGTAAAAAACTTTTGGGCTACTCTTGCAGCAGAAAGTTAGGCGGACTGCAAAGAAGAACTTATTCCGCCAACAAACTCCGAAGAGATGCCAGAAGATGAGGTCAAGAGGCATCACTTTAGAGGCGATGGAAATGTCAGTCTTAGCAAGCCAAACACCTCGACGTGCCATTTTGATGAGTGGAATGGCATCATCAATCATGATATAATGCAGGGAGAAGTCGGATCTGGGAATAAGACTATTGATGCTTGGCACACAAGAGATATGCAGAGCTGAGAGGTTGATTATGAGGCTTTTTTTTTTATCCGGAGTATTTACAGACTGCTATACCAATGGGATTGATACAGTATGTGGGAAATGGAGGATAATCAAAGGGCTTATCATGAAACCTTTCTCAACTTTGGATGCCAGCAAAGAATCAACGGACTGGGGATCAGCAGTAACAAATTGCAGGTTCCTGCAGATGGCAGGGGAAGATCGTCAAGTTCCTGTCGATGATTGGGAAAGACGGAGCACATGATGTCGCGAAAGATGCTGAAAGCCAGGCAAAACTCATAAATTGTTAGGAATGAAGTCGAGTGAGAATCAGAAGATTTGAGAATAATGAAGACTGTACTGCAGTCGACTGTTCTGGAGTAGGAGTTGTAAGTGGAGGAAGAGAGAAGGTGAGCTAGATTGCCATCTGTACCTCATAAAATTTGCTGCTGGAGTGAGAGGAATGGGAGGAGGCCTAAACACCATTGTATTAGGAGGAGCTGGAAGAGGAACAGCTGTTGGGAGAGAAACGTCCCTGTTTAGGAGGGATGAGGTTGGAGTGATGGGAGCAGGAGCGTGACCAGCTGGTGGTGCGGGAGGGAATGGTGTGTTGGACTAAGTAAAAGGTAGGAGTTGGACAGTTGGAGCCACCACTGAGCTATGTTGGATGCCAGGGGATAGGAGAGACAAAAGATTTAGTAGGATGCCTGCAGACTGGACTTGAGGTAGGATGCTGGGCACACCCGGGGCCGAGGCACCAGCAGTGCAGTGGACAGAGAGATTGGAATCTGGGGCGGAAGGCATTAGATGACTGATGCCAGGTGGGACGCCGGGGATAGGGGAAGATAAGGACAGAAAAGGAGTAGAAAGCAGACTGTGGAAGGAGGGGTTAAAATAGACCTGGGGCCTGACGCTCAGTGGCTTGGGAGATAGAAGTCAAAGGATATTGTGGAGGAGCAGGAGTGCAAGTGTGGGCTGGAGGATGAGCGGAGAAGGCTATCAAGTCGTCTTTGACACCAGGGGAGGGGAAGGGTGTGGGACACCTGCTGACTGTGCTGAAGGTAGTTTGCTGGATGAACTTGGTGCTGTGGGGTCAGCAGCAGGAGCAGCAGGAGCTGAAAGAGAAGAAACTGGGGATGAAGGCAATTGGAAGTTGGGCCATGTTGCACACTGGAGGCAGAGACATAAATTAATTAAAAAAGAGAGGAAGGGGATGGGGGAGGGGCGTGGACCTGGGGCCTTAAACTCGGCAGCATGGGGTTTAGAGAAGGAGGCTGAACAGAAAATCCAGGGTGCAGTTGCTCAGAAAACGTATGGATTGGTTGAGGAAGAGATGCAGCTGAAGATATAGTGGGACAAGACACAACAGGCAAAGGCACGGGCAGCCTAGGGGTCCTCTTATTAGGCTGGAGAACAGAGGCGTGGGTGACATCAGCAGAGAGTGCTGGGGAATGCTGTGGAACTGGAGTTTGCTTTTTGTAGATGGCAGATAGATACGGTGAAAACTGAAATTTTTGGGAGCATTTCATTTAAACTGGACACTGTGTTTTTGGAGCATTATCTGATGGCTTGTCTCAGTTCAGTCAGGAATCACGGGAGACAACCCAGGAGAAAGAGGGGTGGATATACAAAAACCGCAGTGGGGACATTTACGTGTGAGGCAGGGGCTGCCTGGAGAATTCACCGTAGGTGAATGAGAGGGCTGGATTTGTGATGTGGGAAGGACGATGACAGCAGAACATAATCTTCAAAGAGAAGCTGAATCCTGTGAGGACTGGCCAGGAGATGAGCGGTGCTGATAGGAACAAGCAGGGAATGGAGGTGACAGGATGGTGGTAAGAGAAGTACGAGGAACAGCGTGGTCAAGAAGAGTAAGGGAATCCTCAGTGCTATCGAAAAGTTCTTCATCAGAGCAGGAGATTTGCAGATCCATCGGTTATTGAAAGACAAGAGTAGTGCAGGGCAGAGCACTGACTGTGTGATGCAAAATGAGCGAAGAAGAAGAGAGGGTAATGTTCGGAGACTGAGTGCTTACGTCACACTTACATTGTTTTAACCTTTTCTATGAATACTTGTGCTCGTTAACGCAGCAAACAACGTGTATTTTATAGAATCCGCTTAATAGAGAATATAATATGGAATCGTGTATCTAAAGAAATTAATAATGATATTAATTTAAGGATCTAAATATAATATATTTATATAGGTCAAAGTATTACCATAGTCCACTTTCTTTATAAAAATCTGCATCAATTTGACTCATTCACTCGTGATTACTTTGGAAACATTTTGCCTGTCCTTTTTAACTATACACCGCCTATAGAAAGTCTACACCACCTTTGGATAAAGTGAAAAAGAAATCCAGACATTTTACTAAATTAATTAAAAATAAAAAACTAAATAATTGAATGTATAAGTATTCACAGAGACAAGGTACTTGAAAAATACCAGTCAGGGCAAGGATATAAGAAAATTTCCAAGGCATTGAATATACCTCGAAGCACAATGAAGTAAATAATTAAAAAGGTGAGAAAATATGTGATTCTGCCCAGAACTGGCCATCCTCCAAATCTGAGCATCTGAGTAAGAAGAGCAATAGTAAGGGAGGCCACCAAGAGGTCTACGGCAACTTGTAGTTACAGTACTTCATGACAGAGATGGAAGAAACTGCATGATACAACAATAGCATGCACATTTCATAAATCTGGCTTGTACAGGAGGAGTTTGCCCAAAGGCATGTAAGAGACTCAACAATTGGGAAGAAGATTCTATGGTCTGTCCATCCCTACAGTGAAGCATAGTGGTGGCAGCATCATGCTTTGGGGATGCAGCAGAGAATAGAAAACTCATAAAGATAGAAGGAAAGATGAATGGAGCTAAGTAAAGAAAACTTCTGGAGAAAAATGTGCTGCAATCCGCAAGAGCACTGGGCCTTTGAAGATGATTCATCTTCCAACAGTACAATGACCCGAAACATACAGCAAAATCCACACTGGAGTGGCTTAAAACTAAAAAGGTTAATGTCCTGGAGTGGCTCAGTCAAACTCCAGACCTACAGTGCCTTGCGAAAGTATTCGGCCCCCTTGAACTTTTCAACCTTTTGCCACATTTCAGGCTTCAAACATAAAGATATAAATTTTTTATTTTATGTGAAGAATCACCAACAAGTGGGACACAATTGTGAAGTGGAACGAAATCTATTGGATTTTTGAAACTTTTTTAACTAATAAAAAAATGAAAAGTGGGGCGTGCAAAATTATTCGGCCCCTTTACTTTCAGTGCAGCAAACTCACTCCAGAAGTTCAGCGAGGATCTCTGAATGATCCAATGTTGTCCTAAATGACTGATGGTGATAAATAGAATCCACCTGTGTGTAATCAAGTCTCTGTATAAATGCACCTGCTCTGTGATAGTCTCAAGGTTCTGTTGAAAGCGCAGAGAGCATCATGAAGACCAAGGAACACACCAGGCAGGTCCGTAATACTGTTGTGGAGAAGTTTAAAGCCGGATTTGGATATAAAAAGATTTCCCAAGCTTCAAACATCCCAAGGAGCACTGTGCAAGCGATCATCCTGAAATGGAAGGAGTATCAGACCACTGCAAATCTACCAAGACCTGGCCGTCCCTCTAAACTTTCAGCTCAGACAAGGAGAAGACTGATCAGAGATGCAGCCAAGAGGCCCATGATCACTCTGGATGAACTGCAGAGAACTACAGCTGAGGTGGGAGAGTCTGTCCATAGGACAACAATCAGTCTTACACTGCACAAATCTGGCCTTTATGGAAGAGTGGCAAGAAGAAAGCCATTTCTCAAAGATATCCATAAAAAGTCTCGTCTAAAGTTTGCCACAAGCCACCTGGGAGACACCCCAAACATGTGGAAGAAGGTGCTCTGGTCAGATGAAACCAAAATCGAACTTTTTGGCCACAATGCAAAACGATATGTTTGGCGTAAAAGCAACACAGCTCATCACCCTCAACACACCATCCCCACTGTCAAACATGGTGGTGGCAGCATCATGGTTTGGGCCTGCTTTTCTTCAGCAGGGACAGGGAAGATGGTTAAAATTGAGGGGAAGATGGATGCAGCCAAATACAGGACCATTCTGGATGAAAACCTGTTGGAGTCTGCAAAAGACCTGAAACTGGGACGGAGATTTATCTTCCAACAAGACAATGATCCCAAACATACAGCAAAATCTACAAAGGAATGGTTCACAAATAAACGTATCCAGGTGTTTGAATGGCCAAGTCAAAGTCCAGACCTGAATCCAATCGAGAATCTGTGGAAAGAGCTGAAAACTGCTGTTCACAAACGCTCTCCATCCAACCTCACTGAGCTCGAGCTGTTTTGCAAGGAAGAATGGGCAAGAATTTCAGTCTCTCGATGTGCAAAACTGATAGAGACATACCCCAAGCGACTTGCAGCTGTAATCGCAGCAAAAGGTGGCTCTACAAAGTATTAACGCAAGGGGGCCGAATAATTTTGCACGCCCCACTTTTCATTTTTTTATTAGTTAAAAAAGTTTCAAAAATCCAATAGATTTCGTTCCACTTCACAATTGTGTCCCACTTGTTGGTGATTCTTCACATAAAATAAAAAATTTATATCTTTATGTTTGAAGCCTGAAATGTGGCAAAAGGTTGAAAAGTTCAAGGGGGCCGAATACTTTCGCAAGGCACTGTATATCCAATCTGTGGAATGACTTAAAAATTACACAAATGTTCACAAATGGTCCCCATCCAACTTGATGGAGCTTTAGCAATTTTGCCAAGAAGAATGGGCAACAATTTCAGTGTCAAGATATGCAACGCTGATAGAGACTTAGCCAGAGAGACTCACAGCTGTAATTGCTTACCAAGTATTATCTCTGGGGGGGTGAATACTAATGCATTCTATTATTTTCTGTTTTTTATCTTTAATTAAAATGTTTTGATTTTTTTTTCTTCGACATTATACTTAGTGTTGATGAGTGGCAAAAATTCTTAGTTAAATAAATCATGGTTCCATGCTGTAACACAATAAAATGTGAAAAAGTCAAAGGGGGGTGTAGACTTTCTAAGGTACTTAGAAGTTTCCAAGCAGTGTGTTGGTGCAATGGCTTTGGACCCTGCCTTGCTTTCTGGAACCCCATGTTCTATTCCCGCTCAGGGAATGTTTTTTCCTTTAACAAATAAACATTCCTTTTAAAAAAAACAACTAAAATAGTAAATATTATGGACACACTTCATTTTTTGGTATTTCTAAATATCACAACGTATTCAAAGTTAAGTTATATTAGCAACATGAATGGGCAAACATGAATACTGTCAACAGTGGGAGTAAAAACCAATTCAACCAGTTTATTTCAAGTCAATTCAAAATACCTTATTCATTCATGTGGGGCAATTAAATATAAGCCTTTACAACAAGCCCTAAAATGAAATCATATATATTATAATTATAATCAAGAATAAAAAAAATGTATTAAAAAGAACACTAAAACTGAACAGTAATATCGTATCTAATAATTATTAATATGATTTTATTAATAACATCTCAGAATTTCAAATTGTATTTTGAAATTGTATTTTGTTCAGGGTGATTTATCACTGTTATCACAACCTTCACTTTCTTTTTAAAATGTCTATTTTTGAGATAGTATTCCAGACCTTTCTTTAATTTGTGAAACTCCCTCTGTATTTCCTGTCTTCACACATATAAGAATAAACTACATATGCAAATCTTTTCACAGGCAGAAAGATGTTCTGTGCTCAGTAGATCTTTCACCACAGTATGCATTGTTACATTTTTGGGCATCAATCGAAGCATTCTGAAGTCTGTCAAAATCGTAAAAAATGTAACCAAATAGTCTAGGTGAGACGGTTACGTGTCCTGGATAAAGCAATTAGAAAATAGATAAGACTGCTGGATTTACACTTGTAAAAAGATTTATAGAGGAGATATGTTGAATCTTTTCTTTTAAGCTTGGAATGAACTTTTATGTATTCCATTGCAGCTAATTTATATAATGCAGCTCCGCACTTCTTTAACAAACATTTTATTTGTCACAAAGGTTAGGAGTGTTAACATCGCACTGTGTTTGTTATGTAGAATACACAGTTTTGCTTGGGGGATGGGGATGGAATTTTCAGTAGCATATCATTGTTTTTAGCACTTTAACATAAGGCAAACAGCAATCAAATGTCCTGTTTTTTTAAACACTAGTTTTTCCATACTGTAGTTTTAAAACATGAACAAAGACGTGCCACATGCATACAGCATACAGTACAGGTTGTGGGAAATACAGTGGTGTGAAAAAGTATTTGCTTTTTCACACAGGGCCATGTAGGTTTGGATTTTTTTCCCCTTAATAATAAAAACCTTCATTTAAAAACTGCATTTTGTGTTTACTTGTGTTATCTTTGTCTAATATTTCAATTTGTTTGATGATCTGAAACATTTCAGTGTGACAAACATGCAAAAAAATAAATCAGGAAGGGGGCAAACACTTTTTCACACCACTGTACATGCCTGTGGCAGAGTTCAGCATTTTAATTTAATGAGAGGCTGTGTCGATGTTAGTGGTTTATAATAATAATTAACAAACAGTAGAGATATGAAAGCTTAATGTGGCATGTGAAGCATTTGGGCTGTCACCAGAAAACGCCCGGTTTCAAGTCCCAGTCAATGCTGAGGAAAATACCTTTTCCAATTACAAAATTTAAGTTGTATACTGTTTATACTTTTAATAATTTTAAACTTTGTACCGTAATGTTAAACTTTAAACTGATTAAAAAGTTGTATAAAAGTATATTTTATAAAAACAAGGTTGCTCAGTTGGACATAACTACACAACAGTATTCCACCTTCTTCATAAATATTTTATGCATCAAAGTCTTTAACTTGGTAACTTACAGTGGGTTATGGTTTTAATGTTCTTGTTCTAACATTATAAAGTTTATATACTGTACTTCATAAAGTAAAAAGTGATCCTTTAGAGTAATACTTTTGGTATATGTTTTATGTAGCCGGATGTGTAAAAATAGTTTCTCCGTTTACAGCTCGTCCATGGTTTAACTATATAACATATATCTCTTCAGTTTACAGAATATACGGTTTAAAGTTTTAAATTTAAAGTTAAATTGTTGCCTAATTACTGGCTTTTCTGATTGAGATTTTCTCCATTCGGATGTAAACCTGAAAGAGACACACAACAAGCTATAATAGTGGACTATTTTTCTATATTTGGCTATGTAAGAAACAAGCCAAAAGTAATTATCTGGAACAAGTGAACGATTAATTCCGGAAATGCTTTCAGCATGGGATTGCATAACAAACAATAACGAAAGAGACTGTAAATTCAGCCCCATCCCCCAGGCAAAACTGCTTGTTCAAAATTACAAACATAGTGGGATGTATCAGCTCCACCCTTTATAACACACATAATGTTTGTTAAAGAAGTTGGAGCAGGGACCGTCTTTGCATGTGTAGGCTGCAAAGGAACAGGTGATGTTTAACATAAGGCAATCAGCAATAAAATGGCCTGTTTTATAAACATACTCATTTTTCCTGTACTGTAGTTTTAAAACATGAACAAAGACTACATTCCCCATGTGCCACATGCACAAATCACATGAAGTTACATCCACATATATGCTGAACTGATTGTGTACGATTAACTGAGGGTATACTATTGAACTATACTGTATGTACAGTAAATACAGCATGATGCTGTATGGTTTTAAAGCCAATAAGAAATTTATTGGCAGTTATTAAAAAATTACGAAGCTTTCGAAAATGATATGATTGTTATACATTAAGTGGATTTTAAAAAGTACAAGTTTTTTTTTTACAATAACAACAGCATGGTGTTGGGGTATGTACCACATTCTACTACATTTCTTGCCGTGCATTATGAATGGCTGGATCTGCACACATAAAAACCTCAATCGCAATTTCTGTTTAAGGGCATCTTTAAATTTCCTTACTCTCTCCAAGTATCCTGGAGATTATTGGTCATGTGGTCAAGTGGCTGGTATAACTGGTTTTCTTTACTTGTATTTGCTAGCTTGTATTAGGAATATTTTTTAACATGTATTTAAACTTGTTAAACTTGCTAACATTTTTATTAGGATAATTATTAAATTTGGTAAAGCTATTGTTAGGCATTTGGTTAGGTTTTGAGTGGTCTGCCCCTAGACCTATTTTTCCCATAAGCCCTGTTATTTTTATTCTGCCGTTTTTCATAACACAAGGTTTTACAGTGTAGGCATCCTCTCACGAGGCACCAGTAAATGTAGGGGTTTTGTGCATAACTGGGACAATTATTAATTGTAGCAGTAAGTCACAAAATGATTCTTTGATGTCTATTTGAATCAACCTTGCGGGATAACTCAAACAACGCACACACATGGATATTGTTACACGAGAATACATTTATTAATACATAGAATGTGCATATAAACGTAACAGATCTTATCGTGAGGGTTAGCAGAATACAGAAGGTATATATTCAATCACGAAGAGTTACAAACCAAGAGGGACATACATTCAGTATATCATTCATTTAGACCGTTTCGTAAATGAACTTGCATTACAACTTCTACACTAGATACTCAAAAGCAAGTACATGACTCATAGGAATTAAATTGATATCAACTGGGGTTGAGGTAACAATTGAATTCTCAAGCTGTAATGCAGAATGTTGAATACTCATCCAATCTGTGTGGATTCAGATCTCCCGCAGACACAAACAGTGGCAGGCCTGTTGCTGTGTCCAATCGGTGTTCTCTGGCCCAGTGCCAAGCAGTGCTGTTGTGGCTTGCGACATGGTGGGAGAGATTCCTGCTGCGATGCTCTAGCAGTGGGCTCTCTGAAGACTGGCTAGTTAGTTCTGGCTTACTAGCAGAGTTTGTGCACAGGAGAAAAGTGACTGCGGGTCCAGGCAGATCACATTCTTTAGACAGGAAGAAGACCGGTTCATTCCTGATGTAGCACTAGTCCTGAATCCTTTGATTCAGCTGTCCACAGTTCCGACTGTAATTCACTTGTTGATCAGGTGAGCTTTCACGGTGGGTTCACGAGGCTTGCTGCTGGGCTAACCTCGGGTGGATCCTTTGGTTACGCGCTGAGCTGAGTCTGAGAATTCCCAGAAGGAGCCCGGAGGCGCCCTGTGCTGCCTGTTTTACTACGGTCGTTCATTGGTTGAAAGTTTCATGGGCATCCGAGACCCACGTGGGGTTACCCTGCCCTACCAGTTCCTGATTGGCTGATGATGAGTAACAATGCACTCTGACCTTAGAGTTGTAAACAATTTGGGATGAGACTCCCTTGGAATTTCCCAGACTTTAAGGCGCCAGAAATGACCATTTATTAGGATTGCTGGAGAATCTCAGCATTGGGAGTTGTTCCTTATCAGTACACTCTATCAGCTATAAAAACACCTTAATTTTGAACCTAATGGAATGTCCTTTCTGTATCAAGCACCACTGAGATGAAGGAGAGAGGCACTGGCAAGGGAGCAGCAAACTTAATTCCTGTACTTTAATAAGCCTTGCCACTACACCAGGAATGCATCTATCGTGTTATAGTAGAGACACCTGTATATGAAATTAAAATGAATTAATAAAAAATGTATAATTAATGTTAACTTTTTAAGGCCAAACTAGCAACTCTTGTGGTAACATTAAAATATAAGAGACAGAGTAAATTTTACTATTGAATGAAAGTAGCATAAGCATTACTTTCAACAGCACAAACCAGCACAGATGAAACACATTGTTTGTGTGATTAAAGGTATAACTCCTGTAATTTTGAAATTATTATTCTGTTTAAATGGAACAGGGAGTGTTTCCTGCACAGCATGTACTGTAGTTTTAAAACATAGGCCATAAGTTCATCCTGCTACCAACATTGAATAAAAAAAATCTTATGATTTCTATATTTATGTCTTTATTTAGTGGTTTCATTAGTGACAAAGGCTAAACTTTCTTGGAAAAATGTATTTTATGTGTTGCGGAAAAAACTGATTTGCTTTAACAAAGTATGTTTACAAATCCTTTCACCTGGCAATCTACCTGAATGCCCAACTATCTGAGAAGCCCTCCATGAAACCATGGTTGCTATTAATTCATTTAGGGCTCATTGACAGAATTGCTGTTTTTTATGCATGCTAATTTTCTGATTCCTCACTCTGTTTCATGTTTATAGATAAGACTTTATTGATCGTGAAGGGAAATTGATGTACATGTTCATGTACATGATGAACATGTTTGCATGTTCTTTTGTAACATACACCTTTTTGTGATTTTTTTGTATATCTAAGCAAGTGTTCCTGCATCCCTCTTCTGCACTATAGTCATGGCTTTTTTTCTGTTTGTTTATTTCAAAGCAACACCTGCTCCATTTCTAAAACTTTTTGCCCATGTGCATTTTTGTGCACTTTAACGTCCTGAATTTTCATTTGCATTAATTTGTAGAATGAATTTGAGTTTTAGCCTTAAGTTTTCACTATCTTTTGTTTCTTGTCCTACAACTGTTATTATTGATCACCGAATTATTGTACTTGACATGACTTCATTCAGCCTTTCCTGAACGTCTATGACAGGCAGAGTGCTGTTTCTGGTGCGATCTTTTGCAGCTGACATTTCACTGTTTTAAACGAACAAGAAATTAGATTATAAATCAGTTAATCTATATAAACACAGCGTAATTGCCCTCCGAAAATCCTCTTTTTCTTGTTCGTTTTAGAGACCTTGATCGAAACTGATTTTAGATGTCAGAAAGGATTTATTTTCTCTGTATTTCCTACATTGCTTTGTCGAGATTTTAACTTTATATCTAACTTTATATCTAGGCTCAGATTTCAACTATAAATCGTACAGTAATTAATAGCAGTAAATACTGATGTTTTGCGCCCTCTTACCACAAAAATATGTTTTGTAGTTGGGATTAACTTTATTTCGTACGCGTATCTACTCCGATTCGGACACCGAACAGTTAAAGATGGCGGCAAATCAGACACCCAGAGAGGGGGCGTCTTCTCGCCTCCATAACTAAAATGCCAAATAGGAGTGGCTTAAGCGACATACACAGTCGTGTAACTGACAGTTTGAGGTAGCCTATCGTGTAAATTTCGCTTTGTTGCTGATAGGTTAAGCTTTCGAAACTCTGCCCCAAAGTCATGTGACTGATTTTTCGCCCTGTTTCGTTGGTTAAACGCAATGATCACAAGCACCACCATGGTAACTGGGATGTGTAGTTTTTAATTCAGTTTGAATTATAACTGTACGTACTGTCTTCATATTTGGCCAGGGCTTTAAAGAGAAGGCGCGCCAAAAAATTTCGGTGCCGTCGTCTCCGCTTTAAAGGTACCCCCGTGCTGGAAGAATTTGACCTCGGAACGTTTGCCCAGCGTACTGTTAAACCAATGCATTAGCATGTTAAAGCGATTCTATTGAGGGAGTAGCCCAGCTACCACTTAACACTGTACTTCCTACTTTGAATACCTGTGAAACCGGTTTAATTCGTCACAGCCAGCACTCCGGCAGAGAGGGGGTTGAGTAGTGGAAGCAGGCGAGATTTCCAGCGAAAGACACCTCCTCCTCAAAAACCCAGTAAGCAGTAATGCTTTAAGTTGAAAATCGAGGTAGATTTTGAGGATGATAAAGAGGGTAAACTGGGATGGGAGGAGGGTTTGGTTTTGCATAAGGGGCAGAAGATTTCCCTTCTGCTTTGTGTAAGGATGGTATCAAAAGCAATCTTAAGTGGTGAGAAAGCTGTGCTCAATGTATTTAAGGGACTTAAAAGTAAAAGGAGATGCTTCATATTGCTTGACTAATTTTAAAAACTAAGTTATAAATGCAGACGCTCCCTCGGTGCACTGCTCTGGTACGCCGGCTCTTACACAGTGCCTGTCGGCCGTAAGCGTTACAATATACATACCCAACACTGCTTGTACCCATCTGTCATGCAAATAAAACACCTTGAATTGAATTGAATTGAGGGGAGAGGGGGGGAATACTAAAGCCAATACTGGCTCAATACCCTCAATGGGCTTTGACGTGCTAATGCGTTGGTTTAACAGTCCGGGTGTGGCAAGCTTCCAATGTCAACTCGACTCGATTGGAAGACAATGAACGTATTTTAGCCCTAAATAAATTGATAGCAAACATGGTTTACATAAAATACATTTTTCCAAGAAAGTTTATAATAATACGATCTATAGTTGAAATCTGAGCCTACTTTAAAAATAAAGGAAAAGCATTTTCAGAGAGCAATCACGCTGTGTTTATGTAGAAAAAGCGATTAGGTTTATGAGCAATCTAATTACCTATTCGCTTAAAACGCTATATAAAATAAAGTTTATTTAGAGATGAATGATCAGTGTCGCAGTTTAAATAATTTTTGTAGGAGGGCTTGGACAGATTCCAAGTGCATTTTTGCAATTTACGTTGCATTGTCCAATGTTCTGTTGTAATACAGGCTAGAATACAGTTACAGTAGTCTAAACTTTATCAGCCTATTTAAAATATTTTTTTTTGAATCCCCGGCGGAACACACTCCATAGGAATCAGCGCTTTTATACAGTATATCGCCTTTACACACATATATTTAAACACGCGTTTACGATTTAAATCAAAACGCGATTCAAATCAATATAAATGTATATTTTGTAACGCATAGGTGACTATTCATTGTTATTAAAAAGACTTAAATTCGATCATGTCGTGATATTTAGAAATATAAATTTGTTTGGTGTGAGTGAGGTTTTATTTAATCTCTGACCAAGGGAAACGTTTCATTTTTTCAAAGAAATGTTTGTTAAAAAATAAAGTCATAGTTCCATGGGATTCAATCACAGACCATGTGACATGGGAGTCAGGAAACTAACACACAGCGCCACCGGATTTAATAACGCAATAAAAACGCTATAAAATAATGTGACTAGGCACAGAAAAAGTTTACAGCACAGTACAATAATAATTGCTGACCATGACTTTAGAAGCATAAATTACCTTACACTCAATTTAAACACAAGCTGTCTTTCTGTATGAACCTCTAAGCTGGTTCATACAGAAAATGTAGAAATGCATTAGCCTGATTATGATTAAAAAACACATAATTAAACACCCGTTTGCGATTTAAATCAGAACACAATTTAAATCAATATAAATGTTTATATTGTAACGCATACTGTCCAGCCTCCATTTCTCTATAAAAATTTACTCTGTTGCACACACACACACACAATAGAAGCAGGAACCGCTGTCAGAAGGGAAGAAGGTGACTATTCATTGTTATCAAAAATGACTTAGAATCGATCATGTTGCGATATTTTGAAATATAAAAGTCAATTGATTGTCCATAATATCGCTATTCTATTTTTTCGAAGAAATGTTTGTTAAAAGAAAAAAAGTCCAACACCAGCTGGATTCGAACACACAGCCTGTTAGTCACACATCTAGACCGGTAGGCTACAAGACAACTCACATGAACAGGGAGGCGAAACAGCCCTACACAGCCCTGTCGCAGTACACGATATAATCATACCGTTATTAAATTCTTTAGATACGCGATTCCATATTATATTCCCTATTAATCAAATTCTAAAAGTATGCTTGTTGACTCCGGTATCACGTTAGTTAAAGACTTCAATGCTTAAAATGTTTAGGGAGAAATGGAATACTGGTGTGTATTTTTTTCTTTAAAGTACCAAGACCAGCTATATACTGTATGTTTATGTTCCAAAATTAATATCGTTTATGGCCTTCACACGCGTTGCAGTATGCTTCTATTCTTTTTATGCTCAGCTACTAAGATTTCCCTTCAGTGGTAAAATTAGATATGAATATTCAATACTTAAACGGGCACAGTTAAGACAATAAATATACATATACATACTGTATACAGTACAGTTTGCATACGGTAATATGTTTATGTTCCTAAATCAATCTCTTTTATGAGCATGTGAAAGGCATGGTGAATCACTGTACGTTGCATGATTGGAAACAAATGCGTGATTGCGAAATGCTGTGGTGTTACTTTTACAAAGACGGTCAATGAAAAAAAGAATGTTGACCAGGGCAATACTTTGAGTTTACACTTACAGCTTGTCCAAGGTCATTCATTATTAATACTATTAGTAATATCTTCGTTAAAGACTGATGGGCACAGCTCAAACATGAGAGGTTGAGCTCTATTAGCTCCACCTTGCGAAAATTCCGGATACTATTATTTTGCTTGTCGTATTATAGGAGAATTTACGGTAACTAGCGGTATTTACCAGTAACACGTGGTATTTACCGGTAGCTTGCGGTAGACTGCGTACAGCATACCGGAAATAATGCGGTATCGCCCGCGCATTTTGAATGGCTGCATCTGTACATGAACAGAAAAGATTACAATTCTTGATATGAGTATTGCATGAAGTCATATTCACAGATACCCAAACATTACAGTACATTTTCTACAGTATAGTACTGATTAGAGTTGTTCTTGCAGACTGCTTTTTTCTAGATGCCTTTACTAACACCATTGTTTTGCAAGCAGTCATTAAAATTATATTGCATAAATGTTTTTGAACTGAGCATACTGTACCCCAATGGCAAATTGTGATATCAACAATATAAATATTTTGGTCTACAGATGCAGCCATTCAAAATGCGCGGTAAAAACCCGCGGTACGGTAACCTACCCACAAGCCACCGCGGGGCACCGGAGCATACCGCAGGGCAAGTGATTGGCTGGCCAAAATGACCGACAGGGGCACTCGTGGTGCATTGGTTGGTAGTGCAAAGATTTAATCATTTAATGTCTTTACTGTGCACATTTTAATCCGCTTAGTTTTGAATATTTATATGGATTTTACCACTAAAGAGAAATTTTAGTAGCTGAGCATAAAAAGAAGAGGAGCATAACGCATCTGAAGGTCATAAACGATATTAATTTAAAACATTACTGTATGTATGTAAACTGTACTGTGTATGGCTGGTCTTGGTAGTTTAAAGAAAAAATACACACCAGTCTTCCATTTCTCCCTAAACATTTTAAGCATGAAAGTTTTATGAAACGGTACCTAAATATGCGATTGCTGTATAGAATGAATTTTAATTAAAAAAAAATATTTAACACGAACATTAAGCTGTTTACATCTTCCGCCTGAGAACAGTCACCCGTTGCTACCCAACGCAGAATGGTGATTGGCTGACACCATCTGACACCCCTCTGATTGGAGAAAAAAGACGTGCTGGTTTGCTATACCAGGAAGAGGATTTCTTTCAATTCTAAACGTGTATTTTAAAAGTTTAAGAAGTAAAAACCTTACAGCGTACACAGATTTCTAAACTGATCAGGATCATTATCTTTGTCTTATGCATAATAATGTTCACCGCTCTGTCCAGCAAATTAATAATAAACTTTATTTTATATAGCTTTTTAAACGAATAAGTAATTAGATTGCTCATAAACCTAATCACTTGCTTTTTCTTTTTATTTAGGCTCAGATTTCAACTATAGATCGTATTATTAATAACCATAATAACAACCGACCAACAAAAACAACCATATAAACATAATACCAACCAAAAACATAGATAACAACCACAATACAAAATCAAATAATCAAACCATTTTACACTCGCAAAGTCCTCCAATTATCATAATCCCGCCCCTTATGCAAAACCAAACCTTCCTCCCATCCCAGTTTATCCTGTTTATCATAAACAAAATCCACCTCAATTTTCAACATAAAGCATTACACAAAATCAATACCTCAACACTCCATACTCAACAACGATAATTCACAAACAGCCAGAACATGTAACTACACATTCCCAAACAGACCTAATTTCCATAGCCCCGCCCCTTATGCAAAACCAACATCCCTCCCCTGTTCTCTCTCTCCCCTGGCGGTTGTAATTGTTTTTATTTTCAAATAAATTTTAGCAAAGTCATGTATTTTAAAAATCTTAAGATTTTTCTATTTATGTCTTTATTTAGTGGTTTCATTAGTGACAAAGGCTAAACTTTCTTGGAAAAATGTCTTTTATGTAAACCATGTTTGCTATTAATTCATTCAGGGCTAAAATATGTTCATTGTCTTCTAATGAAAGAAGGGTTCCTTTCGCCGTAGTCGGGAGCCTAGCCTTTAACTAGTAAGTACTGTATTTACTGGGTTTTTGAGGGGGGTGTCTTTCACTGGAAATCTCGCCTCCTTCTTTGAAAATACCCGTGAAACCGGTTCAATTCGTCACAGCCAGCACTCCTGCAGAGAGTTGGGTTGTACTTGCAGTGCATACAGTACACGCGTTATGCTCTTCGTTAATGTCTGTGAAGTTTTATTTAATCTCTGAGCCATACTGATTCTTCTGGAAGCCAGTTTCCGCCAGGGAGTAAAAAAAAACACTATGGTATTCTCTCCAATGCAGTGCAGTTAAAAACATACCTCTGATGCTGCTCCTAAATGAATATCGTTTATGACCATCAGAAGCTTTATGCTCCTTTTCTTTTTTGCAGTGGATTGAACAGGGAGAGGCATTTCATGATGTACTTTTCACTGATGAAACAACAGTGGCTCTGGAACAGTTTTCAACCAAGTTGTTTTATAAAAAGGGGAGATATGTACACGTTACTGAAGCTAAAAGTTTAGCCTTTGTCACTAATGTAAACACTAAATAAAGACATATAGAAATCCCATTTTTAGGATCAGAGTCTTACATGTGGTTATTTCGAAAACGTTTGTACGTGCTCCTTCTTACCATGTTACTGTTTACCGTTACTGACCATATTAAGTTTAAGTGCCTGTGGGCACTTTTCCTGTCCGTGGGGGGTGGACCGTCTTTCATTAGAAGGTTAGTCTGTTCTACTCTGAGAATGTAGAGGCGGAGGGAAGTGCCCGCGGTCATTTAATTAGTATTAAAATCTTAGTTATCTTTCTAGTTCACAGGTTTGCATGCATAATTTAATTTTGAAAGCCACTGAGACATCAGGTACTACTGTTGTATTTATGAAAAAGAAACAAAACAAAAAACATACTAACAACTGTGCCATCCTACTCCTTAGTTAATACATTTTATTCATAAACAGTTAACATTGTTAGCAAAATATTTTGAATTATATTTAACCCTATTTTTTCTTTAGTTTTGTATTTAACTTATTATATGATAGTCAGACTTAATGTATATTAATGTATATTTGAACAATGAAAATATATTTTTACAAGATTTTACATTAAGCACTTAAAATTAATATGGTTAATAATAGTAAACTGTAACATGCTGTTACAAGATCGGTTAACTGCGAAGAAAATCCTTTCAGAGAAAATGTTTCAGGTGTGAAGAACAAACCTGTTCCCACACACCCTGCCCCCACTACCATTAGAATATACACAAACATTTTAGCGTTTCATTCTGAGCAGAAGACCCTCACACCTGAAGAGTGCTGGCTGTGACGAATTAAACCGGTTTTACAGGTTTCAATCACAGATTGGGACTCAGTAAAGTAACACACAGCGCCACTGGATTTGATAATACTGTACCTAACCAAAATCCGCAATATGGAAACAGAACCTAATTGTTGATAGATGATGTACTCGTAACATTTTTTCAAGACGAACTACAACATTTAAAAAATGACTTGTATGTACTTGATATCTCTAATCAATTCACGGGTTCCAGCACAAAACGAAACTAAAACGCATACCGTTTCGCGCTTCTTATTAGTTGCTCAAAAGTAATTTGACCGTATGAAATGCATAATATAAACCTAGAAACATATACGTGAGCAGTACTTAAGCACTGTAGTATCGGTGTTAAGACATACCTCTCAAATACTGTAAATCAAGTTAAAAATATCTCAAGACCGATTCTGGTCGTAATGAAACCATGTTTCGTGTATGTTTTCTTTTTCATCTTGAAATAACTCATTTCTAAATACCTTTTTCACTGTTAACATCTTGTAGCAACTTTGCGACAAAATATACACTCTGACAGTTCATCCTGCTACCAACATTAAATAAAACAAATCTTAAGATTTCTATATTTATGTCTTTATTTAGTGGTTTCATTCGAAGCTTACAATGTTTAGGGAGAAATGGAATACTGGTGTGTATTTTTTTCTTTAAAGTACAGAGACCAGCCATATACTGTATGTTTATGTAAAGATTTCCCTTCAGTGGTAAAATTAGATATGAATATTCAATACTTAAACGGGCACAGTTAAGACATAAAATATACATATACATATTGTATACAGTACAGTTTGCATACGGTAATATGTTTATGTTACGCGATTAAAAAATAAATAAATAAAACTGGAAGGTCCAGCACCACCATTATGTTTATATGGTTGTTTTTGTTGGTTGGTTGTTATTATGGTTATTAATAATACGATCTATAGTTGAAATCTGAGCCTAAATAAAAAGAAAAAGCAAGTGATTAGGTTTATGAGCAATCTAATTACTTATTCGTTTAAAAAGCTATATAAAATAAAGTTTATTATTAATTTGCTGGACAGAGCGGTGAACATTATTATGCATGAGACAAAGATAACGATCCTGATCAGTTTAGAAATCTGTGTACGCTGTAAGGTTTTTACTTCTTAAACTTTTAAAATACACGTTTAGAATTGAAAGAAATCCTCTTCCTGGTATAGCACACCAGCACGTCTTTTTTCTCCAATCAGAGGGGTGTCAGATGGTGTCAGCCAATCACCATTCTGCGTTGGGTAGCAACGGGTGACTGTTCTCAGGCGGAACATGTAAACAGCTTAATGTTCGTGTTAAATATTTTTTTTAAATTCAATTAAACGGGCACAGTTAAGACATTAAATATACATATACATACTGTATACAGTACAGTTTGCATAAGGTAATATGTTTATGTTACGCGATTAAAAAATAAATAAATAAAACTGAAAAGTCCAGCACCAGCTGGATTCGAACACACAACCTGCCAGCTGGTAGTCACGCACCTAGACCAGTAGGCTACAAGACAGCTCGCATGATCAGGCAGGCGAAACAGCCTTACACAGTCCTGCCGCAGTACACGGATATAATCATACCGTTATTAAATTCTTTAGATACGCGATTCCATATTATATTCCTTTTTAATCAAATTCTAAAAGTATGCTTGTTGACTCCGGTATCACGTTAGTTAAAGACTTCGAAGCTTACAATGTTTAGGGAGAAATGGAATACCGGTGTGTATTTTTCCTTGTGATATTTTAAGCTCTAGTTGAATGATAGGTGTCGCATTTTAAATCATTTTCGTAGCTAGAAATTATGAAACGCCCTGTTAAAAGCAAGGAAGTTTTTATGCCCCGTTGAAGTAAAACAAAATGCCTGACAAAGTATGGCTTGGACAGATTCCAAGTGCTTGTACAAATGTGCTAAAGAAATTATACTTTGAGTATACAGCTTGTCCAAAGTCATCCATTATCAATACTATTAGTAATATCTTCAGTAAAGGCTTTGATGCATAAATATTTCTGATGAAGGTAGGTTGTGTACTTCTGTCCAACTGAGCAATCTTGCTTTCATAATATATACCAACATTTTAATGACTGATGATTAACATGCTGTAATACACAGTTCAAAATTAAAGGCTCAAATGCTGTACATGAGAGGTTAAGCTCCCCCTGGCGGTTTTACAAGGCGACGCCGGATAGTTAGTCACGTGACACACGTGACACACGTGATACCGCGTGATACTGCGTGATACTGTGACACGCCCACCGCGGTATGCCGCGAAATACCTCACCCATTTTGAATGGCTGCATCTGTAAATGTAGTGCAGACTTGTATTAGCTGCAATGCATCTTTACAGTCATAATTGACAAAGTCGTTTAAAACCAATGTTTTTTTTTTAAATCTGGTCTCAGTTTTCTTTTCACAGTACATGTGTATTTGCTTTAAAGTACTGTACAATAATGGTATGATTTTAAAACTAGGAGTATAATATACTGTATTTTTCAAATTAAAATCTAGACTAAAATGATGTTTTTAATTACTATTTATATACAATTACTAATAATTCTGTATTAGTGGTCTCACTCATTAGTGGCATATTTGTGGTCTCAACGTGGTAACAACATCCTGTTTCAACAATGTAATAATTGCATTTGATGTAATTGTCGCTAATACAGTTACAGTCACTTACAGTATGATTAACAAAGGAAAGCAATAATGGGTTAATAAACATTAAATACTGTACTGAGTTGTGTGAAAGCCAGCAGCTGCAGTGCTTTAAGGATTCACTGTGCCTGGCAGTTTTACAGAGTGGTACAGTCCTGCATCAGATTATGTGGAAAAAAAAAAACAGAAAATCTTGGTGCTGTTCGTCATGATGTGATGCTTACTGCAGTATGGCGCCTGACACCTAGCACATTCTGGATGGACTTCTGTAATCTGTAGGTTTATATAGCTTCTTCTTACTTGTGCTCCTAGGCTGTGGGAGATTTTTCACAAAGAATTGAGCAATGTGACTGCTTAGTAACTTTCACATCATATCTTAAAACAATACCTCTTCAGAAGGTACCTTTCCCTTCCTATTAAGCATGTACACAGTGGTATTCTGACCCGTTGTAATATAAAGGATAGCTAGGACCTAATTTACAAAATCAACTTTTGTAAAGCAAAACAAAACATAAAATGGAACTGAACCTTTAGAAAACAAATCAAGTACATTTTAGCTACATACACACAAAAATCATAAAAACATAGCAGATTATATAGTTACCAGGAGAAGGAATAAGCAAACAAACCCTCCTTGGGTTGGTATTATCATTACTTATTATGATTATTGATTATTATGATAAGATTATCTCTGGAATTATTATCCAGTGAAAATTATGAACAATCTATAAGTATTAAGCCATGCTGAAAAGAGAAGAAAAGAAACACAGCACTTTAACTGTGGAGCCTTCTTCAGATGTGAGAGAGAAAGGAAAATCAGCAGCTGATAAGGTGTGGGAGAACAAAAACCAGGAGTGGAGAAGAGGTGGGAGCAGAAGAGAAGCTGATTTGATGCTCAGGTAGTGTGAAGTCAAGAGAGGTGAGGAGAGGATGAAATCAAAACCTGCAAATAAATAGAGAAGATTAGAAGGAAATGATCTGTCATTGAGAGAAGGGGGAGGGTGTGATCCTAGTTTCAGGATAATTTTGGTCTTTCTCTAATAGAAGTTCCAAAACGCAGACGGAGAGATCGGTATGATCATGGCTGTTAGAGGTGAAATGAGAAACACAGGGCTTGGAGAGATCTTTGATCCTCACATCTGTGACATGTTCCCTTAAATGGTCTCCCAGTCTCATTCCTGTTTAACCAATGTTGATAGCTGGGCATTTACTGCAAGACATGCGGTAAATAAGATGGCTCGAGATACAAGACGTCATCTGAGTGATGCGGAATTGTCCAGAGGGGCCTTAAATGTATATGGTATTGGATATATATTTCCAGGTGATGCAGCAAGTTCTGTTGCAGGGAAAAGTGACTGGTGTGGATGATTGCTAACGGCGGTCAAGTGAGCTGCGAACAAGAAAGTACCGCATATTAGGTAGTCGGCGATATTCATGACTTGGGGGGGGGGGGGTGTCAGAAAAAAGGGTAGCAGTGGAGGGATCATCCTGTAAGATGGGGAAATTGTCATTAATGGTTCTGGGCATAGAAAGGGTGTTAGGTTGGTAGGGAAGCACCAATGGAATGCATCTGGGAGGCCAGGAGTTGATAATGGGCTGATGATCTGAGAGGGCTATGTGAAAGGATCCTGTCAATAACATGGGTGGGGTATCCTCTGTTAATAAAAAAACAGTGCATTTTGAGGGCTCAGTTTTGGAAGTCCGTGCAGTCACTGCAAAGTTGTAAGGGCCTGAAGAACTGTGAAAAAGGGAGATAATTTTTAGTATATGTGGGGTGAAATGCAGCAAGGTGATGCAGCAAGTTCTGTTGCAGGGAAAAGTGCCTGGTGTGGATGTCACCACACACATTTAAGGCCCCTCTTGACAATTCCGTATCGCCATCAACTCCTGGTCAGCAGTTTTAAATTCCTGGAAATTACATCACAGAGGACTTAACCTGGTCTAACCACACCAACATCGTGGTTAAAACAGCATGGCAGAGCTTATTCTTTCTCCACAGGCTAAAGATGCTTGGCATGCCGTCACAAGGCCAGCTTCTACAGGTGCACTATTGATAGTATCCTGACTGGTTACATCACTGCCTGGTATGGGAACTGCTCCGCCCGGGATCGCAAAGTACTGCAGAGGTTGGTGAAGTCAGCGCAGCTTATTACCGGCTGTGAGATACCAAACATCCAGGATATCTACTCAGCTAGATGTCTTAAGAAGTCCAGGTCCATTCTCAAGGACCCCAGTCATCCCAGTCACAAACTGTTTTCTCTCCTACCGTCCGGTAAACAGTACCGAAGCATTCAGTCAAAGTCCAACAGATTACGGAACAGCTTCTACCTCTAGGCAATAAGACTGCTAAATAGCTAACCTACAGCTCCTTAACAAATCACCGGTAATGGCTACATGGGCATACTGTTTTCACTGTACTGTGCATACTGCACTACTTGGATATTATATTTTGCATACACCATGGACACATAGCAACTCTATTTATATTGAATTTTGTCTGTGTTATGTCCCAGTGTGTGGTCTGTGTGTTTTTGTTATGTTCCATACTTCAGACTTTGATTGTTCACCCTCCCCCATTGGTCCATCATTACACCACTGTTTACGTATGACATCCTCTTCAATTAGCTTCTCGACCAATCACAACTCATCTTATGAAGGCTTTCAGAAGGCCTTTCGTTTGACTTCGGCCCCGGTCGGGTTTGTTTTTGCTTTTGGTTTTCGCTTTGCTTAACTTCGCTTTTGGTTTTGCTTCGGCTTTGTTGTTTTGTTGGTTTCTGTTCATCTCTTTGTACTTTCATTTGTTTGTGTTATCCTTATTTTGCCATTACCTTGCCCAAACTTGTTATTGTATCAACCTCTGTGTTCTTTTGTACCATGTTACTTGTCTACTCTCGTTTGTATTCATAGTTCACTTGTGTATTTGTGTGAACTTGTGTATAGAGTTAATTCAGGTTGTTGGGTACATTTTGCACAGATGTAGTTGATTCTTGTATTAGTCACACTAGTTTAGCACGGGTGAGTGCTATTTGTCTTGTATGGTTTTGGGTAGAAGACCATGTGTTTCGTGTTTTCTTTTGTAGTCAGGTTAGCTTTCCCTTACTTTCTTAGCCAGCTCTATTTTGTTTTTTCTTTTCTTTTCTTTGGCACCACTCTAGTTCCCTTACCCTGTCTGTTATTGTGTCCAATTACAAACCAGTCACTTATTCAACTTAAAATCATCACTTTTGCACCGACCTTTGTTATCACGCTTCCTAGTCCCTCACCAGAACCCACCTGCTTCCAAAAAGTATCCTAAATGTTACACCCCTTTACCCCTAGACACTTGGGGTCGTAACATCTGTGTTTATTGCATTCAATTTCTATTACATTATATATTATTATGTAACCTTATTTTTTGTAACCTTAATTTTGTGATTCCCCCCCCCGGTGAGCTCATAGAAAAGACATGTCACAGCATGTAGCAGTAGTTGCTGGCAATATTGTTGTGCATTTGATAAATAAACTTTGATTGATTGATTGAAAGGAGCTAATGGATAGGTTTATGTCCAGCTGTGCATTTGTCTAGCTTGAGGGCTGTAAGACCATCATTGTTGGGAATGATGGTGTATAAGGATGTGATTTCCATGGTAATGTTGTACCAAACAAAGGGCATCAGCTGAGAGTTTGTGTTGAAAATCGTCTTTATTTCATATGCATATGGAAGTCTTGTGTTTGGACACAAGACTTAAAAAACAACACTTACAGTGCTCGTTTATACAGTGAAACAAACAATACAAGATACACTTCCACATGACTCTCTACTTGCATTGTGACTATATATGGTCATTCTAGAAAGCTGACCAGTATATATATTTTCTTTACTGCCAGCTTGCATGACAAGCAGCCCCTTGTGCTAAATAGACCATTTGTCATGGAATGACAGGAGAGCGAAAACGCCCTATGCGTAGCGGCGAGACGGGGGTTAGCCCGCGCTCAGCTGTTCAGGGAATGCCGTATAGAAACCAATGCCCTCAGGTAGCGGATATGGGGCGACATGGTGCTAGGCGGGTCTCGGGACATCCGAACGTTAATGCTGAGCCAAGGCAGAATGAAAGACCCGGAAATATATAGCCCTAGAGAGAGAGAGAGAAACACCGGAAGGACAACGGAGAACCGGAAATGAGAGACAGGACAGAGAAGGAGCGCTCTCTGGCTGCAGAGGGCGTGACACATTTATTCTAGTTGAAGTCACTGGTCATTTCCCTGAGAACTATGCCAGCTATGCGTAAAGACCCCATTTGGCTGTTATCTTTTGAGACCAGACATCCTGGGATGGATTTAGTAAAATATAAGTAAAAAGATACATAGTTAACAAGATATAATACAAACTTTTAGTGAAAACATTTGGTTAATTCCCTCAGTAGTAAAAATGAAACATTCTAGGCCCTGAAACGTTAAAAAGTTGGGGAGCATGGTTGGTGTCCATAATATATGAAAGAAGGTCTTTGATATATAGGTGTTTTTGCCACACCACAACAGTACCACCTTTTTCTGCTGGTTTGAAGACAATTTCACCTTGGGTGAGGGTAGACATGGGTTTACTGGGTGTGTAAAAGGTCTTGGAAGCTTGATTTTTGCATTGGTTAATGAAGTAATCTACTGAAAGAAAAAGGCCAAAGGGGGGAGTCCAACAGCTCTATTAAGGATTGATATTGTTAATGGCATCAGTAACCAGGTTGTCATCAGCTGCCAGTGAAGAGAAGTCATCAGCAAAATGTGCACTGAGACAAATCCTGCAGTAAAAGCGGTTGAGGTCAACTTGGGTTGGGGAGATGTCCAGTGTCTGGTTGCTTGGCAAGGTGGTGAAAGGGTTCTAAAAGTCCCTGAGTTGTAAAATTAGTAACATTCCACTGCCATGTCACCAGTAACTACAGTAACTCAGAAGGTTCAAAAAGCACTAAGGAACACATATCGAAATGAAATGGCTCATTTTTTTAATGACGTAATGTGTCTGAAATGGACCTGACAGGGTATTTTTATCTGATTTGTTCTCAAATTTTGTGGTAATTTGTCTAACAAATCTTCAACACAAAGTGAAAACTATACCAATTTTTCCCCCCATCAGTAATACACATTAAGTTATGTTTTCCAAACACCAAATTCATCTCTTAGACCTACATATGTCTTAGGTTCTTACATTAAAATTGTCATATAAACATTTTTATTTTTTATTTAATGCACAACTTCAGAAAATAATGATCTATCCATCTGTTTTCTAACCTCTTGCAATAGTCTCCAGCTTCCCCTGGGAGATTCCCAGGGGCTACTAGGCTAGCTGATGGATATAATTATTCCAGTGTGTCCTGGGTCTGCCCTGGGGTCTGTTCCTCATTATCACCAGATGCCTAAACCCCCTCAAATGGCTCCTCTCAATCCAGAAGAGCACCGAGTCTGCGGATGTCTATGAAGCGGAATGTCCTTGTACGCACTGTCCATCTACTGAAGCAGAGTTTTAAAGTGCTTGTGCGTTAATGCAGATTGAGCAACAAGTAAACTAATTATTTTCACAACTGCAGTCATCATAATACAATGAAGCATATTTCAATAAAACAATGAAAATATACTGTGGGGTGTCTAATGTGATCTTTACGTATCTCTTCTGTTTTGAGATCATAGCAGGGGCGCCATCAGTCGTCACAGAAGAGATTTTCTGAATGTCAGTTCAGTTTTAGGCAGCACAGCTCTTCCTGGATTCCATCATAGTTACAGTATGTCACAAGAACTGCTAATCGCGGAATGTTGCTTATATCCACGTACTCATCAAGCATAAGACTAAATACTTATGTCTTTTAATGCCAATGTCTGTTTTTAACATTTACAGCAGCTATATCACCCTGCAGCTCTCAACTGGCTACCTAAGCAGGGTTTAGCCTGGTCAGTACCTGGATGGGAGACCTCCTGGGAAGCTATGGCTGCTGCTGGAAGTAGTGTTAGTGGGACCAGTGGGGGGGCACCCACCATGCGGTCTGTGATACCCACTCATGGTAGCGGGGACACTATACTGTAGTGGGCACCTCTTCGGATGAGATGTTAAACCAAGGTCCTGATTCTCAGTGGTCATTTAAGATCCCCGGGCATTTCTCGATAAGAGTAGGGAGTTATTCCAGTGTCTGGGCCAAACATCCCCCCTTGGCCTTTACCGTGGCCTACAAATTGTCCCCATGTATGATTGGCTTGCACTTGCCCTGCAATGGATTGGTCCATCAAGGGTGTACCCTGCCTTGTACTCATTGCTTGCTATGTAGGTTTGCACACTGTATGGTATAAAGTGGTTTTGCAAATGACATGACATTTCACTGAGATGATCTCTTTGTTGTACAGACCATTAAATAAAACATATGGACATCTAAGAAAGGCCTCTTGTATATATTGCCAAAATTAACTGTCTTTCTAAGTTTTGCAACACGTTGTGCAATTTAATAACTTGCTTCTGTGGCTTGATTTTTACTCGCACGGAAATTAGAAAAGATGCTGCTTTGTTTTCTGTACCTCATTATAGCCCATTTGATAGCCTCATCCTTGAACAGTTTTGACCTGTTTTGTCTGAAAATGTAATTGGACACTTGATGTGTGACAAATGATGCACTCACAATGTAATTTACAAACAGCATTGTCTTTATGTTGAACAAATAAATATTAATCTCTCCAAAAGGGCTGAAATAAGTGAAGCAATTTACATGTTGTCCAAAGTGTTTAACTTTACACTTAATTGTCAAAAATGTTATTGGTGGCACAGATTGCAAGCTTTTCTGTGAAAACAAAAGGCTAGCCCCTCTAAATATAATTCTGTAACAATCCAAGTGAAATTCCAAAAACAGCTTTCACGGTGTAGTATGTTGTAGAGAATTACATAACATTCATGCATGTTTTTATCTTTAACTTTATTTCATTGTGCATTATTAGATTTTTATAGCACATTCCACATCACTACACATGCCATTAAAAATCCCTTTGTGCACTATAGATTGCTGACCACTGGTCTAGCTCCTTTCCCTGACATAGAGAGTAAGCCCAGCAACTCTATAAAGAAACCAAGTTCTGCTGCTTGTACCTGTAATCAGTTATTTCAGTAACTACCCAAAGCTTGTGACCATAGTTGAGGATGTGAACCTAGATTGACCAGAAAATAAAGAGCTTTGGTAAACATGATTTGGTACAGCATCTGCATTACTACAACTGCTACACCAATCTGCTGGTCAGTCTCACAATCCCCTCTGCTTTCAATCATGAACTAGACCCCAGGGTACTTAAATTTCTTCCCTTGGGGAGGCTGTTCCCCCACACCAAACCACTCTTTTATGGAACAGAACCATTACTCAGGTGTGAACCTCTGCAGTGTGTACCGGAGATCAGTCAGATGAGACACAGTGGACAACATCATCCGCAAACAGCAGAGATGTAACCAACATCTAAACTGGATATACTCCAAACCTCAGCTGTGCCTTGATATCCCATCCATGAAAATCACAAAAAGAAGAGGAGAAATTACACTCCCTTGGTGGAGTTTGACACCCACCTTTAATGGGCTCAAATTAATGCAGAGAATTCTTGCTCTACTAATACAGGGACTGAATGGCATGCAGAGCGGCCACAGCACCTAATCTTGCAGCACCTACCATAAAATACTCTGGGATAAACACCTATAAGCCTCTGTAGTGTGCTCTCTGAAGGCACCAGTTCTGTAGGGTTTGGGCATTTACGGGGACAATTATTAATTGTAGCCGTAAATCACAAAATTGATTCTTTTGATGGCTTTAGAATCCAACCATGCGATATAACTCAAACAACGCACACACACAGGTACTAATACACGAGGATACATTTATTAATACATAGAATATGCATGTAAACCTAACAGATCTTATCGTGAGGGTTATCAGAATACAAAAGATATATATTCATTCAGTTACAAAGAGTTACATCTATCAAGAGGACATACGTTCAGTATATCATTCATTTAGACCGTTATACTCAAAACAAGTACATAACTCTAAGGAATTAAATTGATATCAACTGGTTGGGATAACAATTGAATTCTCGAGCAGTAATGCATTGAAGTTGAATACTCATCCAATCTCTGGGGATTCAGATCTCCTGTGGGCACAAAGAAACAGTTGCAGGCTGTTGCTGTCCAATCGGCTCTCTCTGGCTGTGCCAGGCTGTGCTGTGTGGCTTGCGACGGTGCGCTGCAGATGCTCACTGACCGGCTAGTTAGTGTTAGCTTTAACTAGCAAAGTTTGTGCACAGGAGAAAAGATGACTGTGGGTCCCAGCAAGTCAGGAAGAGGACCGGTTCGTTCCTGCTGAAGCGCTAGTTCTGAATAGTGATTCAGCTGTCCACAGTTCTGACCTGTTCACGAGGCCTGCTGCTGGTGCTAACCTCGGGTGGATCCTCTGGTTACTCTCTGGCAACCTCCGCTCTAGACTCTTAGAACAAAGGAAAGTTCTGGCACTCGGACACACTGGCCGTTCCGTGGTTGTCCGGGCTGAGTCTCAGGATGGTCAGGAGGCGCGCTGCGAGAATGTCCTGCCCTTGGGAGCCTTCTGCTCCTGGGCCGTCCTGCCCTGGAATTCTCCTTAGAATTCCCTTTAGAAAAGTCTCAGAAGTCCAGAATCTCCTTTTACAGGCTCTCTGTGTTGCCTGTTTTTACCTGGAGGAACTTCAGCTTGTTCATTGGCTGAAAGTTCCATGGGCATCAGAGTCCCACGTGGGTTACTTGGCCCTACCAGTCCCTGATTGGTTGATCAAGGTGAGATATGAGTCACTTACTCCTGACACTTAGGAATGCAGTCCAGATGTCCATCTGGCACTCCCTAGACAAATAGGCGCCAATGGATGACCATTGATCATGATAGCCAGGCTCAGCTAAGTGCATCCCCCTTTGGGAGCTGTCCCTTATCAAAAGAAACCTTAAATCAGCCTGCATGAATAGTTTCTCTGTGGCTGCACCACAGAGATGAACAGAGATGGGGCCTAATTTGGGAAAGCTCAGAACACTTAATTCTTTCTTATTAATAAGCCTCGCCGCTACACCTCCTTCAAGTCCACAACACATCTGCACACATGGGTGGCAACCTTCCATGCCTCCTTAAATATCCATGTGAGGACAAATAATTGGTCTACTGTTACACAGCCAGGATAGGATCTGCTTTGTTCCTCCTTGTTTGCATACTCAACTATCGGGCTGAGCCTGCTCTCCAGCACACTGGCATAGGTTTTTCCTAGGAAGGCTGAGGAGTGTGTTCCATCTGTAGTTGGAACACCACTTCTGGTCCCTCTTTTTTTTTAAAAAAAAAACAGTCTGCCAATCTAGAGGTACTGTCCATGACTTTCCAAGCAACATTGAAGAGGACACCCTGACACTCCAACAATATCCAGTGCCTTCAGAATTTCTGGACAGATCTTAGCCACTCCAACATCTCTAACACTATTTCAAACCCAGACCTAATGTCATATGTGCTAGACACTCAAGTAAGAAGATGGGAAGCTCTGTCTACTGATAACTACTTGGTAGTGATTTGGTTCAAATGGATGTGGCTTCAGCTGGAAAGACCTGGGAGGCCCAAAAGGAAAGAGGGGGTGTCCTAAAAGCAGCTGGCAGATCCCTTTATATAAGATAAGATCACTTTATTAGCCACATACAATTTCTTGCATTAGGAATTTGTCTTTTCAAATACCCCAGCTTGCTCCATTTGAGACACACTGGCACACAAACGGGGAGAGAGAAGCTTGGGGTCAGAGCACAGGGTCAGCCATTTATACAGCGCCCCTGGAGCAGTTGGGGTTAGGGGCCTTGCTCAGGGGCCCAGCAGAGTAGGACTCCTCTGCCAACTGTGGGAATTGAACTAGCCACCTTCTACCCCTGGGAGGATGGGGTATGGGATGACGAGTTCTGACATTCAGAAAAGCTTCTCCTTTATCCTGGAGAAGGTCGGGGAAATTGAGTCCAATTGGACCTTTTTCAAGAACATAATGGATTTATTTGTATTTTTATGAAGGATTATTGCTGCACTGAATTGTTAAACATATAAAGCAAGGGAAGTGGGTGTGTACTGTGACAGGCTAAATAATCTTTTTGGTCTTGACCAGATGAGGTTACGATGGGTCCAGATTCAGTTCTCCAAGGGCCTTGACAAAATTCAACCCACTGGATATCTTTAAAACCAAAAAGTGAAAATCAAACCTGAGGGGACAAATGAAAGCTATGGCAATATATAGGCGAATGAAAGTCCATAAAACCAGGAAATACAGAAATCCAGCAAGAAGTCCAGGGTGAGTACAATTATGCTGGGCAAACGTTCGGAGGTCAAATTCTTCCAGCACGGGGGTACCTTTAAAGCGGAGATGACGGCACCGAATTTTTTTGGCGCGCCTTTTCTTTAAAGCCCTGGCCAAATATGAAGACAGTACGTACAGTTATAATTCAAACGGAATTAAAAACCACACATCCCAGTTATAATGGTGGTGCTTGTGATCATTGTGTTTATCCAACGAAACAGGGCGAAAAATCAGTCACATGACTTTGGGGCAGAGTTTCGAAAGCTTAACCTATCAGCAACAAAACGAAATTTACACGATAGGCTACCTCAAACTGTCAGTTACACGACTGTGTCTGTCGCTTAAGCCCCTCCTATTTGGCATTTTAGTTAAGGAGGCGAGAAGACGCCCCCCCCCCCCCCCCTCTGGGTTCCTGATTTGCCGCCATCTTTAACCATTCCGTGTTCTAATTGCAGTAGCTACATGTACAAAATAAAGTTCATCCCAGCTACAAAACATATATATTTTTGTGGTAAGAGGGAGCAAAACATCAGTATTTACTGCTATGAATTAGTGTACGATTTATAGTTGAAATCTGAGCCTAAATATAAAGTTAAAATCTCAACAAAGCAATGTAGGAAATACAGAGAAAATAAATCCTTTCTGACATCTAAAATCAGTTTCGATCAAGGTCTCTAAAACGAACAAGAAAAAGAGGATATTCGGAGGGCAATTACACTGTGTTTATATAGAATAAGTGATTTATGAGCAATCTAATTTCTTGTTCGTTTAAAACAGTGAAATGTCAGCTGCAAAAGATCGCACCAAAAACAACACTCTCTCTGCCTGACAGACGTTCAGGAAAGGTTGAATGAAGTCATGTCAAGTACAATAATTCGGTGATCAATAATAACAGTTGTGGGACAAGAAACAAAAGATAGTGAAAACTTAAGCTTTTTAAGGCTAAAACTCAAATTCATACTACAAATTAAGGCAAATGAAAATTCAGGACGTTAAAGTGCTAGAGGTGTAAAAAATACAAAAATGCACATGAGCAAAAAGTTTTAGAAATGGAGCAAACAGAAAAAAGCCATGTGTATAGTGCAGAAGAGGGATGCAGGAACACTTGCTTAGATATACAAAAAAAAAATCACAAAAAGGTGTATGTTACAAAAGAACATGCAAACATGTTCATCATGTACATCAATTTCCCTTCGCGATCAATAAAGTCTTATCTATAAACATGAAACAGAGTGAGGAATCAGAAATTAGCATGCATAAAAAACAGCAATTCTGTCAGTGAGCCCTAAATGAATTAATAGCAACCATGGTTTCATGGAGGGCTTCTCAGATAGTTGGGCATTCAGGTAAACTGCCAGGGGAAAGGATTTGTAAACATTTTGTTAAAGCAAGTCAGTTTTTCTGCAACACATAAAAGACATTTTTCCAAGAAAGTTTAGCCTTTGTCACTAATGAAACCACTAAATAAAGACATAAATATAGAAATCTTCAGATTTTTTTTATTCAATGTTGGTAGCAGGATGAACTGTCAGATTGAGCTAAGTGTATATTTTGTTGCAGAGTTGCTGCAAGATGTTAACAGTGAAAAAGGTATTTAGAAATGAGTTATTTTAAGATGAAAATGTTCAGAATAATTGCAAAGCTAGCAGGATAGAGAAAGCACAGAAAACTGGCAGTTAGATTGATCAGATTAGTATGAAAAGTCATTTAGCAAAGGGAATGAGAAGAGTGACAAACTAGTATACTTTAGATCTTTTTTTCTGAACCAGGTGTGGTGTCTCCGGGGGAATAGATAAATATAATAAGTACGAAAGTACTCACACCACACACTCTTCTTTTATTTTAGTGAGGTTTCCTCCTTTTCCTTCGTTTGTCCGTCTTCGAAACTAGTCCGTAATCCGTTTTCTCTGTCCTTGTTCAGGACGTGTTCCAAAAGTTCGTAAGATCCAACAAATCCGCGCCAAGTTCTGTTCCACTCCGTTCCACTCCACTCCACTCCACTCCACTCCACTCCACTCCACTCCACTCCACTCTCCGAAATGCATTCCCTTACTGGCTTCTGCGCCAGTTAACTGTTTCCGGGGCATATATATTTTGTTTCCTGATGAGACCCACCTGCGTCTCGTTGTCTTTCAGACTGAGCCCTTTCCATCTGCGGGTCAGCTGCTTTCTCTTAGCGGCCATCTTGGTAAGGTCTAAGTCAAGTATAGCGTGCAGATCGTTCCTAAAATACCTGTCCAGGATGACCCTTCCTCTGGTCCTCTTACACAGGGAAAATCTGATCATGTTTCTCTATAACAATAATAAAAAACTTTATTTTATATATCAACGTTAAAAGTGGCATCTCAAAGCAATACAGTAGATGTAAAAACAGATTGTAACGCAACGGGGGCTCAGGCGGGCGCCCTTGCCGCATTAGGTCGGCCCCCCACCATCGGGGGCTCGAACCCGGGACTCCCGCATCACTCAACAGGGACCCTGTTGAAGCGGGGTGGGATAGCCCTTCGCCGGGGACGGCGATTTAAGCGGGGGAGACTGTAGCGCTTACGGCCGACAGGCACTGTGTAAGAGCCGGCTTACCAGACTGGTGATGTCGCCGCCCTTCCCTGTGATAGCAGGGCTACAGCTACTGGGCTGTAGAGAGATCTCTCTTTAGCTCACCGGGCTGGGTCCCTGCTGAGTGACGCGGGAGTCCCGGGTTCGAGCCCCCGACGGTGGGGGGCCGACCTAATGTGGCAAGGGCGCCCGCCTGAGCCCCCGTTGCGTTACAAGATAAAAGGACCACAGATTACAAAGGAAATACATATATGAAAGACAAGCAGTTAGAGGTGCTACCAAAATTAGAAAATGAAGCAGATACAGACACTAAGTCTTCTGAAAAGAAAGGTTCTGAGGTTAGATTTAAATGTACTCAGGGTACGTGACTGATATCACTGGGAATACAAATTGAGAGCTCTGGGATGCAGCTAGAGAAGACTCTGTCACCCACAGAATGTAGATGTTCTTGGGAACAGCTAGAAGACCAGAGTCAGACGGACAAAGGTGGGGAGTAGACAGATAATAAGCCATATACTGTAGGTACTGAATGAGGATGAGGAATTTGAAGTTGACTCGAAACCTGATAGGTAACCAGTGCAAGGACTTGAAAACAGGTGTAATGCATCCCTGATAGGATTCTCGCTGTCATATTCTGAACATATTGAAGATTGCTCAGTGTGGATTTAATTTCCCCAGGGTACAGGATGTGCATTTATTAATTCTAGAAAAAAAAAGCCTTTCTTGATTTCTCTAGTTCTTAGTTTCTCTAGTTCCCTTTAAAATAAACTATTATTCCACAATGCAGAGTATTAAATGGCCAGTATTTACACATGATATTTGTGATTTAAAGAAATTAGCACAAGCAGGTTTTGGAGATTTAAGTGTTGGCTGAGTTATTGCAGGATAAAAGCATAGAGATGTTGGTAAGAAGAAGATAATTTTGGGAAAGCTGAGGAATACACTGATAACAAGAACACTTCCTAATGGGGTTAGGCATACTTTTGATGAAGATGATGAAGTTAACAGACTGTATGTTTACATAGATACTGAAATGAGGATTGTATTTTAGATTTTGTGTAGTTGCTAGCATTGAACTGTGTGTTGGATGCACATGAATTGAAGGAATGGGCAAACATAGCTGATGCGGATCCACAGAGCCAGCATATTAAGGTGTTTATAATTAGAGGCAATTTGTTTAAATAACTAGGTATGGATACTGATGTGCAAGAGAGGTGGAAAGGCTGTTTCCTTAAGCCAGCACTATAAAATATTTTATTCTCAGTGAGATGCTGCCATTTCATAGTGGGTTTCTAACACTTTGTATAGTTCCATCCACACAGTGCATTTACTTCCATCCATTTCTAATCTCTTTATCCAGTACAGAGGATTTGGAGCCTATCCCAGTAAGCAACAGACACAAGGCAGAATACACCCTGGACATAGCGCCAGTCCATCACAGGACAGACAGACACAAACACACACACACCAGGGCCAGTTTTCCCATAAACCAATGAACTTACCAGTATGTTTTGGAGTGCAAGAGGGAGTCATATCACACATATGGAGAAAAACCATGTAACCCAGAGAGAACATGCAAACCCCACACACACAGGATGGCAGGAATTGAACCTAGGACCCCAGTGCTGCAAGATAGCAATGCTAACCACTTCGCCACCATTATAAATAGATGGATATCTTAGTTATCTTTCTAGTTCACAGGTTTGCATGCATAATTTAATTTTGAAAGCCACTGAGACATCAGGTACTACTGTTGTATTTATGAAAAAGAAACAAAACAAAAAGCATACTAACAACTGTGCCATCCTACTCCTTAGTTAATACATTTTATTATTCATAAACAGTTAACATTGTTAGCAAAATATTTTGAATTATATTTAACCCTATTTTTTCTTTAGTTTTGTATTTTGTATTTTGTATATGATAGTCAGATTTAATGTATATTTGAACAATGAAAATATATTTTTACAAGATGCGGGGGAAAGTGCAACAACTTATTACAGTGCTAAATGTAATATTATTGATTGCTAATAGTTTATGCTAACACCTAACTTTCTTAATTTGATGTATCTAAAACAGTGAACTTAGTGTAACATACCATTCAGAAATACAATCGAGAACAGTTTTGTGGCGTTTGTATGGATTAAATGTTTCTAAAATGTATAACGTAACAAAATTAAAGACGATTAAAATCTGTAATCTTTTCACTTGTAATGTCATTAGACAGAACAAGAAGTTTCTGCTTTGTCTAAGGATGGTATCAAAAAGTAGTCTAAGTGGTGAGAAAGCTGTTCCTAATGATAATTAAGTGACTTAAAAGTAAAAAGAGATGCTTCATATTGCTTGATTAATTTTAAAAACTAAGTTATAAATGCATATGCGATTGCTGCCATAAGTGCTCCAGGCAGCAGAACGTTCGTTCTGTACCGCTGAACTCCGCGCCTCCTTCCTCTCTCGGTGCCGCGCCCCTTTCTGATGGAGCGCAGTGGGCGGTACGCTATTTTCAGAGCCTCTGATTGGGAAAAAAAGACCTGCTGATCAGTTTCACACAACAGGAATGGGATTTTTTCTCTTCGAAACGTGTGGTGTCTTTATGAAATTCTTGTATTTTAAACGTTTAATTAAGAAGTAAAAACCTTACAGCGTACACAAAGATTCTGAGCTGATCACGAGGAAGAAAAATCACCCATTTTTCGCGCATAAAAAGTGGTTTTTAACTCTTGAAACCTGTTTTTATATGTTTTAAAATTTTGCAATGTCTAAGTTAAGCAGGAACACATCATTGTATCTCATTTTTTATTTCTTTTTAAGAAATTTTAAAAATCGTTTGCCCAGCCTAGTACAATGAAGGATGAATTGTAGAGCTCAGGAGGTTGAAAACACTACAGAACAAGAATTGAAGCCAGAGCAGGGTTTAAGTAGGCTTGGGGAGGGGAGTGTGGTGATGTAATGACACTAGGCCAACCGGTAATGGCTATTGATGTTTCATGTTTCACTTTCTATTCCTTAGTTGCTTTTCCCTCCTTTGAATGTTTCTTTTCACCCATTCCAACCACAAGTATGAGTCTCAAAAATATTTTCATGTTTGCCACCTTATATATTGTTCTCTAAAATGTAAACTCCTCCAATTCTAAAACTGCAAAATTTAACTTCTAAAACTCATAACCTGAGCTGCACTTAAAGTAAGAAAGATTTTAACAATATATGATCTGAAGAAAAACTGAAATCTTAATCAAAATAATGTGTGCATCCCAGATTCCTGCTTAAAGTGAAATCATGGATACATGGTTACCATTGTATTTCAGCCAAAGAAAATATTTCTGTATAGGCTAAATCATCGTAAGACATTCTTTTAAAATACTTTTTACAAAGCTCGCTGATTTACCTTATCAGATTTGTCCTAAATTCTCCAAACACTTCTCATTGCTCAATTACTTCCAGGGGCCATAAACATTTAAAAAGGTAATCCCCTAACCCAAGTTATCCAGTTGTAGTCACCCCCTACTTACTCTATTTTTCTTCAATAGCATTATACTTAATTGACAACATTTGACTCCTCTGTAATCCTCAGTGGCAAGCGCGACAAGCCTTCTGCATTACCACGTAGTTTGGTCCCTTTGTATTCAATGTCATACTGGTGGGCACCCAGGAAGTGTGACCATCACTGTAGCCGTGACGACATCATCACTGAGACACCTTTCCTGGAGTTGAATATTGAGACCAAGGACTGATGGTCCGTAACCATGGCAAACCTTTGACTGTATAGGTAGTGATGGAATGTTTTAACATCCCATGCAAGACTAAGGGCTTCCCGGTCTATTTGTGCATAGTTGCACTTGGTAGTTGTCAGGGATCTGGAGGCCAAGGCTATTGGCCTTCCTGAGCCATCTGGAAATGTGTGACAGCACAATTCCATTCACAGCCAATTCTATATGGCGATGCATCATGCACCAGTCTGATGGGTAAGGATGCACTGAAGTGCACAACATCAGAAGTTATGAATCTCTTCATCTTTTGGAAGGCTTGTTCACAGCTGTTTTTCCACTTCCACTGTGACCTTATCTGCAACAATGCATTTAGAGGGTGCAGCAGAGTAGAAAGGTTGGGTAGGAATTTGGGGTAGTAGTTCACAAGCCCTAGGTATGAACAGAGTTGAGACTCATTCTGTGGCTGTGGTGCCTTAAGTATAGCTTCAATTTTATCTTGTGACCTGTGGAGACCATCCTTATCTATCACGTGTCCACAGTAAGAGATCACTGTTTCAAAGAACTCACACTTGTCTTAATTGGCTCTGAGTCCATACTCCCGCAGCCTAGCCAGGACCTGCTATAAATTATTTAGATGGTACTTGTCGTCTTTCCTCGTCAGAATTATGTTGTCAAGGTAACACTGTGCTCTGGGAATGCTTTGCAACACTTGGTCCATTGCCCTCTGCCAGAGGGCAGGGGAAGAGGCAATTCCAAAAACTAGACAGTTGTACTGGTAGAGCCCTTTATGTGTGTTAATGACTAAGAACTTCTTTGAAGTGTCCTACATTTCCATTTGAAGGTAAGCTTGGGCTAGATCAATTTTTGTGAAGTGTTCTCCACATACCAGAGATGCAAATATATCTTTGATACGTGGCAGGGGATATTGTATTGTATAAAGTGCTGGATTTATACTCACTTTAAAATCCCTGCAGATGCCCACGTTTCCTGTCTTTCATTTCTTCATCACCAGGACTATGGGTGTGGCCCACTCACTCCCCTCTACCATAGATAGAATTCCCGACTTCTTCAAATTCTCTAACTCTGCCTCCACTTTGAAGCTAATTGGAGGTAACTAAGGGTCAAGCCTTATGGAACTTTGGAGTAGTGTCTTCTTTCAGTTAAATTTTTACTTATATTCCTTTCAGTGTTCCTATCCCTCTCTCAAACACTTGTTCGGCATCTGCTAGTATCCGAGCCAAACTCTTACTTGTGTCCTTGTTAGTGCCATATGGGAACACATTCAGTGCTTTTACAGAGCGCCAGTCCAGTGGTATTGTTCTTAGCCACTCGCATCGGAGTAATGCAGGGCCTTCACTTTCCAGTACATACAGGTCTAACTGCTGCTGTTTGCCTTTGTGTTTCACATTCACTGACATTTTGCCCTTTGGGGACACCTTTTCCTCTTTATATGTGTTTAATATCCAATTTACTCTGTGATCTGTCTCGGTAATGCTATGCAAGACAAAATAGATCATCAGTGTCTGAACTGGATTCACTTGTATTTGATTCATTTTCGGTCACCTTGTGCACATTAGTGGTTTTATGCTTCTCTTTATTTTTTCTGTCTTATACGTGTGGCTTTTCTTATGACACTTTCTACACTGCTTCTCCTTAAACCAACAATCATTTGCATCATGAGATGCTTTGCAGCAATGGTAACATTTCTGCTTTTTTTCTAGTTTGACTGACATTTTACTTGTTGCACATTCTGTTTCTCCTTGTTGCAACTCTAATACATCCTTTGCTGCTGTCTCCATAGATATTGTGATATTCAGAGAACGCTCTAGTTTTAAATCTTTCTCTGTTACCTCTGTATGCTCTCACTATTAATCCCACATACAAGCCTGTCCCTTAATGCATCTGCCAGTCCAGCTCCAAATTGACAATGCTCTAAAAGTCTGTACAGCTCTGCCATATATTCTGAAATACTCTCGCCTTTAGATTGGTTCTATTTGTGCAATCTGAACCTTTCAGCTATTACCAGAGGTTTTGGACTTAAATGTTCATGTAAAGTTTCAACAATTTCCTTAAATGTTTTGTCTGCTAGTTTGTTAGGGGTTAACAAACTAGGGAGCAATCCATATGTCTTTGCGCCTATCACACTCAGCAAGACAGACACTCTTATCATCTGCTACATCATTTGCTTCCCAGTACAGTTCCACTCTTTCAATGTAAGTTGCCCAATCCTCAGTGCTACTATTAAATGCTTTAATAGTTCCAATCCTCAACATTTTTGTTAATTCCACAGTCCATTTTCCTCACATGTTAATTAGCTCATGACAGCCACTATAAATTTACTATGTGCATTTCAATGAACTCACGCATTCCCTTTTTGTTAGCAGTTAGTGTGTTTCATTTCACTTTCCTCTCCACTCCTGTTTTCTAATTTTCCTGTTATCCAGAGCATAACGGGAAATCAAAGCAAAGATGTGAATCACATCAGGAAATGCAGATCCATCCTCGTTGCCAATTTGGTCGTGTATGTGTGATAATACAAACTACTAAAAGAAATAAAAATAACAGAAGGCAAGGACTGTGTGTTACGATCCCTGCTTCCCGGAAATGGAAGAAGCAGAAGAAGGCATAGCCCACATTGAATTAGACAACCTATAAGACCACGTATTCACCACTACACCTCCGTTTCATCGTGTACTTAAGCACAGTTTTTCCCCAACCTCCTCGCTCAGTATTGGTTTTCAGTTTGAGCTACTTTGTTGCGCTATGCCTTATTCCCCTTGTCACACCCGACATCCCTCCCTAGAGGGCGCTCCACTGCTCCCATTATTGTCCGTGTGATTAAGCTCCCCAGGTGTACGCTTTTAGTGTTATTACTTAAAGACCAGCTCCTCCAGTCCTCGGGGCTCATCATTAGGGTAAGATGTCACGAGGCCCACCTAGCACCAGGAAACCCTACGTCCATCTCCTGAGGTGTCTCATCCCCGACACCTCCCGCTTCCTGAGCCCGGGGTCTGGAGGATCTCGCCCTGTCACCCTTGGACCTCCATGTTTTGTTTGTCCGCGTGCTCCCCCCTCCTGGGGATTTTAACTTTGTCGCATCCCAGGATGGATTCCTTGTTGATGGACTCTCGGACTGTGTTTTGACCTGCCCTTGGACCCGTTTGGATTTGGATGCCGTTTTGTCTTCCCCGTACACTGTCTCACGGACTGTCACTATTATTTTGTGCACTATTAAACCCTTGTGTGTTCCCTTTTACCACGCCTCCAGCTGCTCTTCTCATTTACTGGACTGAGCAGAACTACTTTCCAATTACGCATTACATATAACATAGCCACCAAGGAGGTATACATTTGCCGAAGGAAACAGATCCAGCAAACAAATCTCCATTCATTAAAATAATCATACCACTACCATTACCAAATGCCTCAGTTTAACAAATTGTGGTGGTAGAAAACTATACCTCTATTTATTTCTCTATGGAGAAATGTCATAGATGCCCATAATTTTCAGAAACTAAAAATACCTTCACGGCCACATCTTATTGATTCAGTCCGTAACAATACTTAAATTGTACTATTTTGAGTGTAAAAAAAAGACATAAGTAATATGGCTCATATTAAGATTTTCTGTAGTTCAGAAGAGGAGGATGGATTTAGTGGTTTGTTAAGAAGAGTAAGCAGAGGGATTTCTTTTGCAAAAAAGTGGATTTTATTGTACAGTATATAAAACATGTGAGGGCAGATGTTGCAGATGTTTAGCCATGCCCCTTGGACCACACCTATACCTTCTACCTCATTATGATTTCTTATTTATTTATTGCACATCTCCAGTCATTGTTTACACATCTTAAAGTTACACAGTACTTGTTTACTTGTACATTGTCTACTGTTTGTTTGTATATTGTCTTGATGCACTGTCTGCACTTTGTGTTTTTACACTTGTTTTTTAACAATCAAGAGACTTTCTGTAAGAATTCCATTGTACCAGTATATGTACCGGTTACATATGGCAATAAAGTTCAAGTTCAAGTTCACGTGCCGGCACACAAATTAATAAAACACACATACACATCAAGAATATATTTTTTCCATACTACAATGCGCTGTATTTTGTTTCACCTCTACATGTATATCTTTTTAACAGTGTAACTTTTCATTAACACAAACGTCACCTTTTCCAAAATCTGTTTGTTTATCCTTACACATTTTCCAACAGTCCTGCTCAGACCAAACACTGTCTGACAGTCTGTACCCCTTTTCAGCTTTTGATGTTCCTGCACAGCCTGTTTTAGCTTTTTGTTCAAACTAAAGGAGTTAAAGGAGTACATTATCTTTTCTTTTATTTAATGCTTTCAGTTTTTCTGTAAGCTCCTTTTTTTTATCTTATTCCGATTTCTCTTTTGCGTTTAACTGCCACCGCAGGTGCCGGCTGAACACCAGGGCTGCAGCTACATCCTTGTGCTTTTGCCAATACTCACATGCTTTCTTACAGGCATCTTCGCCCCAAACTCCCTCTGATAAACTCAGCTTCTTCCTATATTTTTCCTCCTTTTCTTTTAACTTACACTTGTCTGATACATAATCAAACACCTCCACCACATTCTCAAACACCCAGTTAGCACACATGTTCGGTACTGAATATTTACTGTGTCGTGTGTGAGGTAACTGTTCATAGGCAGATGCTTTTACTTGGAAATCCTGTGCATTAATGCACTTATCCAACTAAGGGCGTCTGTCACCTCCAAATCTAAATGCCAAATCTAAAGGACTTACACCGCACTGTTCACAGGTAAAAAACAAGAACACAAGCAATCCTCTTCCTGGATCAGTAATTCACCATCCCCAGAACACCAGCATTGCTGCTTTTGCCCCGGGGTGGATGTACACACCGGGCTCCAGTCAGAGCTATTCTCGGATCTCAACGTCCTTTAAATCCTGTTACTGAGTGATTTGTTCTTTTATTATGAGGTGTGTTTATGTTAGAGTGTTGTGTGTATGTGTATGTTCACAAACAAGGAAAACACATAAAAACTTACATATTATCTACTTCCCTCCTGTTCCCTTTAAAAATAAAAATCCACGCCACTTCGTGTACAATCAAGGCACAACTCAGTTTAGGACCCCGTGCGCAATTAAGGCACAAAACCAGTTCTGAGCTCTGCAATAAAGGCCCAATCCCATCCAAAACTTCACGCGCAATTAAGGCATCTTCTGGAGAATCCTGTTCATGATGCCAAAAATTGTTGTAACAGACAAATAAGTTCTGAATCCCGAGATGAAGTTTAAACAGCTAAGTTTTATTGCATGCAAGGAACAATAAGACTGAAGTATTGTTCGAAATATAAGTACAAAACTTCTAGTTTATATAGCACATTTAGACCGCTTCTGACGTAGTTCGTTTCCATGGTAATGGGGAGAGGTCACGGTGTTCGGATAGTCCCCAGACTTTGACCACTCTTAATGGTTGGTTTTAGGTTTCATTTGTTTGGGGGGAGGGTCCTAGCTGGTATCTGGAATCCTTATGAGTTAACCCACTTTCCTGCCATAACTTAAAGCCTGGAATGTCACAAGAAGTCCAATCTTTGTGAAGAAGGGGTTAACTGATTCCTTTCTTCACATCTTTCTTTTTTCGTTATTAATACATGACTTAGCTTCAGACATGTTGTGATATTTAAAAATATAAAAAATGTCAATATAGTGTCCATAATATTTGCTATTTTAGTTTTTCAAAGTAATGTTTATTTGTTAAAAGAAAAATGATAGCGACAGCAGGGCCTGACCAACAGACCTCAGGCTTATAATGCACACACTTAAGCCTTCACGCGACAGATGTAATCATGTGGGAAGTAGTGAAACAGAAGGACATATCCATAGAAAGTGTATTATACTACTATTTGAGCTACAGTACATTAATATAATTATACCATTATTAATTTATTTAGATACGCTATTCCATATTATATTCCCTATTAATCAAATTCTAAAAGTATGCTTTTGTTTACTCTGATAATGAACATATTCACAGAAAAGGTTAAAACATTAGGACTTTTCACAAAGTATATAAACTTAATATGGTCAGAAGGAGCACTTAAAAATATTTCTGAAATAACCACATGTAAGTGACTCTGATGCTTAAAATGTTTAGGTGGAATACTGGTGTGTATTTTTTCTTTAAAGTACCAATATGTTTATATTCCTAAATTAATATTGTTTATAATCAGATGCGTTATGCTCCTCTTCTTTTTATGCTCAGCTACTAAAATGTCCCTTTAGTTGTAAAATTCCATATAAACATTCAATTCTAAGCGGATTAAAACATGCACAGTTAAGAGAAGTGAACAGAAATAACCATTGGTGAAACATATCTAGTTGTACTGATTTGCTTGTGTTGGATGGGAATCCTGGAAAAGACCTGAGAATGAACTAAAATGAACTAGGGAGGGAAGATCAAATAAGACTGACAGACCCAATTTCCAAGATACCTCTTATCAGAGTGAACCCTTTGAATTAGAAACATGGACTTCACTGAGCGCTTTTAACCCAGTGAAGAGTCTGTCTGGATCAGTGGTGGTATAGGAAGACACTTATCTGAATTCTGGGCCAATTCTCTTTTGCTCATATCAGGGTTATAAAGAGAATTTCAGTTTTGGTTTTGAGAGATAAAAGGTTAAAATCAAGCAAGATTCTTAGCATTAAAATCTATGCTTATATATAATTTCAATAAACTATTCTAGAAATGTGTTCAGGTGTCCTTATTGACTCTGAGCTCTGAATGAGTCATCTTGTAAAGACATCTGTTGGGCTTTATGAATCCCAAAGTTAAAAATTCAGTTTGTTTTATATCATTAGCCAACTCCAACTGTGATTTCCTAAGAAGTGATTTTGAGTTTTAAGAACTTTCTTTTCTTGTCACAAATAAATACAGAGAATCACTAAACTAAAAACTTTACATTAATATATATATATCTAAAACAGTATATGTTAATACATCTTATTAAGGTTAAAAAGTCAATAGTTAGTCTTCCTTACCGCAGCCCTATCTAACACAGCAAGGGCTGGGAGTGAAGCCCCTGCTGTACAAAAAGGTTTGTACTGGTGTAGTGGCAAGGCTTATTATTAAATACAGGAATTAAGTTTGCTGTTCCCTTGCCAGTCCCTCTCTCCTTCATCTCAGTGGTGCTAGATACAGAGAGGCCATTACATTTGGTTCACAATTAAGGTGTTTTTCTAGCTCATAGAGTGTCCTGATAAGGAACAACTCCCAAAGCTGAGATACTCTAGCAACCCTAATAAATGGTCATCTCTGGCGCCTTACTGTCTGGGAGATTCCAAGGGAGAGTCTCAACCCAAGTTTGTTTACAACCCTAAGGTCAGAGTGCATTGTTACTCATCCTCAGCCAATCAGGAACTGGTAGGGCAGGTTAACCCCACGTGGGTCTCGGATGCCCATGAAAGTTTAAACCAATGAACGACCGTAGTTCCTCCAGGTAAAACAGGCAGCACAGGGCGCCTCCGGGCTCCTTCTGGGAATTCTCAGACTCAGCTCAGACAATCATGTAACAGACAGCGTGTCCGAGTGCCAGGACTTTCCATTGTTCTAAGAGTCGAGAACGGAGGTTGCCAGCGCGTAACCTAAGGATCCACCCGAGGATAGCCCAGCAGCAAGCCTTGTGAACCCACCGTGAAAGCTCACCTGATCAACAAGTGAACTACAGTCGGAACTGTGGACAGCTGAATCAAAGGATTCAGGACTAGTGCTACATCATTAATAATAATAATAATAAACTTTATTTTATATAGCGCCTTTAAAGGTGGCTTCTCAAAGCGCTTTACAGGATGACAATAACAATAAATAAGAAGACTACAACAATAAATAAGAAAAATTTCACAAGACAGGACACAATTATAATTACAGCAATACAACAATAACAATAGAGGAGACCGTGGAAGATGGTATTAAGAAGAGCAGAGGGGTGAAGAATGGAACCAGTTAAGTAAAGGCTTTTCTGAAAAGGAGGGTTTTGAGTCTGGATTTGAAGGAGTTTAGAGAAGGTGACTCTCTAATATCCTTGGGCAAGGAGTTCCAGAGCTTGGGGGCATAGCAGGAGAAGGCCCTGTCGCCCATACAATGTAGACGGGCTTGGGGGACAGTAAGGAGGGCAGAATTTGAAGAGCGGAGGTTGCGAGGTGGGGAGTAGGGCGATAAAAGTTCAGACAGGTATTGAGGTGCCAAGCCATGTAAAGCCTTGTAGGTGAGCATGAGGATTTTAAAGTCTACGCGGAATTTGACCGGAAGCCAGTGCAAGGACTCCAGGATAGGAGTAATGTGAACACTTGCACTAGATCTGGTCAGGATTCTGGCTGCTGAATTTTGGACATACTGCAGCTTGTTCAGAGTAGATTTAGATACCCCAGGGAGCAGAGCATTGCAGTAGTCAATTCGAGAGAATACAAATATGTTGATCAGCTTTTCAGCCACAGTTAATGAACCGGTCTTCTTCCTATCTAAAGAGTGTGACCTGCTTGGACCCGCAGTCACTTTCCTTATGAGCAAAAACTCTTGCTAGTTCAGCCAACACTAACTAGCCGGTCTTCAGAGAGCATCAGCAGCACGCCGCAGCATAAATCTCTCCCACTTCTCCCTTGTTGAACCAGCACTGCCTGACACCAGGCCAGAGAAAGCCGATTGGACAGCAACAAGCCTGCCGCTGTTTGTGTCTGCGGGAGATCTGAATCTACACAGATTGGATGAGTATTCAACATTCTGCATTACAGCTTGAGAATTCAATTGTTACCTCAACCCCAGTTGATATCAATTTAATTCCTATGAGTCATGTACTTGCTTTTGAGTATCTAGTGTAGAAGTTGTAATCCAAGTTCATTTACGAAACGGTCTAAATGAATGATATACTGAATGTATGTCCCTCTTGGTTTGTAACTCTTCGTGATTGAATATATACCTTCTGTATTCTGCTAACCCTCACGATAAGATCTGTTATGTTTATATGCACATTTTATGTATTAATAAATGTATTCTCGTGTATTAATATCCCTGTGTGCATTGCTGAGTATCCTGCTGGGTCGGTCTTCTAATAGCCATCAAAGAATCATTTTGTGACTTACTGCTACAATTAATAATTGTCCCAGTAAATGCACAAAACCCCTACATTTACACGTGCCTCTGTGAACGTTGTACAGAAACCTAGAGGATGTGTGTTTCCACACCTTTCTTGTTTGGGCTGATATTAAAATGCCCACAGGGGTCAGCTGATTGTTCTGAGGTGCGACGAGATCTTCCAGTTTTTGGATGCTGGATGAGATCTTAAAAAGCTTTTAACTGTCCCGTAAATTGCAGGGCATGTATCAGAGAATGGGACTTCTAGCATGGGTCTGATACCCCACTCTCTGAACACCTCCCTACCTTACCAAAGCTTGGCAAAATAAGTCCAGATACATGCTTCAGGTGCTGTCGTAAAACCTCTTAGAACAGAGGCCAGAAACTAGCACAGTAACTTCGTAGCAATATCTGGGACAGACTCTCCCCCCCCCCCAAGGGTAGCGGCCTGTACATTATTTCCCTCCTGAGTCTTTCCTGGTTCCTACCCCATAGAAATTGAAACATCAATCTCAGCACCACTGTGACATGGTGTGGGATTGAGAAGGTAGAAGACAGGAAATTCAAGACGGGCAAGAGCTCAGCTTTAATAACCAGCATCTTCCATGTCATGTTGAGGTCCTTCCATTGTATCAGTTTTTTATTTAAGATTGGCAATTTGTTCTGCCAATTCACTGTTTCCATCTCTTCTCCAAAATGCACCCCCAGGACCTTAATTCTCTTCTCTTACAGCCTGAGATCAGGTTCTTCTTTTGGCTCCCTCCAGTTCTGATAAAAAATCTCACTCTTGGATTTATTAATTTTTGCAGAGGAAGGCAAAGAGAACTGATCACAGCACTACAAGCTCTGAAAACAGAGGCATTGTGAGGGAGGAGGTGTCACGATTGTAATCCCTCCCCGTGGTCCGGCGCTTTCACATTTTAGTTGATAATGTGAACCTGCTCCTTTTTCCAGCCTCCCTATAAAAGCCAAAGGCTCACTGTGTTCTGGACTCTGCATTGGAACACAGACGCTCTGAGGCCCGCCTACCTCCAAGTCACCTTACGTCCGCGGCTCGAGGGCATAGGCCTCCTATCGGCGTCCTGAAACAGCCAACTCAGGGACCTGGAGCGCTTGGTCCTGTTAACCCTTTTTTTATCTCCCCGACCCTTCACCAGATCCTGCTCCGCTTTTTAACTTTGTCCGCCAGATCTCGCTCTGCTTTTTAACTTTGTCATGTCTCTTGGATTGGATCACCCGGCTCTGGACTTTTGCCTGCACTGGATTTCCCTTTGGACTCCCCTTGGACTGTTTGCCTGGACAATGCCCCCCCGAGCACCTGCGCACCTTCATCACACCCCCCTGTTCATCTACCAGCCCAGTTCCTTGTCTCCTCTCCATGTCTGTTCACTCCCTTCCGGATACTGCTGTCTGCATAGGGTCCTGAAAAAACACTTCATAACAGGAGGAGAGTGACGTCATCAAAGTACAGACACATCTCCTCCCCCGCTTCCAGGCACTGGTATCCCTTTAATGGCCTTATACTGGCACAAGATACCATAGCCAAAGCCATAGCCAAAACGAATAACAAGGGGGATAATGGGCAGCCCTGCCTCACCCCAGAACAGACTTCAAATGGACGTGATCTATAGCCATTTACCATTTTCCTGATGTTGCTACCTGTGTACAGCAGGTTAATCCATTTTCTTATGATGGGGTCAAACTTCAGGTGCTCAAGTACCGATGGTTAGTACTGCTGGTTTAAGCGGTCAAAGGGCTTTTCTAGCTCTACACCTAAAATGCACAGAGGGAGGGAGCAGTCCTCAGAGGACAGACAGACATCCCTCAACAAGGCCATGTCATCACTCATTAGGCGTCCTGCTATCCCACAAGTCTGTTCTTTCCCTTCTAGCAAGGCCACTACATTTTATAGGCGCAGGAAACTTTCACTACTTTCTTAAACAAGTGAGAGATAGTGCCTTCTCTTAAGGAGTCAGGCAGCGATCCTGTCTTGAAGCTTTCCTCGTATAGGTGCAGAAGAGGACCTTTAAGCAGATCCCAAAAGGTTCAATAAAATTATTTAGAAAGCCTGTCAGCACCCGAAGTTTTCCTCTTCTGTAAGTAGGCTGGACAAATGATTTTTTTTTAATTTTTAAAAAATAAATAAAAAATAAGATACAATGATGTGTTCCTGCTTAACTTTGACATTGCATGACTTTAGAAGCTATAAAAAAAGGTTTAAATAGTTATTAACCACTATTTATGTGTGAAAAATTGGTGATTTTTCTTCTTCGTGATCAGCTTAGAATCTTTGTGTACATGTAAGTTTTTTACTTCTTAATTAAATGCTTAAAATACTTGAATTTTATAAACACAACATGCATTTTGTACAGAAAAAAAAACAAATTCTGTTTTCTTCCTGTTATGTAGAACAGATCAGCAGCTCTTTTTTCCCCAATCAGAGGCTCTGAAAATAGCATACCGCCCACTGCGCTCCATCAGAGGGGGAAGCAGCACCCAGAGAGGGAGGAGGCGTGGAGCTCAGTATTACACAATGACCGTTCTATAGCATGTAGTGCGAATGGCACCAGTTGTGTCTGCATTCATAACTTAGTTTTGTTTACAATTAAACAACATAAATCATTTTCTTTGACTTCTAAGTCCCTTAATTATCATTAAGCACAGGTTTCTCACCACTTAGACTACTTTTTGATACCACTGTTAGACAAAGCAGGACCTTATTGTACTTTCTAATGACATTACACATGGAAAGATGACAGATTGAAATCGTCTTTAATTTTGTTATATATTTTAGAAAAATTATACAAACACCACAAAACTATTCTCGATTGTATTTCTGAATGTAATGTCACAGTTCATTCTTTTAAATACATCTTATTAAGAAAGTTAGGTGTTAGCATAAACTATTAGTAATCAATAATAAATTTAGCACTGTAATAAATTGTTACACTTTTCCCCGCATCTTGTAAAAATATATTTTCATTTTTAAATATACATTAAATCTGACTCTCAGAAAATCCTTTAAATACAAAATTAAAGAAAAATAGGGTAAAAAATAATTCAAAATATTTTGCTTACAATATTAACTGTTTAGAAAAATAAAATGTTTTAACTAAGGAACAGGATGGCAGAGTTGTTAGTATGCTTTTTGCATGTTTTTTTTCCATAAATACAACAGTAGTACCTGATGTCTCAGTGGCTTTCAAAATTAAATTATGCATGCAAACCTGTGAACTAGAAAGATAACTAAGCTCTCCATCCATTTCTAATGGTGGCGAAGTGGTCAGCATTTCTATCTTGCAGCACTGGGGCCCTAGGTTCAATTCCTGCCGTCCTTTGTGTGTGGATTTTGCATGTTCTCTCTGGTTTCCATGGGTTTTCTCTATATGTGTGATATAATGTTCTCTCATATTCCAAAACATACTGGTAGGTTAATTAGCTTATGGGAAAACTGGCCCTGATGTGTGTGTGTTTGAGTCTGTTTGTCATGTACTGTGATGGACAGGCGCTATGTACAGGTGTATTCTGCCTTGCAATCGTTGCTTGCTGGGATAGGATCCAAATCCTCTATACTGGATGAAGAGCTTAGAAAATGAATGGAAGTAAAGGCACTGTGTGGATGGAACTATACAAAGTGTTAGAAACCCACTATGAGATGGCAGAATAGTTGGCTTAAGGAAACAGCTTTTTTACACTTATCTTGCACATCGGTATCCATACCTAGTTAGTTATTTAAATATATTACCGCTAAATATAAACATCCTAAGATGCTAGCTCTGTGGATCAGCATCAGCTATGTTTGCCAATTCCTTCAATTTCTGGGCATCCAACACAGTTCAATGCTAGCAACTACATAAAATCTAAAATACAATCCTCATTTCAGTATCTACAGTATGTCAACATACAGTCTGTTAACTTCATCATCTTCCTCTGCAGTCTATAACATCTCCTGTCATTTTGTTAAAAGTATGCCTAACCCTATTAGGAAATGTTCTTGTTATCAGTGTATTCCTCAACTTTCCCCCAATTTTTTTTTCCTACCTACATCTCTAATCTTACATCCTGCAATTACTCAGCCAACACTTCAAATCCTCAAAAACTTTTTGTGTTAATTTGTTTAAATTACAAATATCATATGTAAATACCAGCCATGTAGTACTCTGCATTGTGGAATAATAGTTTCTTTTAAGGGGAACTAGAGAAACTAGGAACTACGGAAATCAAGAAAGGCTTTTTTTCCCCTAGAATTAATAAATGCACATCCTGTTCACTGGGGTAATTAAATCCACACTGAGCAATCTCCAATATGTTCAGAATTTGACAGCCAGAATCCTGATTGGGTTGCATTACGCCTGTCTTCAAGTCTTTGCACTGGCTTCCTATCAGGTTTCAAGTCAACTTTAAAATCCTCATCCTCATTCAGTATTTATCTGGCTTATTATCTGTCTACTCCCCACCTTGAAACCTTTGTCTGTCTGACTCTGGTCTTCTAGCTGTCCTCAAGAACATCTATATTCTGTGAGTGACAGAACCTTCTCTAGCTGCACCCCAGAGCTCTGGATTTGTATCCCCAGTGATATCAGAGTCACCTACCCTGAGTGCATTTAAGTCTAACCTCAAAACCTTTCTTTTCAGAAGACTTAGTGTCTGTATCTGCTTCATTTTCTAATTTCGGTAGCAGTTCTAACTGCTTGTCTTTCTTATATGTATTAACTTTGTAATCTGTGGTCCTTATAACTGTTTTTACACCTAATGTATTGTTTTGAGATGCTAGTTTTAAAGGTGCGATATAAAATAACGTTTTTTATTATTTTTATAGAGAAACATGATCAGATTTTCCCTGGTTCAGAAAAAAAAAACTCAATTATACTAGTTTGTCATTCTTCTCACACCCTCTTTGCGAATCGGCTAAATGGCATACTAATCTGATCAATCTAACTACTACTTTCTCTATCCTGCTTGATTTATAATTATTCTGAAAATCTTCGTCTTGAAATGAGTAATTTCTAAATACCTGTTTTCACTGTTAACATCTTGCAGCAACTCTGCAACAAAATACACACCGAGCTCAACCTGACAGTTCATCCTGCTACTGTAGGCATCCTCTCACGAGGCACCAGTAAATGTAGGGGTTTGTGCATAACTGTGTCACAAAATGATTATTTTGATGGTATTAGAATCCAGCCTTGCGGGGTAGCTCAAACAACGCACACATGGGTACTAATACACGAAAATACATTTATTAATACATAAAATGTGCATATAACATAGAGGGTTAGCAGAATACAACAGGTATATATTCAATCATGAAGAGTTACAAGTACCAAGAGGGACATACGTTCAGTATATCATTCATTTAGACCGTTTCGTAAATGAACTTGGCTTAGAACTTCTACACTAGATACTCAAAACCAAGTACATCACTCTTAGGAATTAAATTGATATCAACTCTGATTGAGGTAACAATTGAATTCTCGACCGGTAATGCAGAATGTTGAATATTCATCCAATCTCTGGGGATTCAGATCTGCAGACCCAAAGAAGCAGTGGCAGGCTTGTTGCTGTCCAATTGGTGCTCTCTGGCTCGGTGCCAGGCAGTGCTCGGTGCGGCTTGCGATATGGTGGGAGAGATTCCTGCAGCAATGCACTGCTGATGCTCTCTGAAGACTGGCTAGCGTTGGCTGAAACTAGCAAAGTTTGTGCACAGGAGAAAAGTGACTGCGGATCCCAGCAGGTCAGGAAGAAAACCGGTTAGTTCCTGATGAAGCGCTAGTCCTGAATACTTATATTCAGATTGGGTTAATGAAGCTTGCTCCGTTCTTGACTCTTAGATCAAAGGAAAGTTCTGGCACTTGGACACACTGGCCGTTATGTGGTGGTCCGGGCTGAGTCTGAGGATGTTCAGGAGGTGCTCTGAGGCTGAGAATGTCCAGGAGGCGCACTGCGAGAATGACCTGCGCTTGGGAACTGGGATTAGAGCAGTGGATTCTAACAGGCTGTACAAGCTCATCAGGAGAGCAAGCTCTGTCATTGGGTCTGGCCTGGACCCCCTGGAGGTAGTAGCTGAGAGGTGTCCAATTAGAGGCCATCATGGTCTCCCATCCCCTCTATGACATGCTTGTAGAAATGAAGAGCACGTTCAGCAATAGACTGATTCATCCACGGTGCGACAGGGAGCGCTACAGGAGGTCATTCTTGCCTTCTGCCATAAGACTGTACAATGCATCCACCTTGCGCCTGGGCAGAGGCAACATTGACAGTGACCTGTTTCTGGACTAAACAGTAAACTGATACATCTGTTCTTTTTTCTTTTCCCATTTAAAACCATTTTTGTGCAGTATATGCCAGGGACCTGTGCAATACATTTATATTTATTTATAGTCATATTGTGCAATACGACTTTTTTGTGTACTGTTCTGTTATGGTTTGTTCTTTGTGTGTTCTGGACTGTGAGTAACTCTTCTTAATGCACTTCTCACTGTACTGATTGTATTGTATTATTATTGTATCATTCGTTACACTGTGTCTGTTTTGGCTGTGTTAAGCTGCTGTTGCACTGCAATTTCCCTCAAGGGATCAATAAAGTATCTATCTATCTACAGATGCAGCCATTCAAAACAAGTGGGCGATACTGCATTATTTTGCGGTGCGCTTGACGCAGTGTACCGCAAGTTACTGTATTAATACCGTAAATTCTCGCATAGTGCCGCATGATACCACGTGGTGCCGCAAGTAAAATAATAGTATCCAGAATTTCCGTAAGGTGGAGCTAACAAAGCTCAACCTCTCATGTTTGAGCTGTCATCATCAAAGTCTTTACCGATGATATTACTAATAGTATTAATAATGAATGACCTTGGACAAGCTGTAAACTCAAAGTATTGCCCTGGTCCACATTCTTTTCTTCATTGACCGTTTTTGTAAACGTAACACCACAGCATTTCGGAATCATGCATTTGTTTCCAATCATGCAAAGTACAGTAGTTTTTGAGAATCTCCGATTCACCATGCCTTTCACATGCTCATAAAAGATATTGATTTAGGAACATAAACATATTACTGTATGCAAACTGAACTGTATACAGTATGTTTATGAATATTTAATGTCTTTACTGTGCCCGTTTAAGTATTGAATATTTATATGGAATTTTACCACTGAAGGGAAATCTTAGTAGCTGAGAATAAAAAGAATAGGAGCATACTGTAACGCATGTGAAAGCCAATATTAATTTAGGAACATAAACATACAGTATATGGCTGGTCTCGGTACTTTAAAGAAAAAATTCACACCAGTATTCCATTTCTCCCTAAACATTTTAAGCATTGAAGTCTTTAACTAACATGTGAAATAATGTGTATAAAAAGTGGTAGTTTTAAGCTTTTCTGCGAATACGCTCAATAAGCATACTTCTAGAATTTGATTAATAGGGAATATAATATGGAATCGCGTATCTAAAGAAATTAATAACTATATAATTATAATTATATTCATGTACTGCAACACAGTAGTACATGCTGTACAATGTCTGTTGATTCTGTATGTGTAGGGCTGTTTCAACTCTCCTCACCTGACCTTGCGGGTGGTACTGTGCTCTATGTTCCCAACTTCTAAAGAGGTTGTGTGTTCAAATCCAGCTGGCGCCGCAACATTTCTTTTAACAAACAATTCTTTGAAAAAATAGAATAGCAATATTATGGACAATTAATTGACAATAATTATAGAAAAGCACATATTAAATTTGGGAAATAGTTTTAATATGTAAATAGTTCCCTGGTTCTGCACCCCTGGGTGTTTCTCTCTCTCTCAATTCAATTCAATTCAATTCAAGGTGCTTTATTAGCAGGGCTCGTCGTGTGTCTCTCTCTGGTCGGGGCGCGGGAGAGCTCGCTGGCAGGTGGTGACGGAGAACAAAATAAAGGCAGCTTTTAACTCCCCAAGTCTGAGTTTTTGGGTCCGTCCTATCTGAACCCGAAATTGTTACACTATCATTCTGTCCATTGAAAACCTGTTTATATGTGACCTTTCAGAACACCTATCTGTTTTCTTCCTAGCACAATTTATGAGCACTCTGTGATTAAATTAATTCTCATTACATTATCATTCACACTGTGCATAACAAGGAAGATTAATAAACATTACGTTGTCTAATGACAATCTATTGTTTATCTCATGGCTAAATAGTCAAGTCTAGCCAAAAGAGGAAACACTGACTTTATTTAAACTCCAGCGAAAGTATTAATGGTTTTTAATTACCATACTTTTATGGTACATGACTTTGCTAAAATGTATTTACACTTGTAAAAAAACATTCCAATGTTAATGCGACATGGAAGATAATGTGGTGTATTGGTCGTTAGTGAAAAGATTTAATCATTTAATCTCTTTACTGTGCACATTTTAATCCGCTTAGTATTGAATATTTATATGGAATTTTACCACTAAAGGGAAATTTTAGTAGCTAAGCATAAAACGCAGAGGAGCATAACGAAGGTCATAAAGGTCATAAACGATATTAATTTGGGAACATAAACATATTATCTAAACTGTATGTTGCTGTTATTGGTATTTTAAAGAAAAAATACACACCAATACTAACATTTTAAGCACCAAAGTCTTAGATGTGGTTTTCATCACTCTTTGCGGGAGTGCTGGCTGTGATGAATTAAACCTGTTTCAAAGGTATTTTCAAAGAAGAAGGGGTCGAGTCTTCAGCGGGAGGGGGGATCAAGCTGCCCAGCCGTGTGGAATGCTACAGAACCCTAAACAGACAATACACACTAGCCGAATATTTGACCAAGATATCCAGACACAGCTGTATGAGCTCCACCAGTAAAACTCAAAGTATTACGCTAGTCCACACTATTTGCAACCGTCATTTTAAATGAAAAGACTTTATTTTTTCATCGAAAAAAAAGTAACACCCACCACAGGATTTCATTGATCTTACTAACAAGGATGGGACATTAGCTAGGATAAAGGAATAACTTACTTTTTTGTTTATTTCTTTAGCCAGTTATTTGAACATTTCCATCGATTGTACAAGCACTGAAAAACTGTTCAATCCCTAGTTCGTCTGGCATTTTCTTTTACTATAACAGATATAAAAACTCACTCGCTTTTAACAGAGCGTTTCATAATTTCTAACAACGAAAATTTGTTAAACTGCGACACTTTTATCATTCAACGATAAAAACATATATAAAAGATATGTGCATAAGATACTGTCCATGGGAATCCAAGCTTTTGTATCTACGCTAAGAAGTAGTCTTTAAAATTTCTTCATTACACAGTGAAGTCAAAATTCCGGAATGTGCCTATATTAGTACGCTGGGCAAACATTCCGAGGTCAAATTCTTCCAGCACGGGGGTACATTTAAAGCGGAGATGATGGCACAGAAATATTTTGGCATGCATAAAAAACAGCAATTCTGTCAGTGAGCCCTAAATGAATTAATAGCAAACATAGTTTCATGGATTCTCAGATAGTTGGGCATTCAGGTAGATTGCCAGGTGAAAGGATTTGTAAATATATTTTGTTAAAGCAAGTCAGTTTTTCCGCAACACATAAAATACATTTTTCCAAGAAAGTTTAGCCTTTGTCACTAATGAAACCACTAAATAAATACATAAGTATAGAAATCTTAAGTTTTTTTTTATTCAATGTTGGTAACAGGATGAACTGTCAGATTGAGCTAAGTGTATATTTTGTCGCAGAGTTGCTGCAAGACGTTAACAGTGAAAAAAGGTTTTTAGAAATGAATTATTTCAAGAAGAAAATTTTCTGAATAATTGCAAATCTAGCAGGACAGAGAAAGCACAGAAAATAGGCAGTTAGATTGATCAGATTAGTATGAAAAGCCATTTAGCAAAGAGGGAATGAGAAGAGTGACAAACTAGTATACTTTAGATCTTTTTTTCTGAACCAGGGAAAATCTGATCATGTTTCTCTATAACAATAATAAAAAACTTTATTTTATATATCACCTTTAAAAGTGGCATCTCAAAGCAATACAGTAGATGTAAAAACAGTTAAAAGGACCACAGATTACAAAGTAAATACCCAGGCAAACGCAAACGTGTTTTTAATAAAATACTTTTATTCATTCTTTATCAGACTCACATTCCCGAATGTCCCCCGCCCCGGTCAACAATCTTAGGAAGAACACGAAACAGCCCATTAATAAAATTGTTGCAATTTTGTTCAGTCAGTTCTTACCCCCAGAATTTGTAGATCGCATCGATCAGTTCTTGCTTTGTGCTGGGTTTAGCAGTTTTCAAAACATAGTCTTTCAGCGAATGCCAAACCATCTCTATCGGATTTAAATCTGTGGATTCGGCTGGAGTTTTCACCCAGTTCACTCCTTCTGCTACAAGCCTCGCCCTTGCTGCTGTGTGTTTCAGATCGTTGTCTTGAAAGAGTCTTGGTCCAAAGTGCTCCCTGATATATGGGGCGGCATGCTGTGTGACCACGACTTCCTCGAAGAATTCACAATCCATAATTCCTTCGAAAATAAGAAGTGGTCCTGGGGCTCTTCTAGATATACCCCCCCAGACATGAACCTTCAGTGGATGTTTGAGCTTTGGCTTGTCCACATATCTCCCCTTTTTACAAAATGACATTGTTGAAAACTGTTCCAGAGCCACTGTTGTTTCGTCGGTGAAAAGTACATTATGAAATGCCTCCCACCTGTTCAATCCATTGGAGCACCTGTTTGAGTCTTTCCTCTTTGTTTTTTACCCTTATCATGGGGCATGTGTTGGTTTTTCTGTATCTCCATCCAAGCCTTCTGCTCACTCTTCTAATCGATGTCGGACTCACGCTCGCACCGAGGTCAGCCCATAGCCGTCTTTGAACTTGCATCGCCGGTAGCTCATCATTTTCATCCGTCAGTCTGTCGATGTTATTTACCTTTGAAGCGTCCTCGGTTTAGATGCTCTTTGCCTCCTCTCCCCTTTATAATGTCGTCTCACTGTGCTTTCACAAACGAAGATGTCCATGGAAGCCAAATGCTTTACAATGTCTCGTGTTGACTTCCCGTTTCTTTTCATCTTCATTATTTGGTGTGAGAGAGTCTTCATGATTTTGGCCATAGTCTGTCCCCTTACCAAAGCGATGCAGTGGTGCAGCTTGAAGTCTGTACCTGTATACAGTATGGTACAGATAAAACGTACACCATACCGATAAGCTACTACCAGGGAAAGACACTCCTATTTTATTTAAAACACAATATGCCAGGAAATGTGTCTGATGCATTAGCAAGTTAAAAAAATAGCGTCGAAAAGCCAGGCGTAACAATTGTTTCCTTTTTCTGATCACCCATTTTCTGGATACTCGTCTCACCTGCCCTGTTCTTTGTTTTCTTGTTATTTGCTGAGTACTCCTGCCCACTCCTGCCCTCACACCTAAAAAATACTATTTTACAATTCTTTGTGCGGTCCATAGTGCAATTAACCCTTACTAATAAATTTGTGGCCTTTTCAAAGTATGTGCTGGCCTTTGAAAGCGAGATGATCTCTGGTTCTTTGACAAAACAAGGCTCACCAAATAATGTGAAAAAGACATGAATCGAAACCTGTTTTTATAGCTTTTAAAGTTGTGCAATGTGTAAGCAGGAACACATCATTATATCTTATATATGAAAAATACATAATATAGCTCCCAAACAAACGCAAACATGTTTTTAATAAAATGTTTTTATTCATTCATAATCTAACTCGCATACTGTAACTCACATTCCTGAGTGCCCCCCGCCCCGTCTGACAACTTCAGGAAGACTAAGGAAGGACTAAGGAAGTTGTCATCTGTTGTTGAAGCTCTGTGAGCTCTGTGACTTTGAGACCACTTGTTATCCCAAGTTGTTTGAATCGCCACAATTCAAATAGAGAAGAAAGAGCTGACTGACAAGATTTAAGATGTGGTTGTCAATGTTAGATTAAAAAAAACACATTACCCGATGTTAGTTACATTGCTTGAAAAATAATTTTATTTCGAGAGACTGGATAAGTAATTCAAGTGTTTTTTTAACTTCCTGAAAAACAAGTAATAATTTAACAATATGTGCAAATGTTTTATGATATGTCGCTGTTGTGAATGTCTGTGGAGTGTATCTTATTTGCCTGCCCTGGCTGGTGGAGCTCATCCAGCTGTGTCTGGATATCTTGTTCAAATATTCGGCTAGTGTGTATCGTCTGTTTAGGGTTCTGTAGCATTCCACATGGCTGGACAGCTTGTTCCCCCCTCCCGCCCCTCTCTGTGTACAGTAGAGCCTCCTGTACTGGCTGGACAGGAGGCTCTACTGTACACAGACAGGGGCGGGAGGGAGGAACAAGCTGCCCAGCCGCGTAGTTGAAGCTGATACCCTGTATTCTCTCCAGACACAGCAGTATGGGCTCCACAATCCAGGACAGGAAGCTCTACTGTACACAGAGGGGCAGGAGGGGGGGATAAGCCGATACATACTCTTAGAGTTTGATTAATAGGGAATATAATATAAAAATATAGTACTAAAAATAAGATACACTCTACAGACATTCACAACAGCGACTGTCAGAACATAGGACACAGCGACTCAGATACCCATTGAATGGAAATGGGCACTTTAATATTCTGTACGGCTAATATTAAAGCCAATACTTTAATATTCTTTTCTGTATGTTAAACAATAGTGGGTACTGGCCTAATTCGGCCCTGCACCCGTTGTTAGGTGTTTTTCTCTGCACATTGAAGATGTTTCTACAGATCTCCATGTGCAGAATTTCTGTGGGGTGTCCCATTGAGTGTACTCCTGGTCTGTGAGGGGACCCCACACTTCACTGCCGTACAGGGCAATGTGTTGGACTACACTTTCAAATATTTGGAGCCAGATTCTTGTTGGTGGATTGATTTTGAAGAGCCTCCTTCTTATTGCATAGAAAGCCTTCACTGCCAGGTCAAAACTTCCAGATGAGCTGATGGTACAGTACAGTATATGTGATACAGTATGTGATATGCCAAGATATGTGTAACTGGATGAGTGCTCCAATGTGTTGTTGTTAAGTGTGAATTTGTACCTGTTTCCCTGAGGTCTGGCTTTTTTCTGGAAAACCATAACTCTGGTCTTGTCCAGATTCACTGTTAGCGCCCAGGTCTGACAGTGCTGCTCCAGCAGTGCCAGGTTCTACCGTAGCCCCTGTTCTGTGGGCGACAGCAGGACCAGGTCATCTGTATAGAGCAGGAACTTTGATTTCTGTGTCGTGTAGTGTGAGACCAGGAGCCGCAGACTGTTCCAACATCCCTGCTAATTCGTTGATATAGATATTAAACTGTGTTGGGCTCAGGCTGCAGGCCTACAGGCCTGGGCTCAGGCTGCAGCCCTGTCTCACCCCATGGCTCCACGGCCAGTGGTGGTGATGTAATTAATACATTTTTAATAACCAGTGAAATCCAGGAAACACTCAATGTCCTCTTTGAACTTTGGAAGGGAAACACAGAAAGCCTTAAAACGTGTTAAGTTCCCTAAAGCTTTCTCAGTCAGGTATGTTGTGAATGTCTGTAGATTGTATCTTATTTTTAGTTTTTGTTTTGTTTCACGTTAATTTTATTAGGGAGAGTGTCATAGAGACGACTCCCTTAAGCCCCATCTTGATTTAAGTATTTTTATTTTTTCACAATCTGGCCAGACAGAATTCACATTTGCTGCAGCCAAATGGCCTTGCAGATCAGAAAATCAAGGAACAAAACAATTATTGCGCCCGGCTCCTCAATGGGATAACTTTAACGTGCTAATGCGTTGGTTTAACAGTCAGCGTGTGGCAAGCTTCTAATGTCTACCGACTTCGGCAAAAGGAACCTGTCTTTCATTGGAAGACAATGAACACATTCTAGCCGTACATGAGAATATAACATAAATACACCAAGGGATTGGCTGAGTTCCCATCACAAAAAAAAAACAGTGAAAAAAACTGTACACAGTACAGTATGGAGACCAAGACCTTTTATGGGAAGAGACGAGTTGCTTCTGCCGCCCCAGCTTGCAAAGAGCGAAGGGTAAGCAAATACAGCAGGCTTCATCTGAAATATGCGATTATAGCGCATATTACAAGGTATTATTGCAGTTTTGAATTATACATTCAATTATAAATATTTCTTTACAGCCTGTTCTTCAGGAAAACACCACAAGGGCGAAACAATCTTCGAAATCTACCACCAGGACAGTAAAAAAGAAAGCGGTAAGACGGATGAAAAGAAAAGTTTATTTTGAAGTCTGTTCCGCAACTGATGAATACTACTGTCTGACTTTATTTCTTACATATATTACGTTATTTTGCCACAGACTGTGGGTCTCTGCTCTCGGCACGGTACCAACCTGTAGAAGCAGCACCTGTATGGAGACTTTTCGGCAGCAGCGGGAGCAGTACGAAGCATTACTGAGGAGGATTGGGAGGCTAGAGACACTCCTGAAGATGCAGAAGAAGGAGACAGTATGTTCCGGCAGTCAAACGGTAGAGCAGCTGTCTCCCGATAAGTGCCTCTCCCCACCACGCAGGTTGCAATGCCTGGCGGAAGCTCTGCCCCCCACAGAGCACACACCGCCTCAGGACACTCTATCCCGGCCTCTCTGCTCACGACCGCGCAGGAATTGGCTGATGCTGTCCCCGCCGTCTATCTCCCCTCAGGAAGCACCGTTTACAGAGCGGAATTCACAGACGCCAGTGGGACTAACAATTCTCCCAGATATCCAACTGTTGCCCATCACTCAAGGGAAAGAGGGGGGGTTGTACTTGCAGTGCATCGGTATAGATCGGAAAGCGAGAGCCGACTGCTACGCCGCCCTCGTGTTTCGAAATCTTGTGACTTTTGAAATTTACTGGGGGTGGACCACATTGGTAAATTTCGATGGGTCCAGAGGCAAAAGTGCCTTGCCTTGCAATCTCCGAGAAACCATTAGTAGCATGGTGAATCAGATATTCTCAACACTTACTTTGTGCGATTGGAAAATAATTTGTGATCGGATCAATGAAATGCTTCGATGAAGGAGGCGCTCTTTTCGTCTAGTCTAACAGTCTGTGCAGAAACAAAACATTCCTGTTAAACAAGAGGAATGTAAAAAAAATTGGTACAAAACTAAAAAAACAATTTCTTTTTGACAATGAAAACCGGTGTATGTGTGTCTCTCTCTCTCTGCTGGTGCGCGGGCGCGGTGGGGTGCTGGTGGGAGGAAGAACTGACCGAACAAAATTGCAACAATTTTATTAACAGGCTGTTTCGTGTTCTTCCTAGGATTGTTGAGGGGGGACATTCGGGAATGTGAGTCTCATTAAGAATGAATAAAAGCATTTTATTAAAAAGGCATTTGCATTTGTCTGGGTGCTGACAAATTAAAAAACAATTACTTTTTGACAATGAAAAACTGTGTGTCTCTCTCTCCACTGGCGTTTGTAATTGTTTTTATTTTTAAATACATTTTAGCAAAGTCATGTACCATAAAAGTATGGTAATTAAAAACCATTAATACTTTCGATGGAGTTTAAATAAAGTCAATGTTTTCTCTTTTTGGCTAGACTTGACTATTAAGCCAATAAACAATCGTTTGTCGTTAAACAACCTTATGTTTATTAATCTTCCTTGTTATGCACAGTGAGAATGATATTGTAATGAGAATTAATTTAATCACAGAGTGCTCATAAATTGTGCTAGGAAGAAAACAGATAGGTGTTCTGAAAGGTCACATATAAACAGGTTTTTATATGAACAGAATGATAGTGTAACGATGACGGACACAAAAACTCAGACTTGCGGAGTTAAAAAAAAGTTCATTTCAGCTAAAATACATATATATTTTTGTGGTAAGAGGGAGCAAAACATCAGTATTTACTGCTAGTAATTAGTGTACGATTTATAGTTGAAATCCTGAGCCTAAATATAAACATTTCGATCAAGGTCTCCAAGATGAACAAGAAAAAGAGCATTTTCAGAGAGCAATTATGCTGTGTTTATCTAGAATAAGTGATTAGATTTATGAGCAATCTAATTTCTTATTTCTGAACATTATTACGCAGAAGACAAAGGTAGCGATTTACATTGCATTGTGCATTGTGCTTCTGTAATACAGTTTAAAATAATTAAAAGTCTAAACAGTATCAGCTTAATTTATGGGTTGTAATTTAAAAAAAGTCAAAAACAGCACTCAAAATGCGATTTAGAGCTTTCTGGCAAGAGGAGACAACCAAACTAATAATGTAACATACTACTGTTTGTGCATGAACATAGTTACAGTTGTAGTGTGCTCTCTGAAGGCACCAGTTCTGTAGGGTTTGGGCATTTACTGGGACAATTATTAATTGTAGCACTAAATCACAAAATTGATTCTTTTGATTGCTTTAGAATCCAACCATGCGATATAACTCAAACAACGCACACACACAGGTACGAATACACAAGGATACATTTATTAATACATAGAATATGCATGTAAACCTAACAGATCTTATCGAGAGGGTTATCAGAATACAAAAGGTATATATTCAATCAGTTACAAAGAGTTACATATATCAAGAGGACATACGTTCGGTATATCATTCATTTAGACCGTTTCGTAATTGAACTTGGTTACAACTTCTACATTAGATACTCAAAACAAGTACATAACTCTTAGGAATTAAATTGATATCAACTGGTTGGGATAACAATTGAATTCTCAAGCTGTAATGCATTGAAGTTGAATACTCATCCAATCTCTGGGGATTCAGATCTCCTGGGGGCTCTCTGGCTCCGTGCCAGGCTGTGCTGTGCAGCTTGCGACAGTGCGCTGCTGATGCTCACTGACCGGCTAGTTAGTGTTGGCTTTAACTAGCAAAGTTTGTGCACAGGAGAAAAGATGACTGTGGGTCCCATCAAGTCAGGAAGAGGACCAGTTCGTTCCTGATGAAACGCTAGTTCTGAATAGTGATTCAGCTGTCCACAGTTCCGACCTGTTCATGAGGCTTGCTGCTGATGCTAACCTCGGGTGGATCCTCTGGTTACTCTCTGGAACCTCCGCTCTAGACTCTTAGAACAGAGGAAAGTTCTGGCACTCGGACACACTGGCCGTTCCGTGGTTGTCCGGGCTGAGTCTCAGGATGGTCAGGAGGCGCGCTGCGAGAATGTCCTGCCCTTGGGAGCCTTCTGCTCCTGGGCCGTCCTGCCCTGGAATTCTCCTTAGAATTCCCTTTAGAATTGTCTCAGAATAGTCCTTAGAATGGTTCTCCTTCTCCAGGCTCTCTGTTGCCTGTTTTTACCTGGAGGAACTTCAGCTTGTTCATTGGCTGAAAGTTTAATGGGCATCAGAGTCCCACGTGGGTTACTTGGCCCTACCAGTCCCTGATTGGTTGATCAAGGTGAGATATGAGTCACTTACTACTGACACTTAGGAATGCAGTCCAGATGTCCATCTGGCACTCCCTAGACAGATAGGCGCCAATGGATGACCATTGATCATGATAGCCAGGCTTAGCTAAATGCATCCCCATTTGGGAGCTGTCCCTTATCAAAAGAAAACATCTTTAAATCAGCCTGCATGAATAGTTTCTCTGTGGCTGCACCACAGAGATGAAGAGGGAGCTGGGGCCTCATTTGGGAAAGCACAGCAACACTTAATTCTGTCTTATTAACAAGCATTGCCGCTACACAGTATACTGTTATTTCTTTAGATACGAGATTACATGTTTTTTTTAATCCCTGGCGGGACTGGGCGTCCATAAGAAACAAGTTATAGGTTTCATTGCGCTTTGACAGAAACCACATTTCCCAAATTTAATATGTGCTTTTCTATATTTATTGTCAATTAATTGTCCATAATATTGCTATTCTATTTTTTTAAAGAAATGTTTGTTAAAATAAGTCACGGCAGGATTTTAGATGAAAGGCAGCGACCTTAATCAAGCCCAAATCATAATTAAACCCATTCAAAGCCTACGTTACATTTTAGCGTTTCATTCTGAGCAGAAGACCCTCACACCTGAAGAAGGCTTGCGTTTTCTCTCTTCTCTTTTAAGCATGTGTACAATGCTGTAATACAATTTAAAATAAAAGTTTAAACAGTATCAACTAAACTCCATTAATATAAGTATTGAGTGGTATTAAATAAATACAGCTTTTTAGTATAGTTTACACTTTTCTAAAATGTTTTTAAAAAATAAAAATGATTATAATCTAATCATTCCACATTTGATCCCAAAATCCCAAGAAAAATAAATCTAAACGGGGAGAAAGCTATGCTGAAAGTTTATTAAGATACTTAGAAGACAAAGATCACAATTTATGTGAATTTATTGTGAATCAAAAAATACATTTAATTAAACACGCATTTGCGATTTAAATGTTTATATTGTAACGCATACTGTACAGCCTCCATTCCTCTATAAAAATTTAAAAGATCATTTGCGCAGCCTAAGAGGGGGGGGGTCTGCTCTCAGTGACAGCTGACAATCCTCCATACACTCAAGTGAAAAATTAATAATGCCAATGTAAATGGCGTATTTACAATTTGTTGATAATAGAAATGTTAAGTTCTCTAAAGCTTTGTGATAATTTACCCAGGCAGAAAAAGATCAGCTACACTGGGAAGATGAGATACAGAAGATATGATTAATAAACTTTTAAATCTGAAGGGTGATCTAAAGGGATCCCTCCCCCCCCACACACACACACGCGCGATAGAAGCAGGAAGCAGAAGCAGGGACAGTTGTCAGAAGGAAAGAAGGTGACTATTCATTGTTATTAAAAATGATTTAAATTTGAACATGTTATGATATTTAGAAATATAAAAAGACAATTATTTGTCCATAATATTGCTATTTTATTTTTTTTAAGAAATGTTTGTTAAAAGAAAAGTCACAGCACCAGCTGGATTTGAACACACAACCTGTGAGTTGGTAATCAGGCATGTAGACCAGTGGGCTACAAGGGAAGTCGCATGACAAGAGAGGCGAAACAGCCCTACACAGTCCTGTCGCAGTACACGAATATAATCATCTCATTATTAATTTCTTTAGATACGCGATTCCATATTATATTAGCAGAAAAGCTTAAACCTACCACTTTTTCACACGCTATTTCACATGTTAGTTCAATACTTTGATATTTAAAATGTTTAGGGAGAAATGGAATATCGGTGTGTATTTTCTCTTTAAAGTACCGTCTCCTGGAATCTGACTGGCTGACACCCTTCTGAAGTGGTTCCATAATATCTGGTATACAGAAAAAAAAGCGTTAATAAAAAAGCCTGGATTCTCATGTATCTGATACAAAGTATCTTTTAATACAGTCTTTGCTGTGCTCTTGAGGATCCTTGTGATATTTTGAGCTCTAGTTGAATGACAAGTGTCGCATTTTAAATAATTTTCGTAGTTAGAAATTATTAAATGCCCTGTTAAAAGCAAGGGAGTTTTTATGTCCGTTGAAGTAAAAGAAAATGCCTGACAAAGAAGGGTTTGGACAGATTCCAAGTGCTTGTACAAATGTGCTAAAGAAATTATACTTTGAGTATACAGTTGTCCAAAGTCATTCATTATTAATACTATTAGTAATATCTTCGGTAAAGGCTTTGATGCATAAATATTTCTGATAAAGGTAGGTTGTGTACTTTTGTCCAACTGAGCAATCTTGCTTTCATAAAATATACCAACATTTTAATGACTGATGATTAACATGCTCTAATACACAGCTTAAATTTAAAAGCTCAAATGCTGTACATGAGAGGTTAAGCTTTATTGGCTCCTCCTGGCGGTTTTACAAGGTGATGCCGGATACTTTCCGGCATGACGTCAAATGACATGATTAACCCCGTGATACTACGTGATACCGCGACATGCCCACCGGGGTATACTGCGAAATACCCCACCCATTTTGAATGGCTGCATCTGTAGACCATCATGCCACTTACACGGTCACATGATGAGTAGTGAAACAGCCCTACAAATACAGTATCAATTTTTGTGTTGCCGTACAGGAATAATTATATTGTTATTAATCTCTTTAGATACGCGATTCCATATTTTATTCCCTATTAATCAAATTCTAAAAGTATGCTTGTTTACTCCGGTATCGAGTGTATTCACAGAAAAGCTTAAAACTACTACTTTTTATACACATTATTTCACGTTAGTTAAAGACTTTGATGCTTAAAATGTTTAGGGAGACATGCAATACTAGTGTGTATTTTTTTCTTTCAAGTACAGAGACCAGCCATATACGGTTTACATAATACTGTATGTTTATGTTCCAAAATTAATATCGTTTATGGCCTTCACATGGGTTATGCTCCTATTCTTTTTATGCTCAGCTACTAAAATTTCCCTTCAGTGGTAAAATTCCATATAAATATTCAATACTAAAACGGGCACAGTAAATACATTTAAATCTTTCCACGACAGACAAATGTACCACGAGTGCCCCTGTCGGTCATTTTGGCCAACCAATCACGTACCGCGGTATGATGCGTTATGACATAGCCAAATGCCTGCAGTACGTGTTTGTGCCGCGCACTTTGAATGGCTGCATCTGTATTGTCTTCATATTTGGCCAGGGCTTTAAAGAGAGGGGGCGCGCCAAACATGTTCGGTGCCGTCGTCTCTGCTTTAAAGGTACCCCTCTCATGGAAGAATTTGACCTTGAACGTTTGCCTCGCATACTGTAAGATTTCCATAGCCTGTCTAAGCTCTTCTACTGTCAAATCCCTCTCAAGTACTTCCCTATCTTCTACGCTCAAAATTTTTTCTAGCTTTGAGGTAAAAAAAATGAATTTCTTCATCCTGTAGAGCTATACAGTCTTGAGTAGAAGGTCTCAATGCAGACAAGGATAGCACTTGGGTCTGTTCTCTCTCTTCCCCCCTCATCAACTACACTCTCCAGGACAGACTTGGAGCCTACCACTTTCCTGAAAAACAAGCGAGTACACTTCTCATTTTCTTTCAAGAATTGCACTCTGCTTCTTAAGAGAACACCTCGACTACTTTCTTCTGCTATGCTCTGGATGTCCTTTTTTAAAAGGGTGATATCCTCGAGCACATCGAAGCCATTATGCAGCATCGTGTAGATCCTCACTCCATCGGGGATTCCCACACTGGCCCTGAGGAACAGGAGTGGGGAAGAGATCCTTACTTTTCTCTGGGGTTTTTAAACCCTCGTGCTTGTCTGGTGCAGTCTGCAGTTGTGGGCTCATGGTGGATTTCTCTTCCACCAGCCCCAGAGCCACAGCAGGACTGATCCTACTGTAGCTGGTGGCTGAGAGTCTTTGTCCAACAAGGGTTCTTTGTTTGATTTGTCATTTGCTTTGGTTTTTCGGGCCGGTTTGGCTGAAACACACACTGCCTCGTCCTTTTCATTTTGAGTTTATTGGTGTAGGTGTGAGGGCAGTAGTTAAAAAGGTGTCCTTCCATGCTACATAATTTGCACTTTGGAGGCATTAAACAATCAAGAGGCAAAATGTCCCTGTTTGCCACAGGTCTTGAAAAATTTCACAGTGCAGGACAATGCCAAATGTCCCACACCACCACAGCACCAACACACGTTTGGCTGTCCAATATAAAACACATAACCGTAGCAGGCACCCAGCCGGATTGTAGAGGGCAGGATTCCTTGGACTGTTTGTGTTCTGTCAAGGGTTTGTTGGGATGAGAGAGAATCTCTGTTCAAGCTCAGATCATTTTATCCGTTTAGCCATTCTGTTAGTGGGTTTTCCACTGTCTCTATCAGGGTATTGTGTTCCCAGTAGATTATCAGGAGGAAACTTGGGTCATTTGAGAGATGTGAGTATGCCATGGGCCATGTGTCATTGGACCTTATCACTTCTTTATTTGCTTTCCTCCCTCCGCCCAAGGTCTGGTTCAAACTGACTCCACTCACACCTCCATGCCTCAGAACCTAAGTATGGTAATTGCTGTCTGTCTTGACAACCAGTGGGTTCTTAAACTGTTTCTATTTTTTCCCTGCCCCAGTGTCTAAATCAGAAAATAAGTTGAAAACTTTGGGGGGAGGCATACATTGACACAATCCTGGCCACTAATATAACTTAATTAATCACAGCCTGTTCATCCTTCAATAGTTTGCATTCTGTGACACAGTTTGTGTGAACTATATTTTTATAATCAAAATATAAAGTTAAATTGTTTCCTGATTATCATTGCTAAAATTTGCATTTGGTCAAAATATAGATTTTCTCAATATGGATATTGTCATGAACAGTTCTTTCCGGGCCCTATGCAGACGACACGATCCGGAATTGTGAAGAAACAGGGAAAAAGTCATGCAGGAGAGGGTATGGAGACAGGGGGCGTGTCCAAGGGGTGCAGGTGTCCAGGGAGAGTGAATCTGGGGCGAACAATCCATGAGTAAATCCAAATGGGTATCCAAGACAGAAGGTAGAGTCCAAGGCCAGGGGATCCATCCAGGGAATTAAAACCATGAACCGGGTCGGGACCGGCGGGGCGGGGAATCAGGAACAGAAGTTTAAAACCATAACGGAGCCAGACGCAACAGGACCCCATGCTCTCACGAAGCGGAATTCAATGAGGAACCAGGAGTGACGTCTGCTCTGGCTTTTAAGGTGGAACAGAAATAGGGAACAGGTGCAGATATTGGGAGAAAATGAGGAAGGGCTGGAGCGCCCTTAAAAGGAGGAGTAGCGATCGTGACAGATGCAACCCTGAAAGAAACAGTTGCAAGAGCCAATCACATTGACAACAAGCTATAATACAAAACTTTTTTTTCATATATCCGTCTATGTAAAAAAACAAACTGGGAATCAAGTTGGTCACCTTCTGAGTAGCAGGCGACCATCTGAACCACGGGGCTAAACTGCCCACTTAGACACGTACCGGAGGTAATTGGCTACGGCGTCGCGTATCGTGACGCAAGATGACACAGGGTACCGCGGTACGTGATTGGTTGACCGACAGGGGCACTCGTGGTCCGTTGGTCTGTCGTAGAAAGATTTACAGTAAACTTCTTTACTGTGTCCATTGTAGTATTTAATATTTATATGGAATTTTACCTCTGAAGGGAAATCTTAGTGCCTGAGCATAAAAAGAATAGGAGCATACTGCAACGCGTGTGAAGTCCATTAACAATATTAATTTTGGAACCTAAACATACAGTATATGGCTGGTCTCGGTACTTTAAAGAAAACATACACACCAGTATTCCATTTCTCCCTAAACATTTTATGCATCGAAGTCTTTAACTAACGTGATACCGGAGTCAACAAGCATACTTTTAGAATTTGATTAAAAGGGAATATAATATGGAATCGCGTATCTCAAGAAATTAATAACGATATAATTATATTCATGTTGCAAAAAAACTGCAACGGACATAAAAACTCCCTTGCTTTTAACAGAGCGTTCCATAATTTCTAACTATGAAAATGATTTAAACTGCGACACTTATCATTCACCAAGAGCTCGAAATATCACAAGGATCCTCTAGAGCACAGCAAAGACTGTATTAAAAGAATCGCGTATCTCAAGAAATTAATAAGATATAATTATATTCGTGTACTGCGACAGGGCTGTGTAGGGCTGTTTCACCTCTGTCTTCATGTGACTCGATTCAAAAGCCATTTAGCAAAGAGGGGATGAGAAGAGTGACAAACTAGTATACGGTACAGTACTTCAGATCTTTTTTTCTGAACCGGGGAAAATCTGATCATGTTTCTCTATAACAATAATAAAAAACATTGCCACACCCGGTCTGTTAAACCAATGCATTAGCACGTCAAAGCCCATTGAGGAGCTGAGCGCAATAACTGTTTTGTCCCTTGATTTACTGATCTGCATTAATTACAGAAATCGAGTTCCTCATCTTTCCTCCTCTTTGTCGCCCACAGAACACAGGCTGGAGCAGCACTGTCAGACCTGGGCGCTGACAGTCAATCTGGACAAGACCAGAGTTATGGTTTTCCAGAAAAAAAGCCAGACCCCCATTAGTCTTCCTGAGATCGTCGGATTATGAACGAATAAAAGCATCTTATTAAAAACGCGTTTGCTTTTGTCTGGGTATTTACTTTGTAATCTGTGGTTTACATCTACTGTATTGTTTTGAGATGCCACTTTTAAAGGTGATATGTAAAATAAAGTTTATTATTATTGTTATAGAGAAACATGATCAGATTTTCCCTGGCTCAGAAAAAAGACGATTAAAATCTGTAATCTTTCCAAGAAATTTCTGCTTTGTGCTAAGACATTAACGAGTACAACCCCCCTCTCTGCGGGAGGGCTGGCTGTGATGAATTAAACCGGTTTCACGGGTATTTTCAATGTAGGAAGTACAGTAGGACAGCACAAAAAAAAACAGACATTGTGTGGTATAGCACGGAGCTCAGTCAATTCAAACAAGTTCAGTTTCAAAAGAACTGCAACGGACATAAAAACTCCCTTAATTTTAACAGAGCGTTCCATAATTTCTAACTATGAAAATGATTTAAACTGCGACACTTATCATTCACCAAGAGCTCGAAATATCACAAGGATCCTCTAGAGCACAGCAAAGACTGTATTAAAAGAATCGCGTATCTCAAGAAATTAATAAGATATAATTAGATTCGTGTAATTCGTATAATTATATAATGCCAGCGAACTCTTGTTTTTATGTCCACTATAACTACGCTGGGACAACGTTCCGAGGTCAAATTCTTCCAGCACGGGGGTACCTTTAAAACGGAGACGACGGCACCGAAATTTTTTGGCGCGCCTTCTCTTTAAAGCCCTGGCCAAATATGAAGACAGTACGTACAGTTATAATTCAAACGGAATTAAAAACTACACATCCCAGTAACCATGGTGGTGCTTGTGATCATTGCGTTTAACCAATGAAACAGGGCGAAAAATCAGTCACATGACTTTGGGGCAGAGTTTCGAAAGCTTAACCTATCAGCAACAAAGCGAAATTTACACGATAGGCTACCTCAAACTATCAGTTACACGACTGTGTATGTCGACATTATGAAAAAAATGTTTCAGGCATTGATGTGAAGGACAACAGAGCTTTCACTGGCCGATTATCATTTTTATCATTATAATCATTATTATTAATAATGATATTAATTTAAGGGTCTAAATATCTAAACATATGTATCTGTATAGCAGGTAGTATCACTGTATTCCACTTTCTTTGTAAACACGGAAAAACAGATTCACAACGCAAAGCTGTATCGCTGTGTAAAAAAACCCGGTTTGTAATGAGCTGCTGAGCTAAGAATAGGAATGTTCCTGCTGGCAGAGGGGGTGGAAAGTGCCTGCGGTCATTTAATTAGTATGCTTTCAGAGAAAATGTTTCAGGTGTGAAGAACATAGATCTCCAATGCAATTTCAACCAAACCTGTTCCCACTACCATTAGAATATACACAAAGCACTCAAATCTTTCGAGCTAATGATCAGGTGACCCGAGAGAGAGCGAGAGAAACATCAAGGGGTGCGGAACCAGGGAACTATTTACATGGAAAACGGGCGATCTCCCCAGACTGTCTGCCCGTTTCACTGTTACCTGGATACCTCTTTATTTAGAACTCACTAACACTGATTTTTAGTTTAGAAGGATTCAAGTAGGGTTTTAGATGAAAGGCAGCGACCTTAATCTCTGACCAAGGGAAACGTTTCATTTTTTCAAAGAAATGTTTGTTAAAAAATAAAGTCATAGTTCCATGGGATTCAATCACAGATCATGTGACATGGGAGTCAGGAAACTAACACACAGTGCCACCGGATTTAATAACGCTATAAAAACGCTATAAAATAATGTGACTAGGCACAGAACAAGTTTACCGCACAGTACAATAATAAATGCTGACCATGACTTTAGAAGCATAAATTGCCTTACACTCAATTTAAACACAAGCTGTCTTTAGCCCTCTAAGCTGGTTCATACAGAAATGTAGAGATCCAGGCTCAGAACACACAGCTTCATTAGCGAATACATATGCAGGACAACTAGAGAAGACGTTTTACAGAGGATGGATTTTTAGAAACATCCCATTAGTGACATCACTGAAGTCAACTCCTAGGTACTGTAACTGTCGTGTGGATAGTTTCACAAGAATCAGACAAAGGTTTAAGCATCGCTTGTTCTAGATAAAACTGCAAAAAAAACAACAACCCATAATGTACTTCTTTGCGGCTCTGTTTGCCCAAATCATATATTCACAACGTGAAATCTAGAAAATAATATTACGTAACCAAAATCCGCAATATGGAAACAGAACCTGTGTAATTGTTGATAGATGATGTACTTGTAACATTTTTTCAAGACGAACTACAACATTTAAAAAATGACTTGTATGTACTTGATATCTCTAATCAATCCACGGCGACATTGTTAAAAGCAGAGTCCCAGCACAAAACGAAACTAAAACGCATACCGTTTCGCGCTTCTTATTAGTTGCTCAAAAGTAATTTGACCGTATGAAATGCATAATATAAACCTAGAAACATACACGTGAGCAGTATTTACGCACTGTAGTATCGGTGTTAAGACATACCTCTCAAATACTGTAAATACTGTAAAGTTAAAAATTTCTCAAGACCGATTCTGGTCATAATGAAACCATGTTTCGTGTATGTTTTCTTTAAAGTACCGAGACCAGCCATATACTGTATGTTTATGTTCCAAAATTAATATCGTTTATGGCCTTCACACGCGTTGCAGTATGCTCCTATTCTTTTTATGCTCAGCTACTAAGATTTCCCTTCAGTGGTAAAATTAGATATGAATATTCAATACTTAAACGAGCACAGTTAAGACATTAAATATACATATACATACTGTATACAGTACAGTTTTCATACGGTAATATGTTTATGTTCCTAAATCAATCTCTTTTATGAGCATGTGAAAGGCATGGTGAATCGATTCTCAAAAATTACTGTACTTTGCATGATTGGAAACAAATGCGTGATTGCGAAATGCTGTGGTTACTTTTACAAAGACGGTCAATGAAAAAAAGAATGTTGACCAGGGCAATACTTTGAGTTTACACTTACAGCTTGTCCAAGGTCATTCATTATTAATACTATTAGTAATATCTTCGTTAAAGACTTTGATGGCCACAGCTCAAACATGAGAGGTTGAGCTTTATTAGCTCCACCTTGCGGAAATTCCAGATACTGTTATTTTGCTTGTCGTATTATAGGAGAATTTACGGTAACTCGCGGTATTTACCGGTAGCTTGCGGTAGACTGCGTACAGCGTACCGCAAAATAATGCTGTATCGCCCGCGCATTTTGAATGGCTGCATCTGTACAACAGACCACATTACAGTCTATGAGCTTTTCTATGTTCATTACAACTATAAGCACAGTCATTAAAATGAACATCAAAATGTTTCCAAAATATCCACAATTGATATTTTTAGCTGCCAACATTTTTTTAGTTACATGATTCCAAATTAATATTTGCTATCAAGTGGTATTAAGTCAGAACTTCAACATTTTTTAGCAATAACATCAGCAAGTACAGTTTTCTTCTTACATGTTCTTAGAAAAGGTTAAAACATAGTTTTTTATGAAGTATATAAACTTTATGGGATTTAACACATGAAACCTTTTCCAAAATAACCACCGTAAGTTACCAAGTTAAAGACTTTGATGCATAAAATATTTATAATGAAGGTGGGATATGTTGTGTACTTTTTTAAAATTAGTTATTACTACCATCTACTGTATGTACAGTAGGTATGTATTGCATTATTATTTATTTCGATTTCCAGCTACCAAAAATTCACTTTAGTGGTAAAATTCCATATTAATATTCCATATTAAGCTGATTTAAATGTGCACAGTAGGTAATTCATTTACAAGAATATCACACGATCTGTAATTCTAACTATTGTAAGAGGTTGATAAGTTCATGTACAGAAAGATATATATAAATAATGGATTCAATACCAACAAAAACATTTACTGCTTCTTGGTATATTTTTTCCATACATTGCTCATGTATTTAAAGCTAGTGATCACACTTTAATCCATTCGTTGGATTAGTGACATAATTGTCATGGTTGACATCCCTCCTCCTCCACTACTCTTGTCATTAGTTCTGTGTGATTGTTTGTAAGTTCTCCCGGTGTGCCTTGTTTGTCTCCCCTTATTTAATCCCAGTGTCTCCAGTGCTCAAGCTCAGCATTAGGGTTTGGATGTCGTGAGACCTGTCTATCACCAGGCTGCTGGATGCCTGAGGGTATACTGTAGACCTCATCCCCGACATTGCATGATCTCTGAGCCGGGGGCCTGGAGGAACTTGCCCCGTAATCCCAGGACTTCCTGTGTTTATGCTTTCCCCTTCCCGGGGATTTTAACCTTGTGTTGACTCAGGATGGATCTCAAGGCAACAGACTCATGGACTGTGCCCTGACCCTCCTTTGGGCCTGTTTGGATTTGGATGCCTCTCTTTGTTCAAGAACTGTCTCTGTTATTTTGATGCACTATTAAACTCCCATGTGTTTTCCCCAAACTATGTCTCCTGTTTCCTCCAGCCCTTACCAGTTCACATAGAGTCTAACTTAACACCCGAGATGGACCAGGAAGCCAATCTGTAAAAATAAAGCATCATGGTAAGAATTCAACTTTAATGTGGCATAATCTAAGTCATGTGCAACAGCATTGTTTACAAGAAGAAAAATTAAGTTAGATTTTGATGTTTACAATATATATTTTTTTTAATTTCTGGAATCAAGAAATCCATGGCTCATCTAGGTTGCTGGCTTTTGTTACCTTGAATAATTAGATAAATGTGGGACATTTTTGCATCGTTCCTCAGTTCTTGTTTTTTGTCCCGTGAAAGTAACACTGTAAATAAAGATGCAGTGTAGATGGAATGTTCTATAACTATTTACAGGATTATAAATTGCTTCAGATAAGTATTTTTTATTCAATTCATTTTTAAATAGTGCCTTTCACAACAAGGTTACCCCAAGGGACTTAACAAAGCAAGTGACCAAACATGTTGTGACTACAGAACAGAAAAGACTAGAAAACAATGGAGGAGGGGAACCCAAAACTCCTTAGTAAGGAGAAAAAAAACCCTCTAGGGGTCCAAAATCACGTGACAACCGCTGTTGTCTGCACTGGGACTTGGACTTTGTTCTAAGCGCGGGGCCGAGGATCCTGTACGTACTCAAAAATTCTGCAACGACCAACGTGAATGCTCCGCTTGATCGACGGCAGCCTAAATTTGGACCCTCGTCGACAACCTGAATAGCTTATTCAGAAGCAGCACTGGACCGGGAACGAACCAGTTTCTTCCCATGCAAAAGAGTGACTTGCAAGGATCCGCAGTCACACTCTGTGCATAGAGACTTTCTACTAGTCAGCCGGACTGCTGGTAGACCCCTCGGAGCAACTACTGCCCTGTGCGCCGCAGTTAGATTCCTTCGCCCATCCTACTCCGAGCTGCACCTCGATTGGTTGGCCAGTAGCCAGAGGACACCTAGACGGACATCTATTGGATGAAAGCTGGAACAGAGGTTGCAACAGAGCCTGTCAGCTGGTTTGGTGTTCGTGCCGGGTAATCCGAATCCCTACAGTGGATAAGCAAACCCCATGTTCTACATTGCGTCTCGAGAATTTAATTGTTACCTCAACACAAGTTGTTATCAATTTAGTTCATGAGTAATGTATTTACTTCCAAGTCTAGTGTAACAGTGGGTAATAACACTGATTAGATTTGGTATAGCCGAACGATATATTGAAATATATTCTCTGTGTATCTTTGTGTGTTTGCATCTCTTTGAGATTATATACCTTGTATATTGATAACCCTCGCAGTAAGGTCTGCCGCCTGTATCCAGGCAAACTGGTATATGTTTGGTGCACAATTTATGTTTAATAAATTTATCACGTGTATTGAATCCATGTGTGTGCGTTGTTAGTTGTTCTGACGATTGATTTTCTAAAAGCCACAACTAACCACCTCATGATTACTGCTACAATTAATAATTTTCTCAGTAAAATCACAAAACCACTGCATCATTGTGTCTGCTGATAGTCTGTAGTTTTCATTCTCTGTAATTTCCTGAACTGGAACTTGCTTATTGTACAGTAGTTTTTAATTAATTTGGTTATAACTATTTGTACAGTCCAACCCATCCAATCAATTCTGAAATAGATTTGAATGCTGAAATGCAAAAAAGCTATGGCCTAATTTCATTGACTACAAAGGCGGCTTAAATTCTGTAAAATGTGTCTTTGCAAGATAAATCATGAACTTAAAAATTTCAGATAAGTTTAATTGCAGTAATCTCAGAAAACAGTTACTTTTTAGTTGTCTGCTTAGTAGTCCAATAAGTAATGGTTCCTTGCTATGCCAGAAGACAAGAATCAACAGGCAGTTGCTGAGTCATTCCCTCTGCTATCAATAAGTGTTATGTATGTAAAAGTAATGATTGCTCATTAGGAGCAAACTAGGGTGAAGGAATAGAATATTTTAAAGGTGTATTTGAAATTCGTAGAAAAAACTTCCAATTGTATTCCCACTCACATTGCAGCCTCCAAGCACATGAATGTGTGCATTCTGGTTTCTTTTAGCAAAACATATCTTGTAAATACTGTAGCTTTAGTGGTCTCCTGTCTGAGCATACTGTTTTCTCGAGAAATGTCTCTTCTATCCTGTTTCATGTTACGGAATGTTTATTATTTAATATGACAAAAGCTGATCTAGTATGTTGGTAGAATCCATTTGCTGTTGAAAATGTATGAAAATCCGAATGGTTGTCCGTGTTCAATAAAGTTCTGCATTAATTTTAGTATTATCATAACTACAGAAAATTATGCACAATTTGTGTTTCTGATTAAGTAATCAATATTTATCAAGAGCTGCTACCAAAATGCCTCACAATGAATGCTCCCTATTTTTTCTCACACTGAGCAAAAGTCAATATTAGCAACTTAAGAGTAAAAACGTTGAATTTGGTCATGCCCAAAAGATTTTTTTAAAAATAAAGGGGAAAGTTTGATTCATTTCTAAAATACTTTAACAGAGCAGTAGGATCTGGAGTAAGTGAATAATATTATATCTGTAGAAGGAGGAGTAACGACCAAAAGAGAGAACATAGTCAGCATTCATATTCTTTGTGTGGATATTAGAAAAACCGACTTCAGATGTTGGCAATCTGATTTATCAGTATAAAAGAGGTTACCTTAAAAGGAATTTAATCTAATCTGAGTTTAGGACTAGACCAGGTCCCGTGGTGAGACATTGAGCATTGTGAAATTTCCACTTTCAGAAGTGAAACTAAACATTACATTTATCAGGTTTTCGTGTTTTGTCAACTGACATTTGATCTTTCACCATTTATGGGCTAATAAAAGTAAGGCACTGCTTGCTGTATGAAATAAAGACACTATTTCTAACACAGTAGTTTAATGGACAAACCCATATGCCAGTGTAAGGAAGAGTTAGTTAAGTTCCACTCCATCTTTTTCATTTTTATGCTTCTTTCCATTTATCCATCCATTTTCTAACTGTTTAATCCAATACAGGGACACACCAGAGCGGAACCCTATCCCATCCAGCAATGGGCACAAGATACAATCTGGATGGAACGCCAGTCATGTTTCTTTCTGTCTCTAGAATTTTGCATTCCTTTAATGTTTTAAAGACTGTTGTTCAAAATTATCACAAATTGTTGGCTTTTGTATCAAATTAATACACAACTATGTGTTGTAATTTTCAGTTTTAATTGTCTCCTAAACTATAACGATATAGAATCTAAGTATAGCAAATACTGATGTTTTGAAATGCAGCTTATTTCACCTTTCTTATTACAGGTTTTATTAAAGATTTTCTTTGTTCTCTAATTTCATTTTTTTGCAGATAAAGGTATTTATTGAAAATGTTTTAAGAAAACTAGGCAGTTTTATATTAAATATTGTAAACAGACCTTTATAACATGTTTTTTACCATGTACCATTAAACTTATTACATTATTTGTTAAGTGAAAAGAATATAGTTAACGATCAATGACATATACAATAATGTAATATTCCTAACACTCCATTAAAATCTAATTTCTGCCTTCTGTACCCAGTTCTCTACCATTAAAGTAGTCAAAAGGTTGAATCATGCAGGAAAGATTATCAAAGCTGTACCTCCTGACTAGAAGATATCTTTATGCTGCCAGCAACACTTGAATTATTTACTCTATTAAAACAATATTTGTTATGTGTTGGTGATGCAAGTGAAGTCCCTCAAAGTGAGCAAATGCTTCATAGATGTTTCCCAAATATCTCACTTCAGAAACCAATGGTGTGGTAGATATAGGCTGAGATATTATAAATTATTTCCATTATAAAGCACTTTAGCCTTGTGTGGGCATTATCTCCCTTGAATATCCATTTTCAAATATTTAAGCACATTATAGTGTAATTTGAGTTCAACATTCTAGATTTCAGTAATTCTATAATACATGTAATTTTTAGAGTTTATTTTCTAATGGAACAGAATTATTCTAGTGACAGTACAGATTGATTTTGTTATAAATGGGTAGTTACAAAAATATTGAATAACAGGAATTGACCAAGCAGATTAGTCAATAAATAAAATAAATTATTATAACCACCAACTTGTAAGGACTTTTCCAAAAATATACCTGTGCAGTTGGTACAGTTAGAGGCATGTGAATTCTTTGTTTTCTGGCACAACTTTGGTTAAAAAAGTAATAATCCAGGCACACTTGCCCAAACAAATATTATTAACACTGACAATGACACTCACGACACTACACACAACATAAACATACAACACACTCTTTACTGTATTTAAAAGTTTACAGGCAAGGCATTTCAGTGTCCTATGTCTAGTCCACCCAGAAAACCCCAGGCTGCTACCAAGTACTTGGCTCTTAAATAATGCCTACAAAGGCCAAAGAAGAGATAAGATGCACTCTAAACTAAATTAAATCAAACCTACAATTAAATCTCTCTCTCTCAAACCCGGATGCCATAAAATAAATGGAAGCCTATCTCCATGTTCTAAAATACACCCACTAACAGTAGATTAAGTTATATTCTGAGGGATTCCTCACTCAGGAACTCCAAGTTCCCTACATAGCAAGCTCTCTTAGCGAGGTTCAAATGCTTAGAACCAACTGGGTTTTGTTCAGATGATCATGAAGTAGGGACTGACTACTTGTCTGGCTGAGGCTTCAAGCTCCAACTTCTCCTTCCTTTCTTTCTTTTGGTCTGACATTCATTTTCCCCCTTTCTCTCCCCTTTTTACTGGTCTTGTATAATCTCTTTCTGGATTGCTGATTGACTTAATTAACTAAAGTAAACCAAGGTGAATTGTATGATTGCTTTGATCACAGACCCTGGACCCCCTACATCTCAGCAAACATCCCATCTGCTTTGAAACAGGAAATGTTTACACAGCCATGTGTTACACACTTTATCTAGATATATCTAGAACCTGCCTCAAACTGTAATAATACAAACAATACATTTACTTTGATCTAACTATACAATGCTTTAACAAAAGGGATATTTGTTTGTATTACATTAGTCATTGTTGGTAATAGTGAGATATTATGCTTATTCTGTTGAAAAGAGAGGAGAGTAACCAGCTTTTTATTGAATCAGTGTGTAGTGTGCTCTCACGATGCACCAGTTCTGTAGGGGTTTGGGCATTTACTGGGACAATTATTAATTGTAGCAGTAAATCACAAAATGATTCTTTTAATGGTCTTAGAATCCAACCATGCGGTATAACTCAAACAACGCACACACACAGGTACTAATACACGAGGATACATTTATTAATATATAGAATGTGCATATAAACATAATAGATCTTATCGTGAGGGTAAGCAGAATACAAAAGGTACAGATGCAGCCATTCAAAGTGCGCGGTACAGACACGTACCGGAGGTAATTGGCTACGGCGTCGCGCATTGTGATGCACGATGACGCGCGGTATGTGATTGGTTGACCGACAGGGGCACTCGTGGTCTGTCGTAGAAAGATTTACAGTAAACGTCTTTACTGTGCCCGTTGTAGTATTGAATATTTATATGGAATTTTACCACTGAAGGGAAATCTTAGTAGCTGAGCATAAAAAGAATAGGAGCATACTGTAACGCGTGTGAAGGCCATAAATGATATTAATTTTGAAACATAAACATACAGTATATGGCTGGTCTTAGTACTTTAAAGAAAAAATACACACCACTATTTCATTTCTCCCTAAACATTTTAAGCATTGAAGTCTTTAACTAATGAGATACCGGTGTCAACAAGCATACTTTTAGAATTTGATTAAAAGGGAATATAATATGGAATCGCATATCTAAAGAAATTAATAACGATATAATTATATTAATGTACCGCAACACAAGAATAGTACATGCTGTACATTGTCTGTTCATAATGTTTCTGTAGTGCTTTTTCAGGCCCTCGCATGTGACCTTGCCGGTGGCGCTGTGGGTTAGCTCCTGACTCCCATGTCACATGGACTGTGATTGAATCCCACTGGAACCATGACTTCTTTTTTTAACAAACATTTCTTTGAAAAAATGAAACGTTTCCCTTGGTCAGAGATTAAATAAAACCTAACTCGCACCAAACAAATTTATATTTCTAAATATCACAACATGATCGAATTTAAGTCATTTTAATAAAAATTAATAGTCACCTATGCGTTACAATATAAACATTTATATTGATTTAAATCACGTTTTGATTTAAATCGTAAATGCGTGTTTAAATATATGTGTTTTTTGATTCACAATCAGACAAACGCAACATTAATTGATATCTTTGTCTTCTAAGTATGTTAATAAACTTTCAGCATAACATTCTCCCCGTTTAGATTTATTTTTCTTGGGATCTTGGGATCAAACGTGGAAAGATTAGATTGTAATCGTTTTTATTTTTTTAAATACATTTTTTAAAAGTGTAATCTATGCTAAAAAGTTGTACACCACCTGCTATAAAGATACATATTGTAATACTTTTGGGTTCGGATAGGACAGACACGAGAACTCAGACTTGCGGAGTTAAAGCAAGTTAAAGCCTTGATTTTATATATCACCTTTAAAAGTGGAATCTCAAAGCAAAGTAAATACCCAACACTGATTGTACCCATCTGTCATGCTAATAAAGCACCTTGAATTGAATTGAATTGAGGGAGAGAGGGGGGGAGGGCGAGCGAGAGAGCCAGGACAGACAGGCAAATAAGATACACTCAACAGACATTCACAACAGCGACATATCATAAAACGTTTGCACATATAGTTAAGTTATTACTTGGTTTTCAAAGTGCAATGAAATACAATATTGTTGTTGTTGCTGTTATTGTTGTTTTTATCCTGTAAAGCGTTTTGAGAAGCCACCTTTAAAAGTGATATATAAAAGTGCTGATTCTTATGGAATGTGTTCCGATTTCTTTCGCTGGAAATCTCGCCCCCTTCTACTTTGAAAATACCTGTGAAACCGGTTTAATTCGTCACAGCCAGCACTCCTGCAGAGAGTGATGAAAACCGCACTGCGCCACTCCTATTTGGTATTTTATATCTCATTTTGTATTTCTATAAAAAAATCGTTTGCCCAGCTTAACATTATTGCTGTTATTGTTTTTATCGTGTAAAGCGCTTTGAGGAGCACAGCTTTCTCACCACTTAGATTACTTTTTGATATCCATCCTTACACAAAGCAGAAAGTTCTTGTATTTTCCGATGACATACAATTAGAAAGATTACAGATTTTAATCGTCTTTTTTCTGAACCAGGGAAAATCTGATCATGTTTCTCTATAACAATAATAACAATAAAAACTTTATTTTACATATCACCTTTAAAAGTGGCATCTCAAAGCAATACAGTAGATGTAAACCACAGATTACAAAGTAAATACCCAGACAAACGCAAACGCGTTTTTAATAAAATGCTTTTATTCATTCAGCAGAGAGAGCGTAAAACCTGGGCGTAACAGCTGTTCCTTTTTCTGATCACTCGCTCTCTGGATAAACGTCTCACCTGTCCTGTTCTTTGTTTTCCTAATTTGCTGATTATGCCTTCTGCGATCCACTCCTGCCCTCACACCTACACAATGATCCCCCCAGAGTCTCTGCCCCGGGTGATTTGTTTTTTTTTGACAGAGGGTAAAAAACTCTCTCTCTCGCTTGCCCTCCCCCCCCCGTGTATTGTCTGTTTTTTTTGTGCTGTCCTTTGACAAAACAAGGCTCGCCAGATAATGTGAATCGAAACCTGTTCTTCTAGCTTTTAAAGTCCTGCGATGTGTAAGCGGGAACACATCATTATATCTTACATATGAAAAATACATAATATAGCTCCCAAACAAACACAAACGTGTTTTTAATAAGATGCTTTTATTCACTCATAATCCGACAATTTCAGGAAGACTAAGGGAGGTCTGGCTTTTTTTCTGGAAAACCATAACTCTGGTCTTGTCAAGATTGACTGTCAGCGCCCAGGTCTGACAGTGCTGCTCCAGCAGTGCCAGGTTCTGCCGCAGCCTCTGTTCTGTGGGCGACAGCAGGACCAGGTTGTCTGCAAAGAGCAGGAACTCGATTTCTGTAATTAATGCAGATCAGTAAATCAAGGGACAAAACATGTCCCCGGCTCCTCAATGGTTTAACAGTCCGGGTGTGGCAATGTTTTTTATTATTGTTATAGAGAAACATGATCAGATTTTCCCCGGTTCAGAAAAAAAGATCTAAAGTATACTAGTTTGTCACTCTTCTCATCCCCTCTTTGCTAAATGCCTTTTGAATAGAGTCACATGAAGAGAGAGTTGAAACAGCCCTACACAGCCCTGTCGCAGTACACAAATATAATTCTATCTTATTTATTTCTTTAGATCCGCGATTCTTTTAATACAGTCTTTGCTGTGCTCTTGGGGATCCTTGTGATATTTCGAGCTCTGATTGATTGATAAGTTTCGCAGTTTAAATAATTTTCGTAGTTAGAAATTATGGAACGCTCTGTTAAAAGCAAGGGAGTTTTTATGTCCGTTGCAGTTTTTTTGCAACCTGAATATAATTATATTGTTATTCATTTCTTTAGATACGCGATTCCATATTATATTTCCTTTTAATCAAATTTTAAAAGTATGCTTGTTGACTCCGGTATCACGTTGGTTAAAGACTTTGATGCTTAAAATGTTTAGGGAGAAATGGAATACTGGTGTGTATGTTTTCTTTAAAGTACGGAGACCAGCCATATACTGTACGGTTAAGTTCCAAAATTAATATTGTTTATGGCTTTCACACGCATTACAGTATGCTCCTATTCTTTTTATGCTCAGGTACTAAGATTTCCCTTCAGTGGTAAAATTCCATATAAATATTCAATACTTTAACGGGCACAGTTGAGACATTAAATATACATATACATACTGTATACAGTTTGCATGCGGTAATATGTTTATGTTCCTAAATCAATCTCTTTTATGAGCATGTGAAAGGCATGGTGAATCGATTCTCAAAAATTACTGTACTTTGCATGATTGGAAAAAAATGCGTGATTGCGAAATGCTGTGGGGTTACTTTTACAAAGACGGTCAATGAAAAAAAAATGTGGACCAGGGCAATACTTTGAGTTTACAGCTTGTCCAAGGTCATTCATTATTAATACTATTAGTAATATCTTTGTTAAAGACTTTGATGGCCACAGCTCAAATATGAGAGGTTGAGCTTTATTAGCTCCACCTTGTGGAAATTCCGGATACTATTATTTTGCTTGCGGTATTATAGGAGAATTTACGGTAACTAGCGGTATTTACCGGTAACTCACGGTAGACTGCGTAAAGCGCACCGCAAAATAAAGCGGTATCGCCCGCGTATTTTGAATGGCTGCATCTGTATATATTCAATCAGTCACGAAGAGTTACACATATCAAGAGGACATACGTTCAGTATATCATTCATTTAGACCGTTTCTTGAATGAACTTGGTTACAACTTTTACATTAGATACTCAAAACAAGTACATAACTCTTAGGAATTAAATTGATATCAACTGGTTGGGATAACAATTGAATTCTCGAGCAGTAAATCAGTGAAGTTGTATACTCATCCAATCTCTGGGGATTCAGATCTCCTGCGGGCACAAAGAAACAGCTGCAGGCTTGTTGCTGTTCAATCTGTGCTCTCTGGCTAGGTGCCAAGCAGTGGCCATGCTGTTGTGGCTTGCAGCGTGGTGGAGATCCTGTGATGCTCTGCACTGCTCTCTGAAGACCGGCTAGTTAGTGTTGGCTAGCGAAGTTTGTGCACAGGAGAAAAGTTACTGAGGCTTGCTGCTGATGCTAACCTTGGGTGGATCCTTTGGTTACTCGTGGCAACCTCCACTCTAGACTCTTAGAACAAAGGAAAGTTCTGGCACTCGGACACACTGGCTGTTACATGGTTGTCCGGGCTGAGTCTCAGGATGGTCAGGAGGTGCGCTGCGAGAATGTCCTGCCCTTGGGAGCCTTTCTGCTCCTGGGCCATCCTGCCCTGGAATTCTTTAGAATAGTCTCGCACCCCTGGAATTCTCCTTCTCAGGCCTTCTGTGTTGCCTGTTTTTACCTGGAGGAACTTCAGCTCGTTCATTGGCTGAAAGTTTCATGGGCATCAGAGACCCACGTGGGTTACTCGGCCCTACCAGTTCCTGATTGGCTGATGATGAGTAACCATGTCCTCTGACCTTGGGGTTGTAAACCACTTGGATGAGGTTCCCCCTTGGAATCTTTCAGACTTTTAGGCGCCAATGGATGACCATTGATCATGATAGCCAGGCTTAGCTAAGTGCATCTCCATTTGGGAGCTGTCCCTTATCAAAAGAAAACATCTTTAAATCAGCCTGCATGAATAGTTTCTCTGTGGCTGCACCACAGAGATGAAGAGAGAGATGGGGCCTCACTGGCAAGGGAGCAGAAAACTTAATTCCTGTATTTTAATAAGCCTTGCTGCTACAAGTGTGTATGTTGTCTGGCTTTGGACCAAATGTCAGTGTAGTACATGCTCTGAAGTCAGCTACTTAATGCATACTGTACCTCATGTTGATTTTTCATTACAATATTGGCTCTATAAACAAGGCAGGATTTCTGTGTGCATTACGAATATATTTTATTTTTACTTCTTGTACTTTTTTGTTAGCTGATTGTTAATCTCCAGTAATTGAGTTCTACACCCAGGCATACAATTTACAAATGATTGAAAGCCAATAGTGAATTGACTTGTAGATTAAGAGGTACAGTAAACAACTGTAGTTCAGACAATGATTTTTGTTAAAATTCTTTATAGCATTAATGGACATGAACTTCTGATGATTCACTGTAGTTACACATAATTTTTAGGTGGCAAAGGAATAAGTAGAGGTTTATTCCATGCTGAAAAGAGAAGAAAAGAAACATAGTGTTTCAGTTGTGGAGCTTTCTTTGGGTGTCATTTTTAGGTGATAGCAAGAGGAAGTGAACAACAGGATGTGATAAACAGAGTAAGCATACTTAAAGGTCACTTTCAAAGTGAAATGTTTTGTGAAGCAAAGAATATGAAAACCATGAGAGTATTGTCAATCATTTCATTTGTTAATGAAATGATTGACAACTTTCAAACAGAAAGTGAATATTGTGTAGACACCACCAAATTAGTGTAGAAAGAAAAATATAATTCATATATGTAATATGACTATTTCTCTTTTTGTATGTTGTCAGTCTTTTACTTGTCTGTTCATTTTGCTTTCTGTTTTTAATTTATCCACTTTGTGAAGAGGACAATACATTCTACTTTAAGTATGTTGTCCATTACAATGTTCAGGAATGAAGAGCATAGTGAGTTGGTCACTACTGTGACTCTTAATACTAGAATGGAAGAGGTGACCTGCACACTTTTTTCTGAAATGTGCAAGGTCAAGCTACAGATGCAGCCATTCAAAATGAGTGCGGTACGCTGCAGTACAACACGGTGGGCGTGTCGAATCAAAACGCATCATAATGCGTTTACCGCATGCAAATTAAATTATGTTAATAGTATCCAGAATCACCTTGTAAAACCGGCAGGTGGAGCTAATAAAGCTTAACCTCTCATGTACAACGTTTGAGCTGTTACCAGAAAACACCGAGTTTCGAATCCCGATCACTGCTGAGGGACAATCTTTATTCAATTAAGAAATTAAGTTGTATACTCTGTAGGCTTTTAAATTTAAACTGTGTATTACAGCATGTTAGTCATTAAACATTAAAAAGTTGGTATATTTTATGAAAGCAAGATTGTTCAGTTGGACAAAAGTACACAACCTACCACCTTTATCAAAAATATTTTAATTATGCAGAAATATTTTATGCATCAAAGTCTTACCCGAAGATATAACTAATAGTATTAATAATGAATGACCTTGGACAAGCTGTAAACTCAAAGTATTACCCTGGTCCACTTTCTTTTGTAACCATCTTCATAAACCAAACTACTTTATTTTTTCATTTACATAAAATATCACCACAGCATTTCTTTGAACCAATCACGTATTCATTTCCAATAATACAAAGTAATTTTTGAGAATCTCCGATTCACCATGCCTTTCGCATGCTCATAAATTAAATTAATTTAGGAACATATACAGTACATATTATGTTAACTGTATATGGCTGGTATTGGTGAGTTTAAAGTAAAAGTAAACACAAGTATTTCATTTCTCCCTAAACATTTTAAGCATCGAGGTCTTACATGTGGTTGTTTCGGAAATGTTTTTACATGCTCCTTCTGACCATATTACGTTTATATACTTTGTGAAAAGTGATAGTTTTAACCTTTTCTGTGAATACGCTAGTTATCAGAATAAACAAAAGTATACTTTTAGAATTTGATTAATAGGGAATATAATATGGAATCGTGTATCTAAAGAAATTAATAGCAATATTATTGTATCCATGTAAAAAAATCGTTTTGAACATCATGGGTGCTGTTTTTAATAAGCTGCTGAGTAAAGAATTTGAATTTTACTGCTGTCAGCAGTGTTGTGTATATAGTTTTTGTAGAGGCTGTGAAAATTTTCAAAAGTAGAGGTCTTTAAAATGCGCTTGGTTTGAAGGCTGTGTTACGTAGCATTCCCTACACGACAAACTGTATATGGTTGTTATTGGTATTTTAAAAGAAAACTACAAGTATTCCATTTTCTCCCTACTGTATACATTTTAAGCATCAAAGTCTTACATGTGGTTATTTTTACGTGCGTCTTCGTTCAGAGAGCCCTACATTAAAAACTCCAAGCATTTCATTTTGAGCTGAAGACCCTCACACCTGAAGAAGGCTTCACAGCCAAAACATTGCATTTTCTCTCTTCTCTTTTCAGCATGGAATAAACCTATTACTTGTTCCTTTGAAGACTACAGTACTTCTTAGTTAAACATTTGATACATTTTAATTTTGTAAACGTAACACGCATTCCATACAGAAATAAAATAATGTTTTCTACAGTTGTTAAACAGATTAGCAGGTTACTGACAAAATAGTGCACTGTCCACCACTGCCGAGTGATATAACTTTAATATAAACAAGATCTAATACCTGGTGCAGTTTTTACAAAAAACTTATTAAAAAATAATAGAATCCCATGGGTGAGCTCATAAAGCCTGAATACATACTATGCTTATGTCTGCGAAACACCTGATCATCTACTCTAAAGATTTCAGTGTTTTGTGTAAATTCTAATCACAGTGGGGACAGGGTGTGTGGGGACAGGTTGAGGTTGAAATTTAATTGGTGATCTGTATTCTTCACACCTGAAACACTGTCTTCTCTGAAAGCGTTTTCTTCCCTGTATAGCTGATCTTTTGCTCCCTGTGCATGCTTACACAGCTCCCTGGGTGAATTATCATACTTGACTGAGAAAGCTTTAGAAAACTTAACATTTTTATTGTTAAAAAATTGTAAAATTGACATTTATATTGGCATTATTAATTTTTCACTTAAGTGTATGGAGGAGTGTCAGCTGTCAATGAGAGCAGACCCCCCCTGCTTAGGCTGGGCAACCTGTTTTGAATACATCTAATTAAGAAAGTTAGGTATTAGCATAAACTATTAGTAATCAATAACATTAAATTTAGCACTGTAATAAATTGTTGCACTTTTCCCTGTATCTTGTAATATTATATTTTTATTGTACAATATTTTTAATGATTAAATAAACATTAAATCCGACTATTAGAAAATAAGTTAAATACAAAATAAAAAAAAAACATATGGTAAAATATAATTAAAAATATTTTGCTAACAATGTTAACTGTTTATAAAAATAAAATGTATTTTTACATTTTATGATATCACTGGGGATTTGTATTCCCAGTGATATCAGAGTCACCTACCCTGTGTGCTTTAAATCTAACCTCAAAACCTGTCTTTCTTATATGTATTAACTTTGTAATCTGTGGTCCTTATAACTGTTTTTACACCTGTAGCGGTGAGGCTTAAATAATAAGGCAGAATTAAGTGTTTCTGAGCTTCCCAAATGAGGCCCCATTTCTCTGTTCATCTCTGTGGTGCAGCCACAGAGAAACTATTCATGCAAGATGTTTTCTTTTGATAAGGACAGCTCCCACAGGGGGATGCACTTAGCTAAGCCTGGCTATCATGATCAATGGTCATCCATTGGCGCCTATCTGTTTAGGGAGTGCCAGTTGGACATCTGGATTGCATTCCTAAGTGTCAGGAGTAAGTGACTCATATCTCACCTTGATCAACCAATCAGGGACTGGTAGGGCCGAGTAACCCACGTGGGACTCTGATGCCCATGGAACTTTCAGCCAATCAATGAGCTGAAGTTCCTCCAGGTAAAAACAGGCAACACAGAGATTCAACAAGATTCAGAAGGGATTCTGGAGAGGATTCTGTGGACTGTTCTAAAGGGAATTCAAAGGAGAATTCCAGGGCAGGACGGCCCAGGAGCAGAAGGCTCCCAAGGGCAGGACATCCTCGCAGCGCGCCTCCTGACCATCCTGAGACTCAGCCCGGACAACCACGGAACGGCCAGTGTGTCCGAGTGCCAGAACTTTCCTTTGTTCTAAGAGTCTAGAGTGGAGGTTGCCAGAGAGTAACCAGCAGCAGGCCTCGTGAACAGGTCGGAACTGTGGACAGCTGAATCACTATTCAGAACTAGCTCTTCATTAGGAACGAACCGGTCCTCTTCCTGACTTGCTGGGACCCACAGTCATCTTTTCTCCTGTGCACAAACTTTGCTAGTTAAAGCCAACACTAACTAGCCGGTCAGTGAGCATCAGCAGCGCACCGTCGCAAGCCGCACAGCACAGCCTGGCACCGAGCCAGAGAGCGCGGATTGGACAGCAACAGCCTGCAACTGTTTCTTTGTGCCCGCAGGAGATCTGAATCCCCAAAGATTGGATGAGTATTCAACTTCAATGCATTACAGCTCAAGAATTCAATTGTTATCCCAACCAGTTGATATCAATTTAATTCCTAAGAGTTATGTACTTGTTTCGAGTATCTAATGTAGAAGTTATAACCAAGTTCATTTATGAAACGGTCTTAATGAATGATATACTGAACGTATGTCCTCTTGATATATGTAACACTTCGTAACTGATTGAATATATATCTTTTGTATTCTGATAACCCTCTCGATAAGATCTGTTAGTTTAAGGCATATTCTATGTATTAATAAATGTATCCTCATGTATTAGTACCTGTGTGTGTGCGTTGTTTGAGTTATGTCGCATGGTTGGACTCTAAAGCCATCAAAAGAATCAACTTTGTGATTTACTGCTACAATTAATAATTGTCTCAGTAAATGCCCAAACCCTACAGAACTGGTGCCTTCAGAGAGCCACTAACATTACATATTTGGCGTCCCTGAATGGCTATGAATCACTACACACCTAATGTATTGCATTGAGATGCTACTTTTAAAGGTGCGATATAAAATAAAGTTTTTTTATTATTGTTATAGAGAAACATGATCAGATTTTCAGAAATCTGGTTCAGAAAAAAATCTAAATTATACTAGTTTGTCATTCTTCTCACACCCTCTTTGCTAAATGGCTAAATGGCATACTAATCTGATCAATCTAACTACTACTTTCTCTATCTTGCTAGATTTATAATTATTCTGAAAATCTTTGTCTTGAAATGAGTCATTTCTAAATACCTGTTTATATGTTAACATCTAGAAGCAACTGTGAGAAAATATACACTTAGCTCAACGTTACAGTTCATCCTGCTACCTACATTGAATAAAACAATCTTTAGAGTTCTATATTTATGTCTTTATTTAGTGGTTAAATTAGTGACAAAGGCTAAACTTTCTTGGAAAATTGAATTTTATATATTGCAAAAAACTGACTTGTTTTAACAAAATATATTTACAAATCCTTTCGCCTGGCAATCTACCCGAATGCCCAACTATCTGAGAAGCCCTCCTTGAAACTATGTTTGCTATTAATTCATATAAGGCTCTCTGACAGAATTGCTGTTTTTTATGCATGCTAATTTTCTGACTCTATCCCATCAAACATTCATACACTCCCTGCCAGAAATGCACCTGATTATTCAAGACCCTCACTCTCTGCCAAATCTATTTAATGTTTGCACATTCTTTTGTAACACACACCTTTCTGTTTTTTTTATATCTAAGCTTTTGCAATTTGTATTTTTACATTTTACATTTATTTACACCTCTAGCACTTTATCGTCCTAATTTTTTTTACTCCATCCCATCAAACTTTCATACTCACCCTGCCAGAAATGCAGCTGATTATTCAACCCCCTCACTCTCTGCCAAATCTATTTCATATTTGCATGTTTTGTAACACACACCTTTATGTGATTTTTTTGTATATTTAAACAAATGTTCCTTTATCCTTCTTCTGCACTATGTCTAGTAATGGCTTTTTTTTCTATTTGCTTATTTCAAAGTAACACCTGCTCCATTTCTAAAACTTTTTGCTCATGTGTTTTTTGTGTTTTTTGCACCTCTAGCACTTTAGCATCCTAAATTTTCATTTTCCTTAATTTGTAGACTGAATTTTAGTTTTAGCCTTAAAAAACTTAAATTTTCTCTATCTTTTGTTTCTTGTCCTACAACTGTTTTTATTTATCACCTAATTATTGTACTTGACATGACTTCTTTTAGTCACCCTTTCCGGAAAGTCTATGACAAGCAGAGATGCTGCTGTGTCTGGTGTGATCTTTTGCAGTTAAAATGTCACTCGTTTAAATGAATAAGAAATTAGATTGTTCATAAATCAAATCATTTATTCTACATAAACACAACGTAATTGCTCTCTGAAAATGCTATTTTTCTTGTTCATTTTGGAGACCTTGATCGAAACTAATTTGAGATATCAGAAAGGATTTATTGTCTCTGTGTATTTCTGTTGCAGATAAAGTGCGCATTTCCTACACTGCTTTGTTTGTTGAGATTTTAACGTTATATTTAGGCTCAGATTTCAACTATAAATCTTAAACTAATTACTAGCAGTAAATACTGATGTTTTGCTCCCCCTTACCACAAAAATACTGTAGCTGTACTGTATACTGTAACTTTCAAGTTCACTCAGGACAAGTGGAGACGAGATAGCAAAACAAACGACTGCTTTATTCTCCCATTCAAACCAAAACCAAACACAGGATGTACACACACTTAAGGGGACTGACCGAACACATACACAGGTTTAGGGTGGTAACCCGTTAACAGAAGACTATACACTTACAAAGCTCCACAGGACACTTAAACCAATATAACACTATTTACATTTGCAGGGTCAGCTGCTGGTCATCGTGCTGACCCTCAGACTCCCCCCGGCTACAACTCCCAGCCTGCTTCATGGTACCCTGAGTGCCTAGGTGCGCTTCCTCCTCACCACTGGGCGAGGGCGCTACAATATATTTGTATTGTAGCTGGGATGATTTTTTTCTGTATGTGTCTCCCTACTGCGGTTCGGACATGGAACAGTTAAAGTTGGCAACAAGTCAGGCAACCAGAGAGAGAGAGCATCTTCCTGCTTCCATAACTTAAAAGCCAAATAAGAGTGTCTTAAGCGACAAACACAGTCATGTAACTGACATTTTGAGATAGCCTATCGTATAAATTTCGCTTTGTTGATGATAGGTTAAGCTTTTGAAACTCAGCCCCAAAGTCATGTGACTGATTTTTCGCCCTGTTTTGTTGGTTAAGCTCAGGATCACAAGCACCACCATGTTAACAGTTAACTACATGTGTAGTTTTAATTCAGTTTGAATTATAACTGTACGTACTGTCTTCGTATTTGGCCAGGGCTTTAAAGAGAGGGCGTACCATAATTTTCGGTGCCGTTGTCTCCGCTTTAAAGGTACCCCCCTCATGGAAGAATTTGACCTCAAACGTTTGCCCAACGTACTTAAACGTTTTTATTTTGCTCTTGTTTGCTATTAATTCATATAAGGCTCTCTGACAGAATTGCTGTTTTTTATGCGTGCTAGATGTCATTGATTTGGCAAATTTGCTAATTTACATTAGATATGAGTTTGAGGACATGTCCCATGAGGACTTTATGTTCTGTAAGCCGCTACCAACAAGAACTACAGGAGAGCCCATATTTCAGCTTCTGAATTAATTTATCAAAGACAAAAAAAATCTACAGACATATTACAGACATGTCACAGCATCTCGTTGTTGACTCCATCTTGGCCACAGGCTTTGCATGGTCTGATGGCCTGGAGTTTTTCTGATTTAGTGACTCCTCAATTTCTGCAAGTCATTTGTTTATGTATTTGTTTCTTTTCTTTTTCAGCGTGTGTTTGTAAAGTTTTACTGTTTCACAGAAGCTGAGCTTCAGATCTGTGTTATGTGGTTGTCTGTGTTTTTGGTTTGAGAGTTTTCGTAGTGCATTTCTGATATTTTTGCATTCTGTATCAAACCACTTTTCTTTTGCTTTTGTTTTTTGGTAGTTTTTTTATTTAGTTGTTGTTAGATTAGATTTTGATGCTAGTTTGTGAAATAGGTGATTTAGTTTTTGTGTGGCCAAACTTATGCCTAATTTGTTGGTTTCATATGGAGTGTTTAGGAATGTGTCCAACGGTGTCTGAATTTCTTCATCGCCCAGTGCAGTTTGGTTTCTGTCTAAGCTGTCTGTGTCCCATCTATACGCCTGGTTGTGATCTGGCTGTGGCCGGGGAAAGGAGTCTGGGGCCTGACAGGAAGGCAGTGATACAGGAGGGGTCCAGGTCAGTGATGGCATAGTCCACCACACTGCTGCCCAGAGCAGAGCTGTAGGTGAACCTGCCTAGAGAGTCCTCTCTAGTCCTGCCATTGATGATGTACAGGCCCAGCCCTTGACAGAGCTGGAGCAGCTCGTGCCCAGTGCTGTTGACCATGGTGTCATAGCTGCACCTGTGTGAGGTGACCGGTGTGTAGAACAGAGGGGATTGTCTGAATAAATTTGTGTTTCCCTGTGTGCTGGTGAAGTCTGACAGTGTGCCTGTTCATGCATTGAGGTCACTGCAGCGCAGCATGTTTCCTTGGCCGTGGAAGTGACCGATCTCCGTGTGGAGACTGGGGAGAATTCCCTTACTGTAGTAAGGGGATTCTGAGGGCGGGATTTAGACAGCACACAGGAAAACCTCATTTTCTGTGCAGATGATTTTTCCTTTGATTTTAAGCCAAATTCGTGACTCTTCTCTCTTTACTAATTGTATTGAGTGACTGAGCTCTGCTCTGTACCACACAATGATCCTCCCAGAGTCTCTGTCCTGGGTGATTTGTTTTTTTTTTTTTGACAGAGGGCACCATGATCTCCTTGTAGCCTGGGGGACAGTGGGTAGCCATGTCTCCCAAGCACCATGTCTCCTGTAGGATCATGATGTCTGTCTCCTTTACATTCTTAATAAACTCAAGATCATTGCTCTTCAGCCCAAATGCTGACGAGCCCAGACCCTGAATGTTCCACATACTAATTGTTAAAGATCTCATTGTGAGCATTTGAATTATCTTCACAATTTGGACATTTACATCATCAACAAAAACAGAGTATTGTGCTGGATGTGTGGCTGTCACTGTGGGAGCTGGTAGTTCAGCTCATAAGCCGGGTGTAGATGAAATTCAGGAGCTGCCAGGTTTCTCCCAGCTCCAAACTGCTCGGGACCACTGGTCTGGCCAGGGCTGCAATGTAGCTGTGCAGGAGGGGCTTGGTCCGGCTCTGCTGTTGTGCTGGGGGGGGGGGGGGGTTCATGGTTCTGGTCCAGTTCAGCTGCTGGTCTGGGTGAGGGGGCTGGGGTGGGGTGCTGGTTTTGGTCCCATTCGGTCATTGGTCTGGGTTGGGGGGCTGTAGGGTGGTGCTGGTTCTGTTCTTTGTGGGTTGAGCTGGTCTGGGTTGGGTGTGTGGGTGCTGGGGCGTTCCTCTGGTAGTCCTCCTGTTTGTCTCTGGGGTGCTGTTTGGGTGTCTGCCCAGTGTGGTGTCTTTCAGAGTTTTTGTGAAGACTCCAATGGTCTGTCTTTTGAGGTGTTTATGATCATGTAGATGCTGTGGTCCAAGGGTGGAGTGGTGGGCCAGGTAGACGTTTGGGAGCAGGGCGCAGCACCGTGAGATCTCAGCGTTGATTCTCTGGATGGTGTGGTTCTGCTTATCCTATCTCGGCAGCAGGGTGGAGATGACAATTCGGGCGCGAGGGAACTCCTGTATGGCCCTCTCTGCCACTCTCCTGATGGACTAGGCCACCTGCCCCCTCTGGCTCCTCAGGTCATTGGTGCCGATGTGGATGATGATGTGCCGTGGGGCTCCTAGGACCGACCTGGACAGCAGTTGCAGGGCCGTCTCTGTCGTTGGACACCAGAGCTTTGCTGTTTGTAGTCCCAGAAAGAGCCTGTTGATGTACTTCCTGTTGGAGTTGATGAGATGGGCTATTTTCGTGCTTCTGCCTCTGGTGTCCAGTCTGCCAGAGGGTTGCTGTGCTGCTGGGCAAGGAGCTGTGGAGGCGGGCAGTGTGTGAGGTGGAGGTGGGTGGGGTCGTCTGTGGGGCTGGGTGTGTGCGGGCCATCCTGAGTGTTCAGCAAGAACCATTATTCTCCCTGCTCTTCCGTACAGAACTTACAGTACAGGGATACCAATTATCTCAAGCACAACTGGCTTGAGAAGAAACCTTAAAGCAGGAGAGATAGCATGGACCAAGCCTTAGCTATTACTGTCCCTGCCCTTCTGTACGGAGTTTATAATACAGGGACATGAACCATCCCACACCAAACTTCACAGAAAACCTTACAGCAGGAGAGATAGCGCGGACCCAGCCTTAGCCACTACTCTCCCTGCACTGCTGTACGGAACTTATAATACAGGAATACAAACCATCCCACACCTGAATTTGCAGAAAACATTATAACAGGGGAGATTCCAAGGATGCAGCTAGCCCTTCCTGGGAGTACGGGGAAACCCAAACTCACTGCCTTCTTACACCATCGGTATGCTGCGAAAGCACCTTGTCCTCTGAATCAGCAGACAAGAGACTTCGGGACCTTTTTTTTAGAAAAGAGGAGTCCTTATCTCTTATTAAGTGCGCATTAGAACCGTCTCTCCTGCCTTTAGGGAACACAAAGGTTTGGGGATCCAGTGCATGATGCCAAATTGTAGAAAAAGAGGAATTCTCTTAGTCAGGTTCGCTGTGAGAAACGCAGTGAGTTTATTGTGTATGAATACAGGAATGACATGGCCACAGAGTAGCAGTGCAATTCAAAGTTGAGGTATACTGTTTATATACTGTAGACACACAGTTAGAGAAGATGAAACGGATTCCCAGTAAGTAGCTCCACCACCCTCCCCGACTGACACATTTGTACATCAAAGGAGAGCACCTCAGAAAACAGACAGTTTGTTTATGACCCCCCCCCACCAGTCCTGGAGCATCTTGTTATGTTTGTGTTTGACATAGTTTCAGTCTTGCTGGGCCACTGGCAGAGGCTATGCCTAATTTTACGACTTTTTATTTCTCAAGCATCCCAGCAACAGTTAGGGGCTCCAGGGAGCACTTAACCCTTTCCTTCAGGTCTCATCAATGAGAAAGGCAATATATCTGCAGAGTAATTCAAGTGAAACTTAAAGAGGCAGGACTCTATTAATCAATATTACCAACAGTGTAAGTATAGGAGTGTTAATGATCAACATGTATAAAATGTATTTGTTCAATTTGAACATTTAAAATCAGTATTAGGTTCACTATTTAGCTGAAATATCCCTTTAATACCCCTCAACAGGCTAGCTTTGTTAAATAATATGTAGCAGTTTTTGTGAGCGATATAATACCTATTCCATTAAAATTAATTAGTTGTCTTTTCAGGTACAAAAAATATATAAATAATCTGTGGAGAAGAGCTCCTTGACAAAGTACCAGTTCTTGGTGTAATAATATATTCATGTTAAAGTGTTATACAGCTGGTAGTGTATGTTGCATTAGAATTTCACAAGAATGCAACCATTGATGTGTTGCAAATTTTCAAATCAAATTTAAGTTCTTAGAAATTTTGTACCACTTAAAAGCACTTCCTAGACATTTTAAGCATCAAAGTCTTTCATTTGGTTACATACTGTAGTTATTCTGTGCTCTTTCTGACTATTTTAAGTTTATAGACTTCAAAAGTTATAATGTTTTAACATTTCCTATAAATATTTGTGTTCGTTATCTCGAGTTTTCTTTTAACAAATAAACATTTCTTTGGAAAAATAAATAACAAATATTATGGACAATATATTGACTTTTTTATATTTCTAAATATCATAACATGTTCAAAGCTAAGTGATTTATTAATTACAATGAATAATTTCAAACTGCTATTGTACTTCCACTACAGTATAGCTTGTGGGAAATACATTTATTTGTCCTGTGTCAAAGTTTAACTCATTCAGAGCACCCTACATTACAAACTCCAAGTGTTTCATTTGTCTATTGCTACTATTTTGACAGCAATGTAGTTAAAAGGAACATGTCAAAATGTTTCCAAAATAATCATATGGGAACAAGTTGAGGATATGATAATAACAGAGAAATCATAACAATGACCCCATGTTGCTAATCATGCATAACCAACTGAAAGAAATTTTAGAATTTGGTTATTGGGGAATATAATATGGAATTGCTTATCTAAAGAAATTTATAACATTAATTTAAGAATCTAAATGTATTTAAAATCTAAATGTATTTATATAGCTGGTAGTATTACTGTAATCCACTTTCTTTGTAAACACATTTTATTTTTAATTTGACTCATTCACGCATGATGAATTGTGAGAGAGTGATAGATGGAGACAAGATTCAATTCAATTCAATTTATTTTTATATAGCGCCTTTCACAAGGTTGCCCCAAGGCGCTTACCAATGCAAAGTGACCATACATTTTTTCAATACAGAACAAAAGACTAAAAGACAATGAAGGAGAGAAACCAAAAACTCCTTAGTAAGGAGAATAAAAACCTCTGGGGGTCCAAGGTCAACTGACTGCCCAACCCCTTTGGGCATGCTAACAATATCTAATTAAAAAAAGGAAATAAATGAATGAGGTTATTAATCCATCCATCCATCATGTCTCCTGTGTGCTAGTACTCCATGCAGATCTCTGTAGACCAGTAAATGCCTCCTAAATGATAGCTATATCCACAATGTTCGTCTTGGATCCATGGCAGGGATGCAGCATGCAACTCAGGTGGTGCCCAGCCCGGGCGCCACCCGGACATGTAGGGAGGAGAATAGGATAGTTTAGTCAGAACAGATGTATCTAACTGGTGGGCCAACACAGAGACACACAATGGCATGAACAGCAGCACCAGCAGCCATGGTTGCAGCAGGCTATAATGTAAGGTGTGAGTAGGCTAGGCTGAAGTAATACAGATGCAGCCATTCAAAACGAGCAGGCGATACCGCATTATTTTGCGGTGTGCTTGACACAGCCTACCGCGAGTTACAGTAAATTCTCATATAGTACCTCTTAATACCACGTGGTACTGCAAGTAAAATAATAGTATCCAGAATTTCCGCAAGGTGGAGCTAATAAAGCTCAACCTCTCATGTTTGAGCTGTCGCCATCAAAACCTTTACCGAAGATATTACTAATAGTATTAATAAGGAATGACCTTTGACAAGCTGTAAACTCAAAGTATTGCCCTGGTCCACATTCTTTTTTTCATTGACGTCTTTGTAAAAGTAACACCACAGCATATCGCAATCATGCATTTGTTTCCAATCATGCAAAGTACAGTAATTTTTGAGAATCTCCGATTCACCATGCCTTTCACATGCTCATAAAAGAGATTGATTTAGGAACATAAACATATTACTGTATGCAAACTGTACTGTATACAGTATGTATATGTATATTTAATGTCTTTACTGTGCCCGTTTAAGTATTGAATATTTATATGGAATTGTACCACTGAACGGAAATCTTAGTAGCTGAGCATAAAAAGAATAGGAGCATACTGTAACGCGTGTGAAGGCCATAAACGATATTAATTTTGGAACATAAACATACAGTATATGGCTGGTCTCGGTACTTTAAAGAAAAAATACACACCAGTATTCCATTTCTCCCTAAACATTTTAAGCATCTAAGTCTTTAACTAATGTGATACCGGAGTCAACAAGCATACTTTTAGAATTTGATTAAAAGGGAATATAATATGGAATCACATATCTAAAGAAATTAATAACAATATAATTATATTCATGTACCGCAACACAAGAAAAGTACACGCTGTACAATCTGTTGATACTGTTTTTGTAGGGCTTTTTCAACACTCTTCACATGGCCTTGCCAGTGGAGCTGTGGGCTAGGTTCCCAACTTATACATCATACGTTGGGTGTTCAAATCTAGCTAAAGCCATGACTTTTTTTTTAACAAACATTTCTTTGAAAAAATAAAATAGGGTTAGTGTTAGGGTTACTGTCAAACTTTAAATCAACAATTGATTTAAGGACCCTCTGTCAAAGTGCAATGAAATACAATATTGTTGTCGTTGTTATTGTTGTTTTTATGCTGTAATAAGCGTTTTAAGCGTTTTGAGAAGCCACCTTTAAGGGTGCTATATAAAAGCGCTGATTCTTATGGAATGTGTTTTCTTTCTTCTTTTTATCAGCATGGAATAAACCTATTACTTGATTCTTATGGATGCCCGGTTCCGCCGGGGATTAAAAAAAAAAACCATTGAATCGCGTATCAAAGGAAATAACCTTATTCATGCACAAACAGTGGCATGTTACCTTATTAATTTGGGTGTCTCCTCTTGCCAGAAAGCTCTAAATTGCATTTTGAGTGCGTTTTTTTACTTTTTTTAAATAACAACCCATAAATAAAGTTGATACTGTCTAGACTTAATTATTTAAAACTGTATTACAGCAGCACAATGCACAATGCAACGTAAATCGCTATCTAACCGTCATTTTAAATGAAAATACTTTTATTTTTTTCTTTCACAAACACCACAGCATTTCGTTAATCTAACTAACGAGAACAGGACATTAGCTAGCCAATACGATAAAGGAATGAGTTTTTTTGCTAATTTCTTTAGCACATTTGTACAAGCACTTGGAATCTGTCCAAGCCCTACTTTGTCAGGCATTTTCTTTTACTGTAACGGACATAAAAACTCCCTTGCTTTTAACAGAGCGTTTCATAATTTCAAGCCACGAAAATTATTTAAAGTGCGACACTTATCATTCAACCGGAGCTCAAAATATCACAAGGATCCTCAAGAGCACAGCAAAGACTATATTAAAAGATACTTGTATCAGATACATGAGAATCCAAGCTTTTTTATCTACGCTTTCTTTTCCGTATACCAGATATTATGGAACCACTTCAGAAGGGTGTCAGCCTGTCAGATTCCAGGAATCGGTACTTTAAAGAAAAAATACACACCGGTATTCCATTTCTCCCTAAACATTTTAAGCATCGAAGTCTTTAACATGTGAAATAACGTGTAAAAAAGTGGTAATTTTAAGCTTTTCTGATAATATAATATGGAATTGCATATCTAAAGAAATTAATAATAATATAATTATATTTGTGTACTGTGACAGGGCTGTGTAGGGCTGTTTCACCTCTCTTTTCATGTGACTTCCTGAGTAGCCCACTGGTCTATGTGCCTGACTAATACCCTACAGGTTGCATGTTCAAATCCAGCTGGTCCTGCAACTTTTCTTTTAACAAACATTTCTTTGAAAAAAATAGAATAGCAATATTATGGACAATTCATTGGCTTTTTATATTTCTAAATATCACAACATGATCGAATTTAAGTCATTTTAATAACAATGAATAGTCACCTATGCGTTACAACATAAACATTTATATTGATTTAAATCGCATTTTGATTTAATTCGCAAACACATGTTTAAATATATGTGTTTTTTTATTTACAATCAAACAAATGCAACATAAATTGAAATCTTTGTCTTCTAAGTATCTTAAGTAATATGTATTTTATGTGTCACAAAAAACTGACTTACTTTAACAAAATATATTTACTAATCCTTTTGCCTGGCAATTTACCTGAATGCCCAACTATGAGAAGCTATCTGTGAAACCAAAAGAACCGCAATTGAACGAGTGTTGATAATAAGAGAGAGAGAGTCCCCTTTACCCCCATTTTGATTTAAATCGCAAACGTGTGTTTAATTAAATGTCTTTATTGATTCACAATCTGACAAATGCAAGATTTAGATTTATTTTTCTTGGGATTTTGGGATCAAACGTGGAAAGATTAGATTGTAATCGTTTTTATTTTTTAAATACATTTTAGAAAAGTTTAATCTATACTAAAAAGCTGTACACCACCTGCTATAAAGATACATATTGTGATAATTTCGGGTTCGGATAGGACGGACACAAGAACTCAGACTTGCGGAGTTAAAGCAAGTTAAAGCCTTTATTTTTCTTCTCCATCACTACCTGCCAGCCCGGCTCTCCTGCACCCCCGACCAGAGACAGACAGCCCCCACCCACCAACAGCGTGAGCCAACACATGGCCCGCGCGCCCGAGAGAGAGAGAGAGAGAGAGAGAGAGAGAGAGAGAGAGAGTAACACCCTGGGTTGCAGAAGCAGGGAACTATTTACAAGGAAAACGGATACCTCCCCAGACTGTACGCCCGCTTCACTGTGGGACAGCCGCACTGGTCAGCGGCCTTCCTAAACCCCGCCCTGACCACTTTCACTCCTGTCCTGCCCATCTCCGCGCACCCCAGCCGGGTGCTCTTCGGCCTCTGCCCGGGGCGAATGTATATTTAGACCCGGCGCGGCACCGAGAGAGCGTCTGCATTTATACCTTAGTTTTTAAAATTAGTCAAGCAATATGAAGCATCTCTTTTCACTTTTAAGTCCCTTAATTATCATTAAGCACAGCTTTCTCACCACTTAGACTACTTTTTGATACCATCCTTAGACAAAGCAGAAACTTGTTGTACTTTCTAATGACATACAAGTGGAAAGATTACAGATTTTAATCGTCTTTAATTTTGTTACGTTATACATTTTAGAAACGTTTCATCTATACAAACACCACAAAACTATTTTCAATTGTATTTCTGAATGTTATGTTACACTTACAGTAGTTCACTGTTTTACATAAATCTAATTAAGAAAGTTAGGTGTTAGCATAAACTATTAGTAATCAATCATATTGAATTTAGCACTGTAATAAGTTGTTGCACTTTCCCCCGCATCTTGTTAAAATATATTTTCATTGTTCAAATATATATTTAATCTGACTATCATATAATAAGTTAAATACAAAACCAAAGAAAAAACAGGGTAAAATATAATTTTGCTAACAATGTTAACTGTTTATAAATAATCAATTGTATTAACTAAGGAGTAGGATGGCACAGTTATTAGTAAGCTTTTAGTTTTGTTTCTTTTTCATAAATACAACAGTAGTACCTGATGTCTCAGTGGCTTTCAAAATTAAATTATGCATGCAAACCTGTGAACTGGCCTGTGATACTGGCCATGTAATACCCTGCATTGTGGAATAATAGTTTATTTTAAAGGATAGAGAAAGCACAGAAAACAGGCAGTTAGGTTGATCAGATTAGTATGAAAAGCCATTTAGCAAAGGGAATGAGAAGAGTGACAAACTAGTATACTTTAGATCTTTTTTTCTGAACCAGGGAAAATCTGATCATGTTTCTCTATAACAATAATAAAAAACTTTATTTTACATATCACCTTTAAAAGTGACATCTCAAAGCAATACAGTAGATGTAAAAACAGTTAAAAGGACCACAGATTACAAAGTAAATATCCAGACAAACGCAAACACGTTTTTAATAAAATGCTTTTATTCATTCAGCAGAGAGAGAGACACACCGGTTTTCATTGACAAAAGGTAAATGTTTTTCTACATTCATCTTGTCTAACAGGAATGTTTTGTTTGTGGACAGACTGAGGTGGCAGCGGCAGGCGTCGCTTTGGCTTGTCGGAGCTGCGGGGCGAGCATGCCAGAGCTGACTCCCAGTAGGCCGGAGGCCGCCAAGCAGTGACCTCGCCGCTGGAGGGCACGGCCACCCCCGGCGCAGCACCCCGTCCCTCATGCCCAAGTCAAGGCAACCACCCACCTACTGCAACCAGTCCAACGCCAGGATACAGTCCTCACGGACTGGAGCAAGGCAGAAGGGGTGTTTCACCCTCGCAGCTCCAAAGTGCACGGTGAGCGCCCTGGGAGTCCGGCTACCTCGGTGCCCGGCAGGACACCAGGCCGCAGCAGGGTGATGGTGGAACCAGAGTCGACGAGGGCCTGGCAGGGTCTGCCCTCGGTGAGGCAGGGAAGGAATAAGCCAACTCTTCCCACAGCAGGCGGGGTGAAGCGCACCTTCTTGCTTAGAATATTATGGACAATCAATTGACAATAAATATAGAAAAGCACATATTAAATTTGGGAAATTTGTTTTCAAAAGTCCTCATATCAACGATGCCTATACTGTTTTCCTCTCGCTCGCCCTCCCCCCCCTCCCAATTCAATTCAATTCAATTCAAGGTGCTTTATTAGCATGACAGATGGGTACAATCAGTGTTGCCAAAGCAAATAAAATAATAAAATTAACATGGAACAAAACACAAAATAAAAGTAAAATAAAATCTACAGACCTAATACAGATTTTTACAACAGAGACATATTATAAAATATTGACATATACTGTAGACAGAAGGAGCATTATTGGGAGACAGGCTCACTGTTCCTCAGGCTGTGATAGGAGATCACATACTGGGCTGCCAGTTCCACTGAGTTCCCTCCTCCCTCTCCCAGTAGGATTGGAACCCGTTGTGATTTTTACATATACTGTAGGCATGATGTAGACAAATACGTGAGTGTTTCCCTGTATGCTGGTGTAGTCTGCCAGTGTGCCTGTTCGTGCATTGAGGTCACTACTGAGCAGCACGTTTCCCTGGCCCTGGAAGTGACCGATCTCTGTGTGGAGACTGGGGAGAAGTCCCTCACTGTAGTAGGGGGAATCTGAGGGTGGGATGTAGATAGCACACAGGAAAACCTCATTTTCTGTACAGATGATATTTCTTTTGATTTTAAGCCAAACTCGTGACTCTTCTCTCTTTACTAATTGTATGGAGTGACTGAGCTCCGCTCTATACCACTAAATGATCCCCCCAGAGTGTCTGCCCCGAGTGATTTGGGGTTTTTTGACAGAGGGCAAAAAACTCACTCTCTCGCTCGCCTACCCCCTCTCTCTCTCTCTCTCGCCCTCCCCCCGTGTATTGTCTGTTTAGGGTTCTGTAGCATTCCACATGGCTGGACAGCTTGTTCCCCCCTCCCGCCCCTCTCTGTGTACAGTAGAGCCTCCTGTCCTGATTAGTGGAGCTCATACAGCTGTGTCTTGGAGAGAATCCAGGGTATAAGCTTCAACCACATGGCTGGGCAGCTTGTTCCCCCCTCTCGCCCCTATCTGTGTACAGAAGAGCCTCCAGCCTCCAGATTAAGAGTACCCGTCACCCCCATTTCCATTTAAATCGCTTTATACAGCTGTGTATAAAGACATTTAATTAAACACGGGTTTGCGATTTAAATGGAAATGGGGGTGATGGGAACTCTTAATCTAAATAAAAATAAAATAAATAAAACAGGTTTCGATTGTTAATAACCACTTTTCATGCGTGAAACACCTGGTTTCCCAAAGAGGACAGGCTGTGCTCCCACTGCCAGCAAGCAGGGAGAAATAGAGACAGAGGTGCACTTCCTACTGCACTGTGACAGGACACGGGAGAAATGGAATACTGTGTATTTTTTCTGTGAAATACGGTAACAAGACCAGCATTTTGGGTTGTCCCTATACCAGAGATTATGGTAGGCTTCAGAATGGTGATTGGCTGACACCATCTGAAACCCCTCTGATTGGGGAAAAAAGACCTGCTAATCTGTTCTACATACCAGGAAGAGGATTTCTTTCTATTCGAAACGTGTATTTTAAACGTTTAATTAAGACGGAATTAAGACTTTTGGGTTGTAATTTAAAAAAAGACAAAATGCAATTTAGAGCTTTCTGGCAAGAGGAGACACCAAAATTAATAATGTAACATGCTACTGTTTGTGCATGAATATAGTTATACTGCTATTTCCTTGGATACGCGATACCATGTTTTTTTTTTTAATCTCAGGCGGAAGCTGGCATCCATAAGAATCAAGTACTGTAATAGATTTATTCCATGCTGAAAAAAAGAAGAAAGAAAACACATTCCATAAGAATCAGCGCCTTTATATAGCGCCTTTAAAGGCGGCTTCTCAAAACGCTTTACATGATAAAAACAACAATAACAACGACAACATTGTATTTCATTGCACTTTGACAGATCGTCTTTAAATCAATTGTTGATTTAAAGTTTGACAGTAAATGTTTATATTGTAAACATTCTATTGTCATTAAACAACCTTATGTTTATTAATCTTCCTTGTTATGCACAATGAGAATGATAATGTAATGAGAATTAATTTAATCACAGAGTGCTCATAAATTGTGATAGGAAGAAAACAGATAGGTGTTCTGAAAGGTCACATGTAAACAGCTTTTTGGATGGACAGAATGACAGTGTAATGATTTCAGGTTCGGATAGGACGGACCCAAAAACTCAGATTTGCGGAGTTAAAAGCTTCCTTTATTTTTCCTCTCCATCACCACCTGCCAGCGAGCTCTCGCGCGCCCCGACCCAGGGGTGCAGAACCAGGGAACTATTTACATATTAAAACTATTTCCCAAATTTAATATGTGCTTTTCTATATTTATTGTCAATTGATTGTCCATAATATTGCTTTTGTTAAGTTCTCTAAAGCTTTGTGATAGTTTACCCAGTTTACCCATTGTTATTAAAAATGACTTGGATTCGAACATGTTGTGATATTTAGAAATATAAAAAGTCAATTAATTATCCATAATATTGCTATTTTACTTTTTCAGAGAAATGTTTGTTAAAAGAAAAGTCATGGAGCCAGCTGGATTTGAACACACAATCTCTGGTTTACAAGGGCAGCACCTAGACCACAGCACTACACACAAGGTCGCAGGAGGAGTGGTGAAAAAGCCCTACACAAACAGTATCAACAGACATTGTACAGCGTGTACTACTGTGTTGCAGTATATGAATATAATTATATCATTATTAATTTCCTTAGATACGCGATTCCATATTATACTAGCAGAAAAGCTTAAAACTACCACTTTTTTACACGCTATTTCACATTAATTAAAGACTTTGACGCTTAAAATGTTTAGGGAGAAATGGAATACCGGTGTGTATTTTTTCTTTAAAGTACCGAGACCAGCTATACAGTATACTGTATGTTTCTGTTCCAAAATTAATATAGTTTATGGTCTTCACACGCGTGACAGTATGCTCCTATTCTTTTTTATGGTCAGCTACTAAGATTTCCCTTCAGTGGTAAAATTCAATATAAATATTCAATACTAAAACGGGCACAGTAAAGACATTTAAATCTTTCTACGACCGACCAACGCACCACGAGTGCCCCTGTCGGTCAACCAATCACGTACTGCAGTATTTTGCGTCATCGCGTGTCACAATGCGCGAGGCCGTAGCCAATTACCCCCGTTACGTGTCTGTGCCGCGCACTTTGAATGGCTGTATCTGTAGGTCTTCAGTCTAGATTTGAATATTGAGATTGACTCGGCATCCCAAATATGGGGTGGGAGACTGTTCCATAAGGTAGCGGTCCTGTAACTAAAGGCTTTACCGCATAATAAAATTATTTTGACCTGCATTCTGTGATCTAAGCACGTGACTTGGATGGTGAACATTAGAAGTTCCATTAGATAGACAGGTGCCTGATTTTGAGGTCCGCCCTGTACCTGACAGAAAGGCAATGAAGAGAGCTAAACATGGGGGTTATATGGTTGTACTTTCTGCTCCTAGTAACAATTTTAGCTGCTGCATTCTGAATTTGCTGTAAGGTGTTGAAAGAGTAGTGGGTTCTCCCTGATAGTAGGGCATTGCAGTACCCTAACCTGCTGTATACAAGAGAATTTATTAATTTCTCTGTGTCTTGAGTTGAGAGAAACTGGCTTATTTTTGCAATATTTCTTAACTGTATGAAGCATATTTTAGATAATGTTTTCACATAAGAGTTAAAGGAGAGCATTGTGTCTAATATCATGCCTAGGTTATGTGCTGAGTCTTTGAGGCAAATTTTTAAAGCCTCTGAGTTAAGTGCTGAAGTTATAGTAGTCCTATCAGTATTGTTGCCTCCAAACAACAGAACCTCAGTTTTATCAGATGTAGGTTCTTGTCAAAACTACATTCCCCAGAATGCAGTGGGAAATAATGTGCCACCCTCAGTCACCTGACCAGCTGATGCACTGCATCAGAGAGAATGGCTGTAGGATAAGCCCATTAAGAGTGAGTTCATAAACCCAGAATTATGTCCCATAATTACGGGATAGTCCCTATGTCTGCAAAACACCTAATCAACTATTGTAAAGCCTTCAGTGCTTTGTGTATATTCCAATAGCTGAGGGGGCAGGGTGTGTGGGAAAAGGTTTAGACTGCAATTGAATTGGCGATCTGTATTCTTCACACCTGAAACCTCTTGACTGAGAAAGCTTTAGAGAACTTTACATTTTTATTTTCAACAAATTGTAAATATGACATTTACATTGGCATTTTTCTCCTGATGGTAACTGTAACAATTTGTCATATTTTACATTCTTGCAAAACAATCATGATGTTCTCATCCAATCTAATCTTCTGTGTGACATTACCATCGTAATGTTCTTACAAGTGTAAAAAATGGCAATACACAACGTCTCTCCTCTATAACTCTTCAGTTTACAGAGAAATTCCACCAGAGCCAAACAATATTGTCCAATAATACTCTTCTTGTGTCTAAGTTCTAGTTTAGCAGGATTTGCGCGATAAGTACATTGTTTAATGGGGATGACATCACCATGTCTATATCACTGTACAAACAGAGCACCTTCCAATACATATAACTATTGCACGATTCCTTTATCTGTTTCAGCTAAATGAGGAGAATTAAATCAGACAGAATCTCGGAGTGCCAACTGTAAACTCAGCAATGTGATTTACAACTTCTGGGAGGAAGAGCTGACAGAACAAAGTTGAAACAATTTTATTAACAGGCTGTTTCATGTTGTTCCTAAGGGAAGGACATTCGGGAATGTGATTTCACAGATGCTTTTGTTCTGTCTTGCACTGTCAGATTGTGAATCAATAAAAGTATTTAATTATACATGCGTTTGCAATTTTAATAAAAAATAAATGAAAATAGTATGAAAATACTACTTCTTCAGCTTCACAGCCGAAAAGTGTTTTCTCTCTTCTCTTTTCAGCATGGAATAAACCTATTACTTGTTCCTTAACAATTACAACAGTGCATACTACTGAAAATTCCTTCCCATCCCCTAGAACTGTTCTGGTCCATTCTATTCAACATAACATTACACAGCGGGCTGTTGACAGTCCTAGCCTTGTGCCTTGTGAAGGCTGTGTTATATAGCATTCCCTACGTGACAAACTGTATATGGCTGGTATTGGTATTTTAAAGGAAAAATACAAGTATTCCACTTTCTCCCTATACATTTTAAAGCATCAAAGTCTTTCATGCCAGCAGCCATATCACCCTGCAACTCACAACTTGCAACCCACTGATGCTAAGCAGGTGTGAGCCTGGTCAGTACCTGGATGAGAAGACCTCCTGGTGAAAACTAAGGTTCCTGCTGGAAGAGGTATTAGTGGGACCAGCAAGGGGCGCTCACCCTGTGGTCCATGTGGGTCCTAATACCCCAGTATAGTGATGGGGACACTATACTGTAAACAGGTGCTGTCATACAGGTGAGACGTAAAACTGGGGTCCTGACCCTCTGTAGTCATTAAAAATTCCAGGGTGTTTCTCAAAAAGAGTAGAGCTGTAACCCTGGCGTCCTGGCCAAATTTCCCATTGGCCCTTACCAATCATAGCCTCCTAATAATCCCCCTCTATGAATTGGCTTCATTACTCTGCTCTCCGCCCCACTGATAGCTGATGCGTGGTGAGCGTTCTGGTGCACTATGGCTGCTGTCGCATCATCCAGGTGGATGCTGCACATTGGTGGTGGTGGAGAGGAGTCCCTATTACCTGTAAATGGGTGGAGTGTCCAGAAAAGTGCTATATAAGTGTAAGCAATTATTATTATTATTATTATTACATGTGGTTATTTCTATACGTTTTTACGTGCTTCTTTGTTCAGAGAGCCCTACATTACAAACTCCAAGGATTTAATTTTGAGCTGAAGACCCTCACACCTGAAGAAGGCTTCACAGCCGAAACGTTGCGTTTTCTCTCTTCTCTTTTCAGCATGGAATAAACCTATTACTTGTTCCTTTGCAGACTACACTACTTCTTTGTTAAACATTTGAAACGCTTTAATTTTGTAAACTTAACATGCATTCCATTCGGAAATCAATAGTGTTTTCTACAGTTGTTAAGCAGATTAGCAGGTTTCTGACAAAATAGAGCACCGTCCACCACTGCCCAGCGATATAACATTAATATAAACAAGATCTAATACCTGGTGCAGTTTTTACAAAAAACGTTTTTTTAATTAATCGAATCCCAGCTGTGAGTTCATAAAGCCTGAATTACGTACTATGCTTATTTCTGTGAAACACCTGATCATCTACTCTAAAGATTTCAGTGCTTTTGTAAATTCTAAGCACAGTGGGGGCAGGGTGTGTGAGGACAGGTTTAGGCTGAAATTGAATTGGGGATCTGTATTCTTCACACCTGAAACACTGTTTTTTCTGAAAGCATTTTCTTCCCTGTTAAGAGAATTTAACATTTTTATTGTTAACAAATTGTAAAATTGACATTTACATTGTCGTTAATAATTTTTCACTTAACTGTATGGAGGAGTGTCAGCTGTCAATGAGAGCAGACCCCCCCAGGCAGGGCAAACTTTTTTTTTTAATTAAGGCAAATGAAAATTAAGGAGGTTAAAGTGCTAGAGGTGTAAAAAATTAAAAAATGCTAATGAGCAAAAACTTTAAGAAATGGAGGAGGTGAAAGGATTTGTAAATACATTTTGTTAAAGCAAGTCAGTTTCTTTGCAAAACATATAAAATACATATTTCCGAGGAAGTTTAGCCTTTGTCACTAATGAAACCACTAAATAAAGACATTAACTTAGAAATCTAAAGATTTTTTTTATTCAATGTTGGTTGCAGGATGAACCATCGGGTTGAGCTTAGTGTATATTTTGTCGCAGAGTTGCTGCAAGATGTTAACAGTCAAAACAGGAATTTAGAAATGAGTCATTTCAAGAAGAATATTTTCAGAATAATTATAAATCTAGCAGGATAGAGAAAGCACAGAAAATAGGCAGTTAGATTGATCAGATTAGTATGAAAAGCCATTTAGCAAAGAGGGTGTGAGAAGAGTGACAAACTAGTATACTTTAGATCTTTTTTTCTGAACAGGGAAAATCTGATCATATTTCTCTATAACAAAAATATAAAACTTTATTTTATATCGCACCTTTTAAAGTGGCATCTCAAAGCAATACAGTAGATGTAAAAACAGTTTTAAGGATCACAGATTACAAACTAAATACAGTACATACAGTATACTGTAAGAAAGACAAGAAGTTAGATGTGCTACCAAAATTCGAAAATTAGAAAAAGCAGATTAAGACACTATGTCTTCTGAAAAGAGAGGTTTTGAGGTCAGATTTAAATGCACTCAGGGTAGGTGACTCTGATATCACTGGGGAAACAGATTCAGAGCTCTGTGGTGCAGCTCGAGAAGGTCCTGTTACCCACAGAATGTAGATGTTCTCGAGGACAGCTAGAAAACCAGAGTCAGATTCGAAACTCAAAACCTGATAGGAAGGCAGTGCAAGGACTTGAAGACAGGAGTAATGCATCCCGATCAGGATTCTGGCTGTCAATTTCTGAACATATTGGAGATTGCTCAGTGTGGATTTAATTTCCCCAGTGAACAGTTTGTGCATTTCTTAATTCTAGAAAAAAAGCCTTTCTTGATTTCTCTAGTTCCAAGTTTCTCTAGTTCCCTTTAAAAGAAACTATTATTCCAAATGCAGAGTATTACATGGCCGGTATTACATATGATATTTTGTGATTTAAACAAATTAACACAAGAAGTTTTTGAGGATTTAAGTGATGGCTGAGTTATTGCAGGATGTAAGACTAGAGATGTAGGTAGGAAAAAGATAATTTGGGGAAAGTTGAGGAACTGATAACAAGAACACTTCCTAATGGGGTTACGCATACTTATGTCTCCTGACAAAATGACAGGAGATGTTTTAGACCGCATAGGAAGATGATGAAGTTAACAGACTGTATGTTTTCATAGATACTGAAATGAGGATTGTATTTTAGATTTTGTGTAGTTGCTAGCATTGAACTGTGTGTTGGATGAACATGAATTGAAGGAATGGGCAAACATAGCTGATGCTGATCCACAGAGCCAACAGCTTAAGACGTTTATATTTAGAGGCAATTTGTTTAAATAACTAACTAGTTATGGATCCTACAGTATATGTTTCCTTACGCCAGCACTATAAAATAATTTGTCCTCAGTGAGATGCTGCCATCTCATAGTGGGTTTCTAACACTGTGTATAGTTCCATCCACACATTGCCTTTACTTCCATTCATTTTCTAATCTCTTTATCCAGTACAGAGGATTTGGAGCCTTTCCCAGCAAGCAACAGATGCAAGACAGAATACATCACAGGACAGACAAACAGACTCAAACACACACACACTAGAGACAGTTTTCCCATAAACCAATTAACTTACCAGTATGTTTTGGAGTGCGAGAGGAAATCATATCACACATATGGAGAAAAACCAAGGAACCCAGAGAGAACATGCAAAGTCTACACACACAGGATGGCAGAAATTGAACATAGGGCCCCAGTGCTGCAAGATAGCAAAGCTGACCACTTTGCCACCATTAGAAATGAATGGATAGGATGGATAATTTTGAAAGCCACTGAGACATTATGGTACTACTGTTGTATTTATGAATAAAAAACCATACAAAAAGCATACTACAACTGTGCCATCCTGTTCCGCGGTTAATACATTTTATTTTTATAAACAGTTAATACTGTTAGCAAAATATTTTAAATTATATTTTACCCTATTTTTTTCTTTAATTTTGTATTAACGTATTTTCTGATAGTCAGATTTAATGTATATTTGAACTGTGAAAATATATTTTTACAAGATGTGGGGAAAAGTGCAACAATTTATTACAGCTCAAAATTTAATATTATTGATTACTAATAGTTTATGGTAACACTTAACTTTCTTAATTAGATGTATTTAAAACAATTAACTTAGTGTGACATAACATTCAGAAATACAATCAAGAATAGTTTTGTGGTATTGTATAGATTAAACTTTTCTAAAATGTATAACAAAATTTAAAATGTTTAAAATCTGTACTCTTTCCACGTGTAATGTCATTGGAAAGTACAATAAGTTCCTGCTTTGTCTAAGGATGGTATCAAAAAGTAGTCTAAGTGGTGAGAAACCTGTGCTTAATGATAATTAAGGGACTTAAATGTTAAAGAAGATGATTTATGTTGTTTAATTTTAAAGACTAAGTTATAAATGCAGTCACAATTTGTGCCATTCACACCCTGCTCTGTAGAACGGCCATTGTGTAAGACTGAGCTCCGTGCCTCCTCAGTCTCTCAGTGCCACCTCCCCCTCTGATGGAGCGCAGTGGGCGGTACGCTATTTTCAGAGCCTCTGATTTAGAAAAAAAGACCTGCTGATCTGTCCTATATAACAGGAAGAGAACAGAATGTGATTTTTTCTGTTCGAAACTTGTTGTCTTTATGAAATTAATGTATCTTAAACGTTTAATTAAGAAGTAAAAAACTTACAACACACACAAAGATTCTAAGCGGATCACAAGGATGAAAAATCACCTGTTTTTTGGGCATAAAAAGTGGTTATTAACTATTGAAACCTGTTTTTATAGCTTTTAAAGTCATGCAGGGTCAATTGCAACGGACAAGGGCTTAGTATGCAGCTGCGGTTTAAACTTGTGCTACACCTTAAGACCAATTGCACTGAACTTTGCCGCTCTGCTTAGTCTGCAGCACCCTACTAAACCTGTTCTGAATAGCAATGAACACAAAGTAACAGCTGCTGCCCTCTAGAGGTGACTAAAGTAGCAGACTATCTTAAACCACCTCTTCATATGGTTTAAGCAACTTAGTACTGTACTTGGCGTAATGCTAGATTACTTTAGAAGGCTCCTAAATGTAGTGGAAATAATATTGTCACTACGTACTGAATTTATGCATCTGTCGCTTGGAAAATTATTGTAATATTAAACTCAAATTGCTTAACACTCATATCACATTTATTAATAATAAAGTTTATTAGCAAGTGTGTATTAACAAAAGTGTAATTTACATTTAATGTCAATTATAATTATTAGCTGTGAATTTTAAGATATCCTAAGGAGTGAAGAGAACAGAACTAGTTATATAATTGAAGCATGAGCCTTTAATGTGTTCTTTAAAATATAGGAGTCAACTGAATATTTTTGTTAAATATTTTTTGTGGTTATCAGAGGAAAGCAGGGACAATGAGGAAATGGATGGTACAGAGAGTAATATCTGTAGGCAAATGCAAGCATACATTAAAGAGAAAAAACTTGTCAACTTAAAAGTGATTATTTATGATAGTTCTTTGGAACACTGTCCCTTATCTGTACATATTGCAACATCATCGACTGTCTCAAACATAGAACACATTTCAGATATAACATCCCAACAGAAAGGACATTCTCTGCAGCCACAAGATGAGACTGACTCTGACATCGAAGGTCCCTCTGGTCTTGACACTCATGTAAGCCGTTGTAGTGGATCAGCCAACATGATTTAGCAGAGCAACACGCCAGCAAGCTCTTCCCCACTTTGAAAGGATGTTAGAACTGACTACCAAAGAACTTCATTTGAAAAGTACTGTAAGCTCATATTGACACATGAGGAGAGAGAGAAAATTATTTCAAGAGAAAATGTTCTCAAAAGTAAGCAAAAAGGTACACCATGGTAAAGAACTTAAAAAAACAGAAATGCTAAGAAAATCAGAGGGACAATAAACGTTTCTTTTTTTGCTCAATTAATTTTGTAAGTTTAATTTCCAGTTCTGTTAAAAATAAAACTGTTAACTTTACTGGTCATTAGTTTGTGTCTTTTGTAACGGTTTAGCAATAGCGATGTGTTAGCTTGTTTGTCTGGAGTGTCTTGTTAAACAAAGGAAATTAAAGCCGCAATAATACAGTAGCGTTCTGTTTCAAACGTGCAGCTGCGGTTCTCATTTGTTTCGGGACTAATAGCAATTGAGTTTCTCATTAATAACTACGTACCCTCATCCAGTAAATTGTAGCCTAAATGCAGTTCTTAAGTTAAAAACTAACATCAATTTTTCAGGAAATTGAGTTTAAATATGAACAAGAAACAGACAAAGTAATAATTGAATATTAACGTGGCCTACGTATTAATCCACTAATCAAATTAATTGAAATGTTTTGATGCACAGTCCACTGCAGTTCGTGCTAGTACAACAACGCTGAGCCCTGAGAACTGGATTAAGCACAAGTTCAACTGAACTCCATCCTTGTTCTGGACATATTTTCACTGCAATTGAGCTCAGAGCTAGAGATGATTTCCAGAAAGGACTGTACTAACTAAACCGCAACTTAGTAAGCACCTGTGTACTAACTTGGGAATTTCGTTGCAGTTGACCCGCAATGTCTAAGTTAAGCAGGAACACATCATTATATCTTTTTTTTTTAATTAAAAAAATCATTTGCCCAGCCTAGTATTAGCGCACACTGTATTGTCGTAGCAAATTACTTAGGCTGAGTATTTGACACATAAACTAATTTGATTAAAATAGAAAACATGAAAACCCATCCCAATTTTTCAGTGCACATGACAAATTTCCAGGGTCATCTGGCATACCACCTGGGGCCGCTCCGCGTACCACAATTTGAGAACCACAGGGCTAGAGACTTGACGAAAGCAAATCAAGAAGCAACTTACGTGTCTGGAAAATATAAGATCATTAAAAGCTGTATGGAGACAAATACCAGTGCAGTATAGGTGGATCAAATGAGTTAGATAAACAAAGTATCATAATATAGTATAAAAATTTGTTAAAACACAAGTTAAAATGAAGACAGTACAGTCTCTCAGTGGATAGCATTCGTGCACGGTACCGTTGAGCCTGAACAGGTGAAAAAAAAAAAGAACAGGTGAAATGTAAGGTTAGAACCCCTGGTCTAAACAGCTACTGTAAGTCTTTGTTTTAGAAGTAAAGCTGCAAGAGTTTATAGTTCCCAGATTGACAGGGAGTGAGCTCCAGAGTTGTGGAACAAGGTGGCTAAAAGAAATGCATCTTAGCACAAGCCCTGCTTATTTCACAGTTAGTTATTAAATTGTTAAGCATTGTAGGGTTTGGTGTATAAGGCTGTAGAAGCTGAAAGTAAAATTTTGAAGTAATTGTACTGAGTAATGGGGAACCAGTGAAGACATGTCACAGGTGGGGTTATATGATCACTGAGCCTTGAATGTGTTGATTTTGGAATATGTTTTGTTTAGAAAGTGGGTAGGGAGACTCACTGTAAAGGCTTATTACAGTAGTCCAGTTGAGGTGTGATGAAGGCATGAATCAGGTTGTTTTTAGCAGTGTAAACAACAAATGTGGGTAATGTTTCTAACATGAAGATTAGAATTTAGAAGTGTCTTTTATTTTTTAATCAGACCAGAGCTCAAAATCAAAAGTGACCTTAAGATATCTCATAATAAGATATAATTTGGGACTACTATTTATTACCTTTATTGTGTCAAAGGAAATTTGCTTTGTAGGCAGAATGGAAGCAGCGGGGTGCAACACCTCAGAAGGGAATCTAGAGAGATTCCCAGCAGAGAGATACAGGAACTCTGAGGTACTGATAGAGTCACAAGAGTCTGGCCTGTTAAAGCAATGAAATTTGATGCCAAGTAATTGGGCATCACAGTCAGATATTATGATTGATCTTTTTTCATACTTCCCATGAATATTATAAATAAGGAAAAGTGGATAGAAGTCAGCATTTCATTAAAAAAAAATATTTCCCAGAAACAGCTGGAAGATATTCAGCTAGTATAGAGAAAATGGGTGAGTTTTGTTGACGGAATTCAAAGCTTTCTTTTTTCCTTTCTCCTTTGAGTATTCAGGCTGTTGAAAATGTAACAGTAGTCAATGAAATAATTTATAAACTGAGTACTAAAAATGCAATAAATTAGTATTGGAATAGCATTTGTTACTTTTTTATTACATCTCATAAATTTAATTGAAAAAATGGCACTATAAAAAGCACTTTCATATCAAGAGTGTAGGACCTATAAATGTGTATGCATAAGTAGGACCTATATGTGACTCATATAAGGAATGATATATGTTCCCTGTTTTTTGTACAGTGAAATTATGACCTATAATAATAATGTCTGACTGGTTATTTTTATCAAGGTGAATACTACAAACAAAAAAAGGCTTTGTGGAGCGCTGGCACTGCAGTTAAGGATCTTTGCCTGTGGCTGGAAGGTTGCTGGTTCAGATCCCATGGCTGAGAGAAAAATCCTACTCCAGTAGGTCCCTGAGTAAGGCCCTTAACCCTAGTTTCTCCAGGAGTGCTGTATAAATGGCTGACCCCAAGCTCCCTGTCTGTGTGTCTCATGGAGAGCAAGGTGGGGCATGTGAAAAGATGAATTCCTAATGCACAGTTTTGACATTTAATTGCTTCAAAAGTTTACAGTAATGACACTTTGAACTAGCAATTAGTGTTTGTTATACGTACAACCTTCTCCACATATTCAAAGAAAAAACAAAAATTAATTTCATCGCATTGTAATTCCACATAATGGGATACCATATGCAGGATCTAAATACAAAGTACTGTACAATCATACTTTTTAGCCATTTGCTTTGTTCTCTTTTTTCCTGTATTTTAGGTACTGTATATACTGTTAGTTATTGCCAGCTATGGTATTACCGAGCCATTTATTGTAAAAATGACTTGCATATGATGATTTAAACTGTTTTTTACTGTGCTGTTTATTGCATAGTACAATGCATATACAGTATGGACGTTAGGGGATAATATAAGAGGAGACCACTGAACCATTTTTTTTCTCATTTTGTAGTTTAGAAACTTAGTGGGACATTTTTATCAAGGCGTTTTTTAAAATAAAAAAATCTTAGTTTGGCTTTCAACCTATTCCAGATGTCTGCATTTTACTGTATGTGTAAAGAAGCATTTCCAATTTAAGTTCTAAAAGAATTCCATTTTAGCTTTCAATCATGTGTCTTTCTTTTGCTGCTCTGTGTGACATATTGAGGTCTCCTGGGTTGCTTAAGTGAACTGTACCCTGTAGAATTTTATATATTTTGATAGAATCCTCTTTTAATTTCCTGTGCTCTAGACTAAAGATATTTAGTTTACTTAATCTCTCCGTGTGTGTCAATCCCTTGAGACAAGGAATCATTCTTGTTGCTGTTCTTTATATTCCTTCTAATGCTATATATTTTAGTAGCATAGTGGCCAAAACTGAATATTATCTTTTAAATTAGGTCTTAGTGCATTGTAAAGCTTGAGTATCACTTCACTGAATTTAAATTCCACAATTCTGCTATATTATATCAATTATTCTGTTTGATTTTTCATTGCTTCCCCACATTTTTTATGGAGGATATATAAGAATTAGCTTAGGGTCAACTGAGTATAGTTAATGCATGAACTACGGCATGTACAGTATCATGTTCTCTAATCAGTATTAAATGTCATTTACCAAGTGTCTCTTCCCACTTCCAAATTTCTCTTTATGTAATTCCTTTGATAAGTGTATCAGAATCCAAATTGTTGATCAGGAAGAACAGTGGTCCTAGAAGCGATCCCAGAGGTTCTTACATCATTCATTAATTACATCAGCCCAGTATGAGGTCATGCCCATTAAGATAACGTTAGACAAATGTTAAGACATTTTTTATGTTTATATATTACTTAAAATTCCTATGATTTTGGATTTGATAGCCTGCCTTGTAATGATGGACCATATCATACACTTTATGGAAATCTAAATAAATCATATTATAGTGATTTATTATTGTTGTTTGTAGGAAGAATTTAAATTTAAAGAAGTTACAGCAAATAAGACTTCCTCTTTCTAATTCCATGTCTGCTGCTTTGTTTGGTCATTGACAATAAAAATAACAGAAGTACAATGTCTGTGAAAATCATAAATGATATTTATTCATAAATACAAATATATTTTAATAATAATATAGGGTTTGTCCCCTTTTTTATAAATATAAATACATTTTAAGATAAGTAGTTAAATGTGGCTCATGGTATAATTATAAAAATGTTAGCACTACTATTTTGATCTTGGCTAGCCTATCAAAGGATACAGATTATACATTTCCTTGTAGATTTACCCTGGATTTACTCACACAGTTGTTTGATCCTGATTTATTTTGTAACTGCATCAGACATCAGTCATGCTATTGCTTTTGAAGAAAATGTAAAACATCTTTTACAAACATATTGTTTCTTGTCAACTTGTATCATGCCCTCATTCTATCACAGAAGTTCACATTGTATTCTGCTTCAAAAAGTGGAGGATGGGTATATGAAGATGATAAATTATTTTGTGCTAGAGGGCACTAGAATTGCAGAGATGCTAGTGATTTTATATTTAAGGAACACACTGGCAATGTTAGTGCTCTCTGTGTCCATATAGAGTTGGTACAGATGCAGCCACTCAGAACCCACATTAAAATTCATTGCTGTGTTAGACATACTACAGTATGATGTGGTGTACTTCATTGTGTGGCTCATACAGTAGATAGGCGATAGGTCACACTTGTGTTACATTTCACGTTAGATGTAAGTGAAATTATAGCTTCATTAGTCTGTTTCCTTACTGTACATTTTAAATCCACTTTATATGGAATATTAATATTGAATTGTGTAACTAAAGGGAAACTTTGGTAGCTGAATAAAAATACCAGAAGTAAAATGTCTCTGAACATCAAGCACATGCTGGACAAGCACACAGTGCTTGATCCACCCACCCAAACCCTTGTACGCCTTGCAGAATTAATACTCACACTGAATGCATTCTCATTTAATAACTTTTTTACCAGCAGGTTAGTGGAGTCACCATGGGCACCAGAATGGGACCCAGCTATGCCAATATTTTTGTTGGCTGGGTAGAAGAATGCTTCTTCGCTTCCTACACTGGCTTTGTCCCTGACCTCTACAAGCGATACATTGATGACTGCGTCGATGCCTCCAGATGCTCTAATGACCAGCTAGAACACTTCCTGCATCACTTCACCAACTTCCAAATATACAGTTAACACATTTTCCACTACTCTTCCATTTCTAGACATAAACCTATCCATTAACCATTCCCAACACTCTACTTTGGTCACTCCCTATTTCACAGTTCCTTCGGCTATGACGACTCTGCAGTGAACCATGGATTTTTCAAACCAAGCACTCTAGATGCACTCTTTTTCATCAACAGAGGATACCCCACCCGTGTTATTGACAGGGCCCTCACCCAAGCCCTCAGACCGTGAACTTGATCAGGAACTCTCGGCCTAACAACCACATTATTATGGTGCTTCCCTTCCACCCAAACACACTTTCTATCCCCAGGACCATTAACGTCAACTTTTCCATCCTACAGGATGATCACTCCGTTGGGACCCTCTTTTGTAACCGCCCCATCATCTCATATCGCCAACCACCTAATCTGCCTAACCTTCTTGCTCCCATGACCGCCCTCAGCAATCATCCACACCAGGCACTTTCCCCTGCAACAAAGCTTACTGCATCACTTCCAAGTACATATCTACAGATGCAGCCATTCAAAGTGCGCGGTACAGACACGTACCGGAGGTAATTTGGCTACGGCGCCGCGCATTGTGACACACGATGACGCGCGGTACCGCGGTACTTGATTGGTTGACCGACAGGGGCACTCGTGGTTCGTTGGTCTGTCGTAGAAAGATTTACAGTAAATGTCTTTACTGTGCCCGTTGTAGTATTGAATATTTATATGGAATTTTACCACTGAAGGGAAATCTTAGTAGCTGAGCATAAAAAGAATAGGAGCATACTGTAATGCGTGTGAAGGCCATAAACGATATTAATTTTGGAACATAAACATACAGTATATGGCTGGTCTCGGTACTTTAAAGATGTAAGATCTACATCTATATACGACATCTACATTCGATTTAAATCAAAACGCGATTCCAATCAATATAAATGTTTATATTGTAACGCATAGGTGACTATTCATTGTTATTAAAATGACTTAAATTTGATCATGTTGTGATATTTAGAAATATAAAATTGTTTGGTGCGAGTGAGGTTTTATTTAATCTCTGACCAAGGGAAATGTTTCTTATTTTCAAAGAAATGTTTGTTAAAAAAAGAAGTCACGGTACATGAATATGTTTATATCGTTATTAATTTCTTTAGATATGCGATTCCATATTATATTCCCTTTTAATCAAATTCTAAAAGTATGCTTGTTGACTCCGGTATCACGTTAGTTAAAGACTTCGATGCTTAAAATGTTTAGGGAGAAATGGAATGCTGGTGTCACGATGCGTGAGGCCGTAGCCAATTACCTCCGGTACGTGTCTGTGCTACGCACTTTGAATGGCTGCATCTGTATAATGAAATTTGTATTAATTTTATATATCACACAATGTCAAATATTAAAATACTTGTGGTGGGGTGGACATTTTGCATTGGAATTCCAGTATTTTCTGTGTATTTGTGTCAATAGTAAAATGAAAATAATTTCATTTTCTTAATGCCTGCAATATCGTAATGCCATTTTAGCCTTAAAAAGGGAACATTAACAGAATTATCACATTTTCATAATTGGATACAGTATTCAGAAATTATTAGTTTTTCTTTAAGGTTTATCTTTAATCATAGAAGGGTTGAAACCAATACTTTCACAAAATGCATACAGTAATTATAATCTATTTTGACTTAGTGGCATTTGGCTTTTTATGACTATATTTTTGCATAAATACCTGCTGAACATTGATTCTTGCAATATAAACTGATGATAATGCAAAGAAAAAAAGCTAAACTTTCTAAATATGCAATTAGATCATAGATATTACTATATTTAAATAACGTTTGCAAAAAAATCACAAGCAGTGGTCTTTTAAACATCATTGGTTTGGGGGAAAACAAAACTACAGGGGCACCAATAAAGGGATATCCAGTCCACACACTCAGAACTTCTATTATTAATGGTTTATTTTACAATATTGAAACAATACGAGATATAAGGTAACATTGCAATGTTTTCCTGATGTTGTAATTCAGTAATAAAGAACACAAAACAAATGAAACAACCTGTAGTGGCAAACTAACTCAGAGCACCTTAAAAAGGTCCAGAAGCTTCATTCTAACATTATTATATATAAACAAATAAATTTAAACAGACCAAATACATAACAAAGTATTCTCACAGTAAACATTTACAGCGCTTATTCAGATGCAAGGAAACTTCAGGCTAGTTTTATGGGCCCAGACAAGGAGGCTGGATAGTGTTCTTGACAGCACCTGATTGGCATGTAATTCAGGAAAAATAAATATTATGTTACTTTTTATAATTTAAAGCTACAATATTTATTTTGCCTTTTTTTTCTTTATCATTACTCACACACTCTGGGGCACTGTGGTGGCTCTGTGGCTAAGGATCTGCACCTCTGGCTAGTAGGTTGCCAGTTTGTATTCTGTGGCCGGCAGAGAAATTATATTCTTTTGGGCCCCTGAGCAAGGCCCTTAACCCCAACTTCTCCAGGGGCACTGTATAAATGGCTGACCCTGTGCTCTGACCCCAAGCTTCTCTCCCTGTCTGTGTGTCTCATGGAGAAGAAGTGGGGGTATGCAAAGAGAACAAATCCTAATACAAGAAATTGTACAGTACATGGGCAATAAAGTGATCTCATCTTCTCTTAGTTAATAACTTTGTTTACAATTCAACCAATAAGTCATTATCATAACTGGTTTCTGGGTCTATTTACAAGATAAAGTCACCTGTGACACAATAGACGGAATCTTCCTCTGCTCAGCACTAGAGGCCCCCTAACAACACCAATGCACCCCTCTAGATTGTTTTTCTCTCCTCGATTGCCACGTGACGATGTCTTTCATCAGCGCCACCTGAGCTTCTAATTAAGAGCCCTATATTAAATCCTCTCGCAACTGCCTCTTGTTCATTTTAGAACCACGCCATCAGGTAGTCAACTAAGATGCACTCTTTTCTTAAACTGATAAACCAGAGAATTATACTAATGCTTCCCTCTTGAGCTTTACTGTTCACCTTTAGAGAGCTCAATCCCCATTTTATATTATTGAAGAAACCTAACTATGAGCAACTGCACATCTGCTGTCTACCTCTATTCGAGGTATCAAACCTCTAGTGAAAAAGGCACTGCTAAAGACCCACACCTTTAATAACATTTCTAGCAAAAAGTGGGCAATTTATATCTTAATGTTTACAGATGCAGCCATTCAGAGTGCGCGGTACAGACACGTACCGGAGGTAATTGGCTACTGCGTCGTGCACCGTGACGCGCGATTGCGCGAAATACCGCGGTACGTGAATGGTTGACCGACAGGGGCACTCGTGGTCCGTTGGTCTGTCGTGGAAAGACTTACTGTAAACGTCTTTACTGTGCCCGTTGTAGATATTGAATTTTACCACTGAAGGGAAATCTTAGTAGCTGAGCATAAAAAGAATAGGAGCATACTGTAACGCGTGTGAAGGCCATAAATGATATTAATTTTGGAACATAAACATACAGTATATAGCTGGTCTTGGTACTTTAAAGAAAAAAATACACACCAGTATTCCATTTCTCCCTAAACATTGTAAGCTTCGAAGTCTTTAACGTGATACTGGAGTCAACAAGCATACTTTTAGAATTTGATTAAAAGGGAATATAATATGGAATCGCGTATCTCAAGAATTTAATAACGGTATGATTATATCCGTGTACTGCGGCAGGGCTGTGTAGGGCTGTTTCGCCTGCCTGTTCATGTGAGCTGTCTTGTAGCCTACTGGTCTAGGTGCGTGACTACCAACTGGCAGGTTGTGTGTTTGAATCCAGCTGGTGCTGGACATATTACCTTATGCAAACTGTACTGTATACAATATGTATATTTAATGTCTTAACTGTGCCCGTTTAATTGAATTTAAAAAAAAATATTTAACACGAACATTAAGCTGTTTACATCTTCCGCCTGAGAACAGTCACCCGTTGCTACCCAACGCAGAAACACAGCCACTAACTAGCAAAGAGAGGACATTAGCTACCCAATATGATAAAGAAATAAATGATTATTTTGTTTATTTCTTTTGCACATTTATTTGAACATTTCCATCGATTGTACAAGCACTTGGAAACTGTTCATCAGGCATTTTACCGGTCTGGCGCCGGTCTGTGTCTTCTAGGATATAATGCCAGCGAACTCTTGTTTTTATGTCCACTATAACAGACAATCTCCTTTGCTTTTAACCGAGCGTTTAATAATTTCCTAAAATGAAAATGATTTACTTTATTTCCCTCACGGGATCAATAAAAGTATCTATCATCTGTCTAAACTATGGGACAGAATTCTGGGGTCTCCCCATACCAGAGATTATGGTAGGGCTTCAGAATGGTGATTGGCTGACACCATCTGACACCCCTCTGATTGGAGAAAAAAGACGTGCTGGGTTGCCACACATACTGTACCAGGAAGAGGATTTCTTTCTATTCAAAACGTGTATTTTAAAAGTTTAAGAAGTAAAAACCTTACAGCGTACACAGATTTCTAAACTGATCAGGATCGTTATCTTTGTCTTATGCATAATAATGTTCACCGCTCTGTCCAGCAAATTAATAATAAACTTTATTTTATATAGCGTTTTAAACGAATAAGTAATTAGATTGCTCATAAACCTAATCACTTGCTTTTTCTTCTTATTTAGGCTCAGATTTCAACTATAGATCGTATTATTAATAACCATAATAACAACCAACCAACAAAAACAACCATATAAACATAATACCAACCAAAAACATAGATAACAACCACAATACAAAATCAAATAATCAAACCATTTTACTCTCGCAAAATCCTCCAATTATCATAATCCCGCCCCTTATGCAAAACCAAACCTTCCTCCCATCCCAGTTTATCCTGTTTATCATAAACAAAATCCACCTCAATTTTCAACATAAAGCATTACACAAAATCAATACCTCAACACTCCATACTCAACAACGATAATTCACAAACAGCCAGAACATGTAACTACACATTCCCAAACAGACCTAATTTCCATAGCCCCGCCCCTTATGCAAAACCAACATCCCTCCCCTGTTCTCTCTCTCCCCTGGCGGTTGTAATTGTTTTTATTTTCAAATAAATTTTAGCTAAGTCATGTATTTTAAAAATCTTAAGATTTTTATATTTATGTCTTTATTTAGTGGTTTCATTAGTGACAAATGCTAAACTTTCTTGGAAAAATGTATTTTATGTAAACCATGTTTGCTATTAATTCATTCAGGGCTAAAATATGTTTATTGTCTTCTAATGAAAGAAGGGTTCCTTTCGCCATAGTCGGGAGCCTAGCCTTTAACTAGTAAGTACTGTATTTACTGGGTTTTTGAGGGGGGGGGGGGGGGTGTCTTTCGCTGGAAATCTCGCCTCCTACTTTGAAAATACCCGTGAAACCGGTTCAATTCGTCACAGCCAGCACTCCTGCAGAGAGGGGGGTTGTACTTGCAGTGTATACAGTACACGCGTTATGCTCTTCGTTAATGTCTGTGAAGTTTTATTTAATCTCTGAGCCATACTGATTCTTCTGGAAGCCAGTTTCCGCCAGGGAGTAAAAAAAAAAAAAACACACTATGGTATTCTCTCCAATGCAGTGCAGTTAAAAACATACCTCTGATGCTGCTCCTAAATGAATATCGTTTATGACCAGCAGAAGCTTTATGCTCCTTTTCTTTTTTCCAGCGGATTGAACAGGGAGAGGCATTTCATGATATACTTTTCACTGATGAAACAACAGTGGCTCTGGAACAGTTTTCAACCAAGTCGTTTTATAAAAAGGGGAGATATGTACACGTTACTGAAGCTAAAAGTTTAGCCTTTGTCACTAATGTAACCACTAAATAAAGACATATAGAAATCCCTACGTTACAGACTGTATATGGCTGGTATTGGTAGTTTAAAGAAAAAATACACACCAGTATTCCACTTTCTCCCTAAACATTTTAAGCATCAGAGTCTTACATGTGGTTATTTCGAAAACGTTTGTACGTGCTCCTTCTGACCATGTTACTGTTTACTGTTACTGACCATATTAAGTTTAAGTGCCTGTGGGCACTTTTCCTGTCCGTGGGGGGTGGACCGTCTTTCATTAGAAGGTTAGTCTGTTCTACTCTGAGAATGTAGAGGGGGTGGAAAGTGCCCGCGGTCATTTAATTAGTATTAAAATTCACACTGATTCCCTTGCGAAGATACGGACATAGGGATATTCGTGCGTGGTCAAAAAATGGCATAAAAACGACAAAGTGAAGGCTGTGAAAACATTCACAATGTACTTTATACACAAAGCAAATATACCCCCCCCCCCCCCCCCCCCTCAATTCAATTCAAGCTGCTTTATTAGCATGACAGATGGGTACAATCAGTGTTGGGTATTTACTTTGCTTTGAGATGCCACTTTTAAAGGTGATATATAAAATCAAGGCTTTAACTTGCTTTAACTCCGCAAGTCTGAGTTCTTGTGTCTGTCCTATCCGAACCCGAAAGTATTACAATATGTATCTTTATAGCAGGTGGTGTACAGCTTTTTAGTATAGATTACACTTTTCTAGAATGTATTTAAAAAATAAAAAACGATTACAATCTAATCTTTGCACGTTTGATCCCAAAATAAATCTAAACGGGGAGAAAGCTATGCTGAAAGTTTATTAAGATACTTAGAAGACAAAGATATCAATTTATGTTGCATTTGTCTGATTGTGAATCAAAAAACACATATATTTAAACCCGCATTTGCGATTTAAATCACAACGTTATTTAAATCAATATAAATGTTTATATTGTAATGCCTAGGTGACTATTCATTGTTATTAAAATGACTTAAATTCGATCATGTTGTGATATTTAGAAATATAAATTAGTTTGGTGCGAGTGAGGTTTTATTTAATCTCTGACTCAGTGATGGCCTGGCATGGTGAGGTGCGCTGGCAGCTATGTGGTGTTACGCAGTGGTGGCCTGACACGGTGAGGTGCCCTGGCAGCTGTATGATGCAGTGGTGGCCTGGCACGGTGAGGTGCGCTTGCAGCTATGTGACGCAGTGGTGGCCTGGCACGGTGAGGTGCGCTGGCAGCTGTGTGATGCAGTGGTGGTCGGGTATGTAGAGGTGCACTGGCAGCTGTGTGTTGTGACGCAGTGGTGGCCTGGCACGGTGAGGTGCGCTGGCATATAATGAATATATTCATGTGCATCCAACACACAGTTCAACGCTAGCAACTACACAAAATCTAAAATATGAGCTCAACTTGCCACTTACAATACCAACAGTACCAGCTAACTTTAGTAGTGACATTTTCATGGATCTTTTTAACAATAAAATTTACAACATCAGACTTCAGACACAATTAAACAGGCCTCAAAAAAGTCTGGTACAAACATTTTCAGCATGGTGAAACATGGTGAACATTTCCACCACTGCGTCACACCACACAGCTGCCAGCGCACCTCACCGTGCCAGGCCACCACTGCATCACCCAGCTGCCAGCGCACCTCACCGTGCCAGGCCACCACTGCATCACACAGCTGCCAGCACACCTCACCGTGCCCGGCCACCACTGCATCACACAGCTGCCAGCGCACCTCACCGTGCCAGGCCACCACTGCATCACCCAGCTGCCAGCGCACCTCACCGTGCCAGGCCACCACTGCATCACCCAGCTGCCAGCGCACCTCACCGTGCCAGGCCACCACTGCATCACACAGCTGCCAGCGCACCTCACCGTGCCCGGCCACCACTGCATCACCCAGCTGCCAGCGCACCTCACCGTGCCAGGCCACCACTGCATCACCCAGCTGCCAGCGCACCTCACCGTGCCAGGCCACCACTGCATCACACAGCTGCCAGCGCACCTCACCGTGCCCGGCCACCACTGCATCACACAGCTGCCAGCGCACCTCACCGTGCCAGGCCACCACAGCTTCACACCACACAGCTGCCAGCGCACCTCACCGTGCCAGGCCACCACTGCATCACACAGCTGCCAGCGCACCTCACCGTGCCCGGCCACCACTGCATCACACAGCTGCCAGCGCACCTCACCGTGCCAGGCCACCACTGCATCACCCAGCTGCCAGCGCACCTCACCGTGCCAGGCCACCACTGCATCACACAGCTGCCAGCGCACCTCACCGTGCCCGGCCACCACTGCATCACACAGCTGCCAGCGCACCTCACCGTGCCAGGCCACCACAGCTTCACACCACACAGCTGCCAGCGCACCTCACCGTACCAGGCCACCACTGCGTCACACCACACAGCTGCCAGGGCACCTCACCATGCCAGGCCACGACTGCATCACACAGCTGCCAGCGCACCTCACCGTGCCAGGCCACCACTGCGTCACAACACACAGCTGCCAGTGCACCTCTACATACCCGACCACCACTGCATCACACAGCTGCCAGCGCACCTCACCGTGCCAGGCCACCACTGCGTCACATAGCTGCAAGCGCACCTCACCGTGCCAGGCCACCACTGCATCATACAGCTGCCAGGGCACCTCACCGTGTCAGGCCACCGCTGCGTCACACATATTTTAGCGCCATATATTTCATGGATATTATGGAATATAATGGATGGATATATTAGTTATCTTTCTAGTTCACAGGTTTGCATGCATAATTTAATTTTGAAAGCCACTGAGACATCAGGTACTACTGTTGTATTTATGAAAAAGAAACAAAACAAAAAACATACTAACAACTGTGCCATCCTACTCATTAGTTAATACATTTTATTATTCATAAACAGTTAACATTGTTAGCAAAATATTTTGAATTATATTTAACCCTATTTTTTCTTTAGTTTTGTATTTAACTTATTATATGATAGTCAGACTTAATGTATATTTGATCAATGAAAATATATTTTTACAAGATTTTACATTAAGCACTTAAAATTAATATGGTTAATAATAGTAAACTGTAACATGCTGTAACAAGATCGGTTAAACTGCGAAGAAAATGCTTTCCGAGAAAATGTTTCAGGTGTGAAGAACATAGATCTCCAATGCAATTTCAACCAAACCTGTTCCCACACACCCTGCCCCCACTACCATTAGAATATACACAAACATTTTAGCGTTTCATTCTGAGCAGAAGACCCTCACACCTGAAGAGTGCTGGCTGTGACAAATTAAACCGGTTTTACAGGTTTCAATCACAGACCATGTGACATGGGACTCAGTAAACTACAGTAACACCGTATTTGATAACGCTATAAAAACGCTATAAAATAATGTGACTTGGCACAGAACAAGTTTACAGCACAGTACAAAAATAAATGCTGACCATGACTTTAGAAGCATAAATTGCCTTACACTCAATTTAAACACAAGCTGTCTTTAGCCCTCTAAGCTGGTTCATACAGAAATGTAGAGATCCAGGCTCAGAACACACAGCTTCATTAGCGAATACATATGCAGGACAACTAGAGAAGACGTTTTACAGAGGATGGATTTTTAGAAACATCCCATCAGACATCCCATCATATTCACAACGTGAAATCTAGAAAATAATATTACGTAACCAAAATCTGCAATATGGAAACAGAACCTGTGTAATTGTTGATAGATGATGTACTCGTAACATTTTTTCAAGACGAACTACAACATTTAAAAAATGACTTGTATGTACTTGATATCTCTAATCAATCCACGGGTCCCAGCACAAAACGAAAGTAAAACGCATACCGTTTTGCTCTTCTTATTATTTGCTCAAAAGTAATTTGACCGTATGAAATGCATAATATAAACCTAGAAACATATACGTGAGCAGTACTTAAGCACTGTAGTATCGGTGTTAAGACATACCTCTCAAATACTGTTAATCAAGTTAAAAATATCTCAAGACCGATTCTGGTCATAATGAAACCATGTTTCGTGTATGTTTTCTTTAAAGTACCGAGACCAGCCATATACTGTATGTTTATGTTCCAAAATTAATATCCTTCACACGCGTTACAGTATGCTCCTATTTTTTTATGCTCAGCTACTAAGATTTCCCTTCAGTGGTAAAATTAGATATGAATATTCAATACTTAAACGGGCACAGTTAAGACATTAAATATACATATACATACTGTATACAGTACAGTTTGCATACGGTAATATGTTTATGTTACGCGATTAAAAAATAAATAAATAAAAATGAAAAGTCCAGCACCAGCTGGATTCGAACACACAACCTGCCAGTTGGCAGTCACGCACCTAGACCAGTAGGCTACAAGACAGCTCGCATGAACAGGCAGGCGAAACAGCCCTACACAGCCCTGCCGCAGTACACGGATATAATCATACCGTTATTAAATTCTTGAGATACGCGATTCCATATTATATTCCCTTTTAATCAAATTCTAAAAGTATGCTTGTTGACTCCGGTATCACGTTAGTTAAAGACTTCGAAGCTTACAATGTTTATGGAGAAATGGAATACTGGTGTGTATTTTTTTCTTTAAAGTGCCGATTCCTGGAACACCCCTCTGAAGTGGTTCCATAAGAAAAGAAAGCGTTGATAAATACAAGTGTCTTTTAATACACTCTTTGCTGTGCTCTTGAGGATCCTTGTGATATTTTAAGCTCTAGTTGAATGATAGGTGAATAATTTTAAATTATTTTCGTAGTTAGAAATTATGAAACGCCCTGTTAAAAGCAAGGAAGTTTTTATGCCCGCTGAAGTAAAACAAAATGCCTGACAAAGTATGGCTTGGACAGATTCCAAGTGCTTGTACAAATGTGCTAAAGAAATTATACTTTGAGTATACAGCTTGTCCAAAGTCATCCATTATTAATACTATTAGTAATATCTTCAGTAAAGGCTTTGATGCATAAATATTTCTGATAAAGGTAGGTTGTGTACTTTTGTCCAACTGAGCAATCTTGCTTTCATAAAATATACCAACATTTTAATGACTGATGATTAACATGCTGTAATACACAGTTCAAAATTAAAGGCTCAAATGCTGTACATGAGAGGTTAAGCTCCCCCTGGCGGTTTTACAAGGCGACGCCGGATAGTTAGTCACGTGACACACGTGAACCGCGTGATACCCCGGTGGGCGTGTCGCGGTATGCCGCGAAATACCTCACCCATTTTGAATGGCTGCATCTGTATATCTGTTCATCCATGTCATTGCTACTTTTAGAAAGAGGAGTTGTTTTAACAACCTAGCTTTACAAGTGCTTCATTTTCCATTGCACAGCAAAAAAAAGATTATATATTAATTGCAGATAAAGTGAAACCAAGACCAAAAGTCTGTTTTATTTGTAAATGAATCTACAGAATATTAATAAAAAAGCTGAACAAAAATTTGCATGAACGTACTGAGAAACACACTAAAAACATTTTGTTGCGGTTTCTGTGGAGTTATTGTGGCAAAAGTGTAGTTTCCTTGAAGAAAACCTTTTATATAATACAGACTTATAATATATTGCTCAACGTACTGTACAGTACATGGCCATTAGTCATTCAAGTCACTACTGAGCACTGTTTTTTTATTTGCTTTTAAATATGATATATTTTAGTATAATATACTATAATAAATATACTATAAAAATAATAAAGTGAAAAAGTGTTTGCCCCCTTCCTGATTTCTTATTTTTTTTGCATGTTTGTCACACTGAAATGTTTCAGATCATCAAACAAATTGAAATATTAGACAAAGATAACACAAGTAAACACAAAATGCAGTTTTTAAATGAAGGTTTTTATTATTAAGGGGAAAAAAATCCAAACCTACTTGGCCCTGTGTGAAAAAGTGATTGCCCCCCCTGTTAAAACATAAATCAACTGTGGTTTATCACATCTTTGGAAAGCTGAGTTCAATTTCTCTAGCCACACCCAGGCCTGATTACTGCCACACCTGTTCTCAATCAAGAAATCACTTAAATAGGACTTGCCTGACAAAGTGAAGTAGACCAAAAGATCCTCAAAAGCTAGACATCATGCTGCGATCCAAAGAAATTCAGGAACAAATGAGAAACAGCGTAATTGAGATTAATCAGTCTGGAAAAGGATATAAAGCCATTTCTAAAGCTTTGGGACTCCAGCGAACCACAGTGAGAGCCATTATCCACAAATGGCGAAAACAAGGAACAGTGGTGAACCTTCCCAGGAGTGGCCGGCCGACCAAAATTACCCCAAGAGCGCAGTGACAACTCATCCAAGAGGTCACAAAAAACCCCACAACAACATCCAAAGAACTGCAGGCTTCACTTGCCTCACTTAAGGTCAGTGTTCATGACTCCACCATAAGAAAGAGACTGAGCAAAAATGGCCTGCATGGCAGAGTTCCAAGATGAAAACCACTGCTGAGCAAAAAGAACATAAAGGCTCGTCTCAGTTTTGCCAGAAAACATCTTGATGATCCTCAAGACTTTTTGGAAAATGCTCTGTGGACTGATGAGACAAAAGTTGGAAGGTGTGGGTCCCATTACATCTGGCGTAAAAGTAACACAGCATTTCAGAAAAAGAACATCATACCAACAGTAAAATATGGTGGTGGTAGTGTGATGGTCTGGGGCTGTTTTGCTGCTTCAGGACCTGGAAGAATTGCTGTGGTAAATGAAACCATGAATTCTGCTGTCTACCAAAAAATCCTGAGGGAGAATGTCCGGCCATCTGTTCGTGACCTCAAGCTGAAGCGCACTTGGGTTCTGCAGCAGTACAATGATCCAAAACACACCAGCAAGTCCACCTCTGAATGGCTTAAGAAAACAAAATGAAGACTTTGGAGTGGCCTAGTCAAAGTCCTGACCTGAATCAGATTGAGATGTTGTGGCATGACCTTAAAAAAGCGGTTAAGGCTCGAAAACCCTCCAATGTGGCTGAATTACAACAATTCTGCAAAGATGAGTGGGCCAAAATTCCTCCACAGCACTGTAAAAGACTCATTGCCAGCGTTATTGCAAACGCTTGATTGCAGTTGTTGCTGCTAAGGGTGGCACAACCAGTTATTAGGTTTAGGGGGCAATCGCTTTTTCACACAGGGCCATGTAGGTTTGGATTTTTTTTCCCTTAATAATAAAAACCTTCATTTAAAAACTGCATTTTGTGCTTACTTGTGTTATCTTTGTCTAATATTTCAATTTGTTTGATGATCTGAAACATTTCAGTGTGACAAACATGCAAAAAAATAAGAAATCAGGAAGGGGGCAAACACTTTTTCACACCACTGTATGTGTATAATATATTTAAGGATCAAATACATGTAGATAATGTAATGACTTCGGGTTCACTCAGGATAAATGACAAGAGGAGATGGTGTAGACACACAAGCACCTGCTTTTATTTCCTTTTACACAACAAAGAACAAAAAAACAGGATTTACATACAGATTAGGGGACAGACGGTACATGTACACAGGTTAGGGTGGTAACTCTTTAACAGACTCTACAAACTTAACTTATTGAACACTAAGCTTCAGAGAACACGTTAGCTAACGCAGGTCTATTCACATAGGAGGGTCAGTTGCTGGTCATCTTATGGACCCCCGGACATCCCCTGGCTACAACTCCCAGCTGGTGAGGGAATACCCTCAGCAACTTGGTGCACTTCCTCCTCACCACCGGGCAAGGGCGCTACACTTCCTCCACTTGACTCGTACCAGGCTGTACTCATAGTCAGCTAATGGCTGTGGAACCCTGTGTGAGCGGCCTCCCTGCCGACCTGGTAGGGTACCAGGTGGTCTCGGTGTAGGACCACCACTCTCCCCCACTTTCGCAACCGGACACGGTGACAAACCTTGCCCACTACCCCTAGGTCCTCAGCGGGCCACTCCCATGACAGTGCCACCTTAGGGCTAAGGCCCTTGCGGTGGCACGGGCTGTATACCCAAACTAAGTCCCCGGACTGGAAGGCAGGCCCCCTGCAGAGCAGATCGTAGTGCCACTTTTGCCAGATCCCCGCCTGAGTCAGGTGAGTTCGAGCAAAGCTGTGCACTCGCCACATCCACTGCTGCAGGTCCCACTCATAGTCCGGTCTGGCCGGCAGTGCTAGCTCATCTCAGGGCGGGGGAATCGAAGGCCAGATCACATCTCCTGGCCCAGCATGAGCGAGGCCATGGTGCACCAGGTAGATTTCTGGACCGCAGTCCGGTACGACTAGAGCACAAGGGGGAGTTGGCGGTCCCATTCCTACTGATGCTGGGACACCAGGGTGGCCAGCTGGGTGGCAAGCATCCAGTTGAACCGCTCCAGCAGCACATCACTCTGGGGATGCAGTGGGGTGGTCTGTGTCATAGAGATCCCCAGGTGCTGGCACACCCTGGCAAAGACCTAGGACTAGGAAAGTTACACCCCTGGTCACTGTGTAACTCCTCCGGTACCCCCAGCCTGGCAAACATCCCTCCAGTGAAACATCGGCAACTGTAGGGGCACTTTGGTCTGGGAAGGCATAGGCCTTAGGCCTCTTGGTGAATAGTCCACTTCCACCAGGACGTAGCAGTTCTCGCCCTCAGTGCATGGAAACAGGCCCAAAATATCCACCCCTACTCGCTTCATCGGAGCCCCCACCTGGTGTTGTTGGAGGGGGGCCCACACTTGCTGCAGAAGTCCTCTTGAATGGGTGCTAGGTAGCAAGGGGGGCACACTGTCGCTGCACCCAGATGGATGGAGAGTGTCTGTTTGCCCCGGATCGCGGCAAGCTGTCCTGTCATGGTCCTCAGCCGCAGGTCGGTGGCCTCCCATCCTGGGGGATTGGCGCCCTCGGTGTCGGGGAAGATGCCAGGCCGGGGTAGGGTTACCGATGAACTGGTGTAAAGCAGGCCCAGGCAGTGCTGGTCCTCGATCTGGCAGTGGAGGTACAGGCCCCAGCTACATCCGACATGCCCCATGGTGGTGTACGGGGCACCAGTCTTCGCGGTGCTCTCTGAATCGGGGGTTGAGGTCTTCAGGGGTGGCCGTCCCTGTGCTGAGCCACCCTGCTCCCATTTCCTGACGCCGACCTCGGCGTGCAAAGCTCTGGGGCCCGGTGTCCCCTCTTCACACAGCATCGACAAAACAGCTTGCGGGGCTGCTCTGCGGGGTTTACTGCACGAGCTGGCTCCTCTTCCCCCTCACTGGACTCCTCTGTCGCTGCCTCGGTAAGCCAGCAGGGCACACTCCATCTGCTGGTGCTGCCAGCCCCACCGAACATGGCCAGCTGTAAGTGGGGCTGCAGCTTTTCGGGTAAGAGGGCCTTGAGAAAGGCCTGGAGAGCCATCTCCAGCTGCGTCTCCCGGGGGAATGCTGGGTATCCTCGGCAGGTGAGGAAGAAGACATCAGCTACGACCGAGCCCACTTGCTTTCCCAGTCAGCGCCGCCACAGGGTCAGCCTCTCCTGAATCAGGTCCGGTGCCTCCTCCACCCCGAAGCGTAGCTGGAGAGCGTTGCATAGTCAACCCCCCTCCTTCTCTGGGAAATCCAGGAGCACCTGGCAGGCTGCTCTTTCCAGCGCCGCCGCCAGCTCCGGCTCGGCCCGCAAGCTGGAACTGTGCCTCATACGTCTTCCATGACGCTTCCCCATCAAAGCGACTGGGTTGTACCCACGCCGGAAGGTGCAGGAACAGCTGGCCAGCCCCTGAGGAAAGCGCGTCCCCTCTCTGCAGCGTCTGCTGGACAGGAGTAGTGGGGATTCACTCAGCTTCCCCAGGCGGGCCACTACTGGGCAGCCCTTGCAAGGGCTGTGGCCAACCGTTGCACCCAGGAGTTGCTCAGGCTCCAGGTGTTCGCTGATGCTGGGTCCGGTCTCTTTTAGGGTCTGCTGGCGCTTGACAGAGTCCGCTTACGTCTGCCACGGGTTGTCCATCCTGCCCGCTTCTGACACCAATTGTAACGACTACAGGTTCACTCAGGATAAAGGACAAGAGGAGATGGTGTAGGCACACAAGCACCTACTTTTTTTTCACAATAAAAACCAAAAACCAGGATTTACACACACACATTGGGGGACTGACGGTACACATACACAGGTTAGGGTGGCAACTCTTTAACAGACTCTACACAATTAACTTATGGAACACTAAACTTCAGAGAGCACTTTAGTTAACACAGGTCTATTTAAATAGCAGGATCATTTGCTGGTCATCTTACGACATTCCCCGGCTACAGCTCCCAGCCGGTGCTGCGATACCCTCAGTAACTGGGAGCACTTCCTCCTCACCTCCGGGCGAGGCTGCCACAATAATAACTATTGCAGTACTGTTATGTACTGTACACTAATAATTCAAGGTACTGTGATTGTTTCACTTGATCCAGCAGCATGAATGAATAGCTCTTATATTTACTGGGGGGTTGTGCATTGTAGGTTTAGGACTAAACCGGGGCATTCTTTTGCTCTTCAGCCTGCTTACCACTACAGAAACCCTGAGTAAGTTCTGGCCCTATAGAACACTTACTTTTGTGAAGGTTTTAATAAAACAAAGGTTATCTGATTAGCATTGTTTTGCAATGCGTTCGTTTTGCATCGAACTGCGTTTTGCAATGCGATGAAACCAAGCACTGTGTGCAAATAATTGTTAGAGTTCATACATCACTGTTTTGAATATATTGTAACGCCCTCGCCTGGTGGTGAGGAGGAAGCGCCCCTAGGCGCTCGTAGTACCGCTGGGCATGCTGGGAGTGGTAGCCGGGGAGAGTCTGAGGGTCAGCACGATGACCAGCGGCTGACCCTACCTGTGTAAATAATGTCCTAGTAGTTCTAGTGCCCTGTGTAGTCCTGTAAAAGTATAGTGTGTTGTTAGGTAATTACCACCCTAAAGATGTGTACGTGTTCCGTCAGTCTCATCATGTGTGTGTATATCCTGTGTTTGGTTTTTGGTGTGGTTGTTAACAAATAAAGCTAGTGCTTTGTTAATCTGTTCTTTAGTTCTGAAAAGAACCTGCAAACGCTACAATATGTCAGTTTTACTAATAGATGGCTTTCATTGTAATTATTTTTTCCGGTTATCTTTAATGTCATTGAGTCGTGTTTTTAACGTAGTCTAAATAGTTGTTCACGAAAGACGACTAGTTATCATTATTCTGAATATTACGAATGGTGTATTCTTTCCTCATAATTCTCATATTTAGGATAGTTCGGGGGGGGGGATTTAGACCATTACTAATTAACTTTTGAGTCTTTAACAACCTGACATTTACATTTATGAAGGGGATAGGACTTCCATCCTTCCCTCTTCGGAGAGTGGAGCAACTTATGCGCCAGCTCTGTCGCCTTTGCTTTTCCTTTTGCATGGGTGGGAGGAGCCGGTTTCCTGCGATTGTCTGTCTCTTTTTTTTCTCTGAAGTTGCATATTCAAAACCTTAGCCTTTTCACTGAGCAGCCAGTGTTTGTGCTGCTAACCAGCAGATCAGCAGTCAGGTTTGTTCTTGCTACGCCACACGGAGACTGCGTTTGTGTTGCTTTCCTTCCTGGCTAGGAGCTCTCCTTCACTGCGTTTTTCTCCAGCCTTCAAAGATGACAGGGGAAAGAAATGTTCGGCATAGTAAGCTGGTAGGTGACTGTTACCCCTCCCTTCAGTGTGTGTCTCTTCTTAGTGTTTCTGGTTCGTGTCAACACTCTTTTCCTGAGAAAAGCCGAGAGAGAGTGAAGCAAAGCCAGACGTTTAGATGACTGCGTAACCAGTGAAAGAGTATACCAAATACTGGAGTAATTCAAAGCATATTTCTGTTCTGATAATATACGAGGAAAATAATCATATGTTATGTACTATATATACGATATATAGCATGTACTATAAAAATGCTAAGCATTGCTTGATTACCTGCAGACTTACATTTACTGAACTTTTTCTTTCATTCTGTAATGCATTCTGTCGATAATTTTCTAGATTTTGGGTGTCTATAGGACTGGTAACAATGTAAATTATTTTTTTGGCTGGTTTGCAATGTCTTTTTCCTTAGCGATGTTTAATGTTTAGCACTTGTAAATGTTAACATTTAACTGCACGAAAATAGAATTATAGTAACTTGTTCACGTTTATAAATAATAACTGAAAAAACTGATGGGTGTAGGTGGGTTTTACGGCAAATGCACGGCTTTATCATGAGACGAGGTGATTGTGTTGGTGTAGATTTTCTGTAATCGCCTGTACGCCCAGATGTGTTCCACCTTTGTGCCTCTGAGAAATTGTAGTATCAAAGCTACGGTTTTTGAAAATGATGTCGCTGGTGTTTTGTTCACTTCATTATAAAGGTAATGGCAAAGGATACATATATTTATTTCCTCCCAGAAAAGACTTGCAGATTTCTGTCAGTGATTACACCGATGTAAAGTAAATTATATAAACATACAGTATCAGTGTTTTCGTGTGACAGTTACAATAATGGCAGTATGATATTGTGAACATTTTATATTTAGCATTCACTCTTGACGCGGTCTCGGTTTTCATATTTTTCCTTTTAAAATACCCTTTAGATTTTATGTAATTAATTTTTATTTGATAATCGAATAACGTTATAAGACGGCAATGATCTTGTTAACATTTGTGGTAAAATGAATTGATTCATTTTGTTCCCGTAACAAGTTTCTGGAGGTTAAGTGTTTAATTGTTAAGGACTTTAATAAAGATTAAACATTAAGAAAAATCAGTACTTGAATTAGTTCATCATGATCAACTTGAGATCGAAACATTTTAAACGAGTGACATACTAAAACGAATAACAAAATTGAATGACCATAGACTGTAATGGGAAAAAATAATTTAATAGGCTATAAGCCTTAACAGAAATAAAACCATGATTATCTTAACTAAATAAAAAATTGATTGATTGATTGTTCTTTTCTAATGAATGACAAGGGAAACAAAAAAAAACATGAAAAAGTTAACCTTTTGAAGAAAAAAAATCATATACAGAAAAAAATAATATTCCTAACTCAAATTGCAAGTTCATAAATATATTTGCTATTAAATATCCTAATGTAGAAATTGTTATTTTCTATGGAATGGTGGGTATTTAAAAAATATGTGAAAATGGAGATGGAAACAATGCTGAAAATATCTGGAACCATCCAGATTCTGAATTCCATGAATAATGTTTGAAACAAATGTTTCTTGAATAAGAAGACCTTTATTTTTTGAAAAAAAATGTAAAGATGTTAATGGCATAATGGTTACTACCGAGTGCCTGTTTTTTTCTGTGCAATAAATTATTCTAACAAGGAAGATAAAGGTCTGTCCAAATAATAAGACTTATATAACAAAAGACATTAACATGCCACAAATATGAGGAAGCTTGCTTTTAAGAATAAAGATGTTGATGAAATAAAACAAGACTAAAAAATAACAAATGGAGAATCTTAGGCAAAGCATGCATTTAAGCAGCATTTGGAGGATGTTTTTTTTTTAAAGCTAATAGCTGTAGAAGACTCTGGGAAAGAGTATGGCAGGAATGTCTGCACTCAGGAAGATGATTGTGAATAGTAAGTTATGAATGCTTTTCTGTCAGGGTGTCTCGGAGCAGGTAGTTGTCTGAGGATCCTATGCATAGCTGTGAGCTCTGCGGGTTTAAGAGGTAAACAATCCAAAATCGTAATCCAAAAAACGAGATCAAAAGGGAAAAGTCAAATCCAAAAGCCGAGTAAGCCAACAAGAAAATACCGTGGACTAGAAAACTTAAGAGGCCTTACAATAGTGAGCGGGGTTTGGTGAAGGAACTTTAAATACTGAAGGGAGAGGAACGTGGTTGTGTAATGGGTTCAGGAGTGAAAATCTGTGGAATCTGGTGACTGTGAGAATGTGATTGGTTCAGTTAGGAGTGAGAGCATGAAACAGTGGGTTTGGGAATGTAGTGGGGTTTGCGAGGGCGAGTGCGGGACGTGACAGTATCCCCCTTTAGGGTCTGCTCCTGATGACCCCATTGAGCGTTCATGGAAGAAGTCATCAATGAGGCCGTGATCCAAAATATCTCCCTCGTAAACCCATGAACGCTCCTCAGGGCTATAGCCCTCCCAGTCGACAAGAAACTGCCCTCGGCCCCGGAGCCAGTGGGTATCCAGGATCTTGTTAACTGTGTAAGAATGTAGGCCGTCAATGATTTGTGGAGGAGGTCGAGGTTGGGAGAGGGGAGATCTGTGGTAGGGTTTCAAGAGAGAAACGTGGAAGGAGGGATGCACCCTGACAGTTGGAGGGAGGGCAAGACGATAGGTGACATGGGTGATCTGGAAAAGGATGTGGAAGGGTCCAATATAACGGGGTCCCAAATAATGTGAAGGTTGCCTAAGGGGTAAATTCCTGGTAGATAACCAGATGAATTGTCCTTGTCGTAATCTGGGCACAGGTCATCGATGATGATCAGCGGTGGTCTTCTGTCTCAGAGAGCATTTCAGAAAGGAGGATCCTGGTAAGTTCGGAGGTAAGTGAGGAAGCCTTGGTTGGTTTTTGTCAGGCCATTGGCTTCAGGGTGATAGCCGAATGTAAGAGATGTGGAAGTCCCTAGAGATTTCCAAAAAGCTCTCCAAAATCTAGAAATGAATTGAGGTCGCCGATCCGATACTATGTCTGCAGCAATACCATGAAGTCTGAAGCTGTGAAGAACAAAGAGATCAGCCATCTCCTGAGCGGATGGAAGAGCAGGAAGGGGAATGAAATGCGCTGACATGGAGAATCTGTCTACCACAACCATGATGGTAGTCTTTCCTTAACTCCTAGGGAGATCCGTCAGAAAATCCACCGAGATGTGGGACCACGGTCCTAGAATCGTAAGTGGCTGAAGTAGACCAGCCTTCTTGAGATGAGAGGATTTTGCACTGGCACAGATGGAACAAGCCTGCACGAACCCAATAACGTCGGTCTTCATAGAAGGCCACCAGAAATATCTAGAGATTAATTCCAGAGTGCATTTGACACCTGGGTGACCTACAAAACGCAAGTCATTGACCCCAGTGGAGAACCATAGATCAAACTGAGTCTGGAACAAAAAGTCTGTCCGGACGGCACTGGGGAGGAACGCTTTGGTTCATAAGTGCATGTTTGATCTGGTCCCTCAGATCCCATCTAATTGCAGCAATGAACTTCTCAGGGGGTATAACAGGTTCAGGAGGATCTACAAAGTCAGGTGGATCATGGAGACGAGATAGGGTGTCAGCCTTTACATTTTTGGACCCTGGTGTATAAGTAATGAAGAAGCGGAATCTCGAGAAGAAAAGCGACCAGCAAACCCATGCCAGGGTTTAACCGTTTGGCAGCCTGCAAATAAGAAAGATTTTTATGGTTTGTGAGGATAGTGAGAGGGTGTAGGGCCCCCTCCAATGTCGCTATTCCTCCAGGGCAAGTTTGATAGCCAGGAGTTCCCTGTCTCTGACATCGTAATTGACTTCAGCCCGAGACAGCTTCTTGGAAAAAAAGGTGCAGGGGTGGGGAATACCCTTCTCTCTGTGACGTTGGGATAGTACGACACCGACAGTGTTGGCTGATACATCTACCTCCAGAACAAAGGGGAGGTCTGGATCTGGATGATAGAGCAGAGGAGCTGTAGTTAAAAGTTTCTTGAGGTGAACAAATGCTTGGTCTGCTTCAGAGTCCCATTTGCCTCAATTAGTGCTTTTTCGAGTCAAGGCAGTAATCGCGGAGACGATAGAGTTGAATTCCTTATAAAGTGGCGATAAAAATGAGCAAATCCCAGGAAACGCTGAATTTGTTTTAAATTCCGGGGAGTAGGTCAGTTCTGAATGGAGTCGGTCTTGGTAGGGTCAATCTCAATGCCCAGTGGTGAGATGATGTAAACAAGGAAGTGAATTCTGGAAACATGGAAAGTACATTTGTCCAGTTTTGCGTAGAGTTTGTTCTTTATCAAACGGTGAAGTACCTCACCCACATGAGAGATGTGATCCTGAAGACTGCTGGAAAAAATGAGAATGTTATCCAAAGACACCAGGACAAATTTGTGTAGGACATCCCTAAAAACGTTATTCATGAAGCCCTGAAAGTCAGCAGGAGCAATTGCCAACCCAAAAGGCATTACCTGGTACTCATAGTGACCATGGGTTGTTATGAACGCCGTTTTCCATTCGTCACCCTCTCGAATGAGGATTAGGTTGGAAGCTCCGCGGAGATCCAATTTGGAAAAAATAGTGGCACCTCGGAGTGATTCCAGAGCCGACGAGATTAAAGGAAGGGGGTAATTATTCTTGATTGTTATATTATTTAGAGCGTGATAGTCAATGCAGGGCCTGAGGGACCCATCTTTCTTTTAAAAAAAAAAAAGAAACCAGCGCAGACAGGTGAGGAAGAGGGGAGAATGAAGCCAGAGCTTAAAGATTCCTGAATGTAATTCTACATAGCCTGCATCTCTTCACGGGAGAGGGAATAGATATGACCCTTGGGAGGAAGAACTCCTTGAATTAAATCTATGGGGCAATAGTAAGGGTGGTGAGGAGGGAGGGATAGAGCCTTGTGTTTACTAAATGCCAGGTGTAGATCGGAGTAGCGAAAAGGTATTTTGGAGAGATTATTGTGAGAAATATAGGAAACCGAAAGTTTCCGGTGGAGTACTCAACAATGTGAAAGACAGTGAGCTCCCCAGGCAGTGAGTTCTCTTTCTGACCAGGAAATGTGTGGGTTGTGTGTCTATAACCAAGGGAAACCAAGAACCACTGGGTGAGAAGGGGATTGGATGATAAGGAACTGAATAGCTTCCTGGTGGGTGGCACCAATACGGAGATTGAGAGTAGGAGTCTGCCATTTCACCCAACTATGGGAGAAGGGGGATCCATCAAGCATGAGCAGACGAATAGGTGGCGTAATAGAGGAATGTTGTGAGAAGAGGCGAGTCCGGAGTCCAGGAAATTCCCCTTGGATCCCGAATCAACAAAAACAGAGAGAGGAATTTGCTCTTTGTTCCATGAAAGATCAGCTGGGAGAAAAGCCCCGATCCAGACGAGGAAGATGAAGTAACACTGACCCTGGCTATGGGTGGAGAGGTGCAGGGTGGACCTCTTGGGCAGGAGGCCCGGAGGTGATCACGGGAACCACAGTAAAGACAGTGCTCCTTGTTGATTCGGCAGCTTCTCTCCTCAGAGGGAGATCCAGAAAGAGAGAGGGAATAGGAGGGGGTTCGATTATTCGATTTACATTGTGAAGCCTGATCTCAAGTTCAAAAACCCGTGCAATGAAAGCCTCAAGTGATGGGAAGTCCAGGGGTTGATGTGTAATAAGATCCTTAAATTTATCTGATAATCCAAGGCGGAACTGGTGAATAAGGGCCTCGTGACTCCAGCGGACTAGAGCAGCCAGGAAGCAGAACTCACTTGATGTAGTCCTGAAGGGAATGGGACCCTTGAGTGAGGGAATTGAGGCGTGCAACTATAAGGTGATGCGAGTGAAGTTTCCCAAAGAGTGAATGTAGGGCAGCTTCAAAAAGGTAGAAGTTGGAAGTCTCTGGAGCGTTCTGAGAAAGGAGATGTGCGGCCCAATCCAGAGCTCGTCCAGTGAGGTAAGATACCATAAAGGCAATTCTTACTGTATGCGTTGGGAAACAGTCCAGGTGGATGTGAAAAGCCAAATGACAATGAGTCAGAAAACCCTTACATTTGGAGGGGTCTCTATCAAATCTTTCTGGGGAGGGTGGGGGTAATAGATTTACAGGTGCAGGAGTCAGGTGAGCAGGAACGGGAGCTGCAGACTGTGGAGATGGTGACCGCGTGACATGGTTGACTAGTAGCTGGACTGCCGTAGTTAGTTGGCATAGAGTCCGGGAGTGTTCCTGGAGAATGTCAAGTTGATTTTGGCTCACAGGATCCGTATTATGGCTCACTATTCTGTCAGGGTGTCTCGGAGCAAGTAGTTCTCCAAGGATCCTGTGCATAAACAATCCAAAATCGTAATCCAAAAGGCGAGATCAAAAGGGAAAAGTGAAATCCAAAAACCGAGAAAGCCAACAAGAAAATAACGTGCACTAGAAAACTCTAAGAGGCTTTACAATAGTGAGCAGGGTTTGGTGTGTGAGGGAACTTTAAATACTGAAGGGAGAGAAACGTGGTTGGATAATGGGTTCAGGAGTGAGAATCTGTGGAATCTGGTGCCTGTGAGAATGTGATGGGTTCAGTTAGGAGTGAGAGCGTGAAACAGTGGGTTTGGGAATGTAATGGGGTTTGCAAAGGCGAGTGCGAGACGTGACATTTTCAAGATGCAAATATTTGCAAGACAACTGGTCCAGATAATATAAGCGTATTTATTTTGAAATGCTTTGCATAGTAATTCACTCCAGTGCAGCAACCAATTTTCAGTGTGTGTAGACAAGCATAATATTATACCCCTTCCTAAGAAACCTTTTCTGATTGATTGCAAAGACTATAGGCCAGTCGCTCTTGTAGCAGATTTGATTAAATCATTGAAGAAGATTTTGGTTCAGAATCAGTAAATGGTACTTTCATGGTTTACCACAGGAAAAAGCTTAGGACGTGACATGAAGTGGTATGTTAATAATAATAATAATAATAATAATAATAATAATAATAATTGCTTACACTTATATAGTGCTTTTCTGGGCACTCCACTCAAAGTGCTTTACAGGTAATGGGGACTCCCTTCCACCGCCACCAATGTGCAGCATTCACCTGGATGATGCGACAGCAGCCATAATGCGCCAGAACGCACACCACACATCAGCTATCAGTGGGGAGGAGAGCAAAGTTAATGTTAGCCCCCTCCAGCTATGTAATGCTAGATTAATTAGCTACAGATGCAGCCATTCAAAATGGGTGGGGTATTTCGTAGTATACCCCGGTGGGCGTGTCGCAGTATCACGCAGTTAACGGGGTAAATCGCGTCATTTGATGTCATGCTGGAAAGTATCCGGCATCAACTGGTAAAACCGCCAGGAGGAGCCAATAAAGCTTAACCTCTCATGTACAGCATTTGAGCTTTTAAATTTTAAACTGTGTATTACAGCATGTTAATCATCAGTCATTAAAAAGTTGGTATATTTTATGAAAGCAAGATTGCTCAGTTGGACAAAAGTACACAACCTACCTTTATCAGAAATATTTATGCATCAAAGCCTTTACCGAAGATATTACTAATACATTCGCCCCGGGCAGAGGCCGAAGAGCGCCCGGCTGGGGTGCACGGCAAAGAGCAGGACAGGACTGAAAGTGGTCAGGGCGGGGTTTAGGAAGGCCGCCGACCAGTGCGGCTGTCCCACAGTGAAGCGGGTCTAAATTTAGATATTTAGACCCGGCGCGGCACCGAGAGAGCGTCTGCATTTATAACTTTTAAAAAAGTTTTTAAAATTAGTCAAGCAATATGAAGCATCTCCTTTTACTTTTAAGTCCCTTAATTATCATTGAGCACAGCTTTCTCACCACTTAGATTACGTTTTGATACCATCCTTACACAAAGCAGAAACTTCTTGTATTTTCCGATTACATACAAGTGGAAAGATTATAGATTTTATTCGTCTTTAATTTTGTTACATTATACGTTTTAGGAACGTTTCATCTATACAAACACCACAAAACTATTCTCGATTGTATTTCTGAATGTTATGTTACACCTCCAGTAGTTCACTGTTTTAAATACATCTAATTAAGAAAGTTAGATGTAAGCACTTTAGATCTTTTTTTCTGAACCAGGGAAAATCTGATCATGTTTCTCTATAACAATAATAAAAAACTTTATTTTACTTTATTTACCTTTAAAAGTGGCATCTCAAAGCAATACAGTAGATGTAAACCACAAATTACAAAGGAAATACCCAGAGAAACGCAAATGCGTTTTTAATAAAATGCTTTTATTCATTCAGAAGAGAGAGAGCGTAAAACCTGGGCATAACAGCTGTTCCTTTTTCTGATCACTCGCTCTCTGGATACATGTCTCACCTGTCCTTTTCTTTATTTTCCTAATTTGCTGATTATGCCTGCTGTGATCCACTCCTGCCCTCACACCAAAGAAGACTATTTTAAATTTCTTTGCACGGTCCATTGTGCAATTAACCCTTGTATGTGCTGTCCTTAAGGTGATATCACATAAAGGTGATATGGAAAATTATGTTTTTTATTATTGTTATAGAGAAACATGATCAGATTTTCCCCGGTTCAGAAAAAAAGATCAAACATATACTAGTTTGTCACTAGTATACTTTTAATACAGTCTTTGCTGTGCTCTTGAGGATCCTTGTGATATTTCGAGCTCTTGCTGAATGATAAGTGTCGCAGTTTAAATAATTTTCGTAGTTAGAAATTATGAAACGCTCTGTTAAAAGCAAGGAAGTTTTTATGTCCGTTACAGTAAAAGAAAATAATAATAATAATAATAATTGCTTACACTTATATAGCGCTTTTTCTGGACACTCCACTCAAAGCGCTTTACAGGTAATGGGGACTCCCCTCCACCACCACCAATGTGCAGCATCCACCTGGATGATGCGACGGCAGCCATAGTGCGCCAGAACGCTCACCACACATCAGCTATCAGTGGGGAGGAGAGCAGAGTAATGAAGCCAATTCACAGAGGGGGATTGTTAGGAGGCCATGATTGATAACAGCCGATGGGGAAATTTGGCCAGGACACCGGGGTTACACCCCTACTCTTTTCGAGAAACACCCTGGGATTTTTAATGACCACAGAGAGTCAGGACCTCGGTTTTACGTCTCATCCGAAGGACGGCGCCTGTTTACAGTATAGTGTCCCCGTCACTACACTGGGGCATTTAGGACCCACATGAGCCGCAGGGTGAGCGCCCCCTGCTGGCCCCACTAACGCCTCTTCCAGCAGCAACCTTAGTTTTTCCCAGGAGGTCTCCCATCCAGGTACTGACCAGGCTCACACCTGCTTAGCTTCAGTGGGTTGCCAGTTGTGAGTTGCAGGGTGATATGGCTGCAAAGTAGGGCTTGGAAAGATTCCAAGTGCATTTTTGCAATTTACGTTGCATTGTGCATTGTGCTGCTGTAATATAGTTTAAAATAATTAAAAGTCTAAACAGTATCAGCTTTATTTATGGGTTGCAATTTTAAAAAAGTCCAAACTGCACTCAAAATGCAATTTAGAGCTTTCTGGCAAGAGGAGACACCCAAATTAATAATGTAACATGCCGCTGTTTGTGCATGAACAAGGTTATACTGCTATTTCCTTAGATACGCGATTATAAAATATATTTATTTTTTGAATCCCCGGCGGAACCGGGCATCCATAAGAATCAAGTAATAGGTTTATTCCATGCTTAAAAAAAGAAGAAAGAAAACATATTGCATAAGAATCAGCACTTTTATATATTGCCTTTAAAGGTGGCTTCTCAAAACGCTTTACAGGATAAAAACAACAATAACAACAACAACAATATTGTATTTCATTGCACTTTGACAGATCGTCCTTAAATCAATTGTTGACTCTTCTCTCTTTACTACTTGTTTAGTGTGACTGAGCTCCGCTCTGTACCATACAATGATCACCCCAGGGTCTCTGCCCCGGGTGATTTGGGTTTTTTTGACAGAGGGCAAAAAACTCTCTCTCTCGCTTGCCCTCCCCCCCTGTGTATTGTCTGTTTTTTTGTGCTGTCCTTTGACAAAACAAGGCTCCCAGATAATGTGAATCAAAACCTGTTTTTCTAGCTTTTAAAGTCGTGTGATGTGTAAGCAGGAACACAACATTATATCTTACATATGAAAAATACATAAAATAGCTCCCAAACAAATGCAAACGTGTTTTTAATAAAATGCTTTTATTCACTCATAATCTGACAATTTCAGGAAGACTAAAGAAGGACTAAGGGAATTATCATCTGTTGTTGAAGCTCTGTGAGCTCGGTGACTTTGGGACCACTTGTTATTTAATAGAGAAAAAAGAGCTGACTGACAAGTTTTAAGATGTGGCTGTCAATGTTGGATTTAAAAAAACACGTTGCCCGACGTTAGGTGCATTGCTTGAAAAATAATTTTATTTCGAGAGACTGGATAAGTAATTCAAGTGTTTTTTTAACTTCCTGAAAAACAGGTAATAATTTAACTATATGTGCAAACATTTTATGATATTTCGCTGTTGTGAATGTCTGTGGAGTGTATTTTATTTACCTGTCTGTCCTGGCTGTGCTCTCTCGCTCGCCCTCCCCCCCCTCTCAATTAAATTCAATTCAAGGTGCTTTATTAGCATGACAGATGGGTACAATCAGTGTTGGGTATTTACTTTGCTTTGAGATGCCACTTTTAAAGGTGATATATAAAATCAAGGCTTTAACTTGCTTTAACTCCTCAAGTCTGAGTTCTTGTGTCTGTCCTTTCCGAACCCGAAAGTATTACAATATGTATCTTTATAGCAGGTGGTGTACAGCTTTTTAGTATAGATTACACTTTTCTAAAATGTATTTAAAAAATAAAAACGATTACAATCTAATCTTTCCATGTTTGATCCCAAGATCCCAAGAAAAATAAATCTAAACGGGGAGAAAAAAAATGCTGAAAGTTTATTAAGATACTTAGAAGACAAAGATATCAATTTATGTTGCATTTGTCTGATTGTGAATAAAAAAACACATATATTTAAACCCGCGTTTGCGATTTAAATCAAAACGCGATTTAAATCAATATAAATGTTTATATTGAAATGCATAGGTGACTATTCATTGTTATTAAAATGACTTAAATTCGATCATGTTGTGATATTTAGAAATATAAATTTGTTTGGTGCGAGTTAGGTTTTATTTAATCTCTGACCCAGGGAAAAGTTTTATTTTTTCAAAGAAATGTTTGTTAAAAAAAAAGTCATGGCTTCAGCTGGATTCGAACACTCACCATGTGACAGGGGAGTCAGGAACGTAACCCACAGCGCCACCAGCAAGGTCACATGCAGAGTGCTGAAAAAGCCCTACAGAGACATTATCAACAGACAATGTACAGCTTGTACTATTCTTGTGTTGCGGTACATTAATTTCTTTAGATACGCAATTCCATATTATATTCCCTTTTAATCAAATTCTAAAAGTATGCTTGTTGACTCCAGTATCACGTTAGTTAAAGACTTCGATGCTTAAAATGTTTAGGGAGAAATGGAATACTGGTGTGTATTTTTTCTTTAAAGTACCGAGACCAGCCATATACTGTATGTTTATGTTCCAAAATTAATATCGTTTATGGCCTTCACACGTGTTACAGTATGCTCCAATTCTTTTTGTGCTCAGCTACTAAGATTTCCCTTCAGTGGTAAAATTCCATATAAATATTCAATACCACGAGTGCCCCTGTCGGTCAGCCAATCACGTACCGCGGTATTTTGCATCATCGCGCGTCACGATGCGCGAGGCCGTAGCCATTTACCTCCGGTATGTGTCTGTACCGCGCACTTTGAATGGCTGCATCTGTATCTTACCAAATATCTTATTGTTGTATTATACTGAACAAAATAATATTTGACCACAATAACTAGTTTGATTTTATGGAATTAATCAAAGATGCAGGTTATGATAAAAAATGAATGTTGATTTGAATTTTTATAACAAATCTGGGTTGAGTTTCCCGAAAACGATGAATCTTAGAGACTTTCGAGCAACTTTATGATGTTCATACATAACATACGTGCTACTTTTTCGTGCGTTTCCCAAAACCCCTCTTAAACTGTCCTTTTACGAGCAGGTATGAAGTACTTCTTTGTTAACCCCGCCTCCGATGTCGCTTAGCAAAAAGCATCACAGGTAGATTGAAAAACAATCGATTGACAATACTTTAATTATACTGTGTCTGTTTTGGTCCTTCAGTGGAATGAAATAAAGTTGTGAAAAGGAATATGAAGTAAACATGACATCATAATTTAACAACCATTTAAGCGAAAGCATATATATAGGCACAAAATGGGACACTTATTGTTTCTAAGAGAAAGTAAAATAAATGACTGACATGCCGTAAAAAAAACAAGAATGACTGCATGGACAGTATTTGGGTCCTGCACGACGTCTTTCATTTAAAGCAATATTTTCTTTTCATTGCTTTAGCATTTTTCACATTCTTTATGGAATTTAAATCAAATTTAAACTACACCTTAAAAGTACTAAAAGAGGGAGTATTATTGAACCATTTGACTTATGAATATGAAATTTACCCAGGATGACTAATAAATCCATTACTGTATAAATAAATGTTCTTTTTCAAAATTTCCTCTTACATAGTACTACAAAATCTAAAAATCCTTAAAATAAAATCTTAGTATTCTAAATTTCCATAGAATTGTCATGACGTGAATTTAATGTGCTCTGGTGATCTCTGTCGTAAAGGTTGGCGCAGGAGATAGCCAGTTTAAGAAGCACTTAGTGATTAATGAGTGGGTTGGGGAGCACGTAGATTATGAAAGATTTAACGTGCTACTTTAGTTACGATGGATTTTGGGAAACACTCGTAAATTAACGATAGATCTTAAGATCGAGTTTCCGATGTTCTTTGCGCTACAATGCTTTCAGGAAACTCACCCTTGAAATCATTAATAACAATTTAATTAATTAATTACACTATCTTATCTTGCTTTAACTTCACCACCACATCCAATACAGAAAACAATAAGAAAGCTCTTCAATGAGCTTCAACCAGTATTTTTAAAATAAAAACAAAAACAGAAACACTCTGAACTCACTGGTTCTTTAATATCCAGTTTTCTACCTATTTCGTGCTCTGTTTACCTTGTGGCAAGTCCAGCAAGTCTATCTTGCTACACTGTTGAAGAGTTAAAAGAATGCATACAGCTTTAAACATGTTTAGAATACTGTGAGTTTATTTTCACAAACTTCAGACGTTCTTTGGCACTGGAATCCAAGATCAGAGCAAGGTCCAATCACCTTGTGAATCTTCTTCCTTCCGTTAACTCCCTGTCATTCTCTCTCCTTTGTCTTTCTATGCTGTATTGTGTGTGTTTAGTGTTTATTATTTATTATTTTTAAGAAGAGTAAAACATTATTTTGGATCTTCTATGTATCATAGCACTTCTAGAGATAAACAGCTCAGCTTCTACTCAATTGTTTTTTTAATTTTATGATCTTGTTACATTATTATCAAATGTATCTTGATAATTAAAATAAAAATACATATCTTCTGGACCTTATTTCATACAGATGCAGCCATTCAAACTGACCCGTCCCGCATGCAACTACCCACAAGCCACTGCGGCGTAACTCGGTACGTGATTGGCTACCCAAAATGACTGACAGGGTACTGGTGGTGCATTGGTCGTTAGTGAAAAGATTTAATCATCTCTTTACTGTGCATGTTTTAATCCTCTTAGTTTTGAATATTTATATGGAATTTTACAACTTAAGGGAAATTTTAGTAGCTGAGCATAAAAAGAAGAGGAGCATCTGATGGTCATAAACGATATTCATTTATGAACATAAACATTTTATGTAAACTGTATATGGCTGGTATTGGTATTTTAAAATAAAAATACACACTAGTATTCCATTTTTTCCCTAAACATTTTAAGCATCAAAGTTTTACACGTGGTTATTTTGGAAACATTTTTATGTGCTCATTATGTGCTCATTATCGGCATAAACAAAAGCATACTTTTAGAATTTGATTAACAGGGAATATAATATGGAATCGCGTATCTAAAGAAATTAATAACGATATAATTCTATTCATATGCTGTAGCTTAAATCCTGCTAAACTAAAAATTAGACACAAGAAGAGTATTATTAGACAATGTTGTGAGGCTCTGGTAAAATTTCTTCGTAAACTGAAGAGTTAAAGAGGAGACAAGTTGTGTATTGCCTCTTTTTACAATTGTAAAAAGGAACATACCAATGTTAATGTGTCACGGAAGATATTATTAATAATGTAGTGCTTTCGGGCTCGCGTGGTTTTTGCGCCCTACACCCTGCGGGACAGCTGTGTACATACACCTGTTCACAATGTGAGAAATACTGCTCAATACAAGTTTGTGTGAACAACCCACATAGGTGATATTCAGAGATATTGTAGTATTTTCGGGTTCGGCGATGATGGGCACAGTGATTCAGACACTACTCTTCTTGTGTCTAATTTTGAGTTTAGCAGGATTTGTCCAAAAAGCACATTGTTTAATGTGAATGACATTACCCACGTCTATTATCACTGTACAACACCAACTACTTTCAGGTTGTGCCGAAAAATAAAGCACCATTTCATTCAACAAGTGTCTGAGTCACTGTGTCCATCCTTGCCGAACCAGAAAATGCCACAATATTATAAACGGCTGGGCAAACAAAAAAGTTTTTAATTTTTATAAAATAAATCAGTAATGAGATATAATGATGTGTTCCTGCTTAACTTAGACATTGCATGATTTTAAAAGCTATAAAAACAGGTTTTGATAGTTAATAACCACTTTTTGTGCACGATAAACGGGTGATCTTTCTTCCTCGTGGTAAGCCTAGAATCTTTGTGTACGCTGTAAGTTTAACTTTTTTCTCTTTTCTCATCTGCTGCGATTCGGGCACAGAAGGGTTAAAAAAAAGTCAGACAGGCAGAGGGAAGGCAGAGGGAAGGGGGAGGGGTGAAACTGTTACCTGTCCTGGATAAAGTGGTTGGAAAATAAGTCGATTTACACCTGTGAAAAGTGTTCAAATTTTAATGCAGGCACAGCCTGTAATGTCGGGCATATGCGTTAAATATATTTAGATCTTTAAATTAATATCTTTATTGATTTCTTTAGCCTCACAACATTATCCAATAATACTCTTCTTGTGTCTAATTTTTAGTTAAGCAGGATTTGAGCTACAGACCATAAAAAACAGGATTCACTTTTTTCACATATTAAATATTCATATATTAAACTTAATGTGTTCAGAAGGAGCATATAAAAATGTTTCTGAAACATATAAGACTTTGATGCTTAAAATGTTTAGGAAGAAAGTGGAATACTGGTGTGTATTTTTTCTTTAAACTACCAATACCAGCCATATACAGTTTGTAATGTGGGGATTTTTATATTTATGTGTTTAACTAGTTGTTACAATAGTGACAAAGGCTAAACTTTTAGCTTCAGTAATGCGTACGTCGTATGGCCAACATTACATACAGATGCAGCCATTCAAAATGGGTGAGGTATTTTGCGGTATACTGTGGTGGGCGTGTCGCATCAAAACGCGGTATCACGCGGCGTTTCGTGTCATTTGACATCATGCCGGAAATTATCCGGAATCACCTTGTAAAACCGCCAGGAGGAGCTGATAAAGCTTAACCTCTCATGTACAGCATTTGAGCTTTTAAATTTAAACTGTGTATTACAGCATGTTAATCATCAGTCATTAAAAAGTTGGTATATTTTATGAATGCAAGATTGCTCAGTTGGACAAAAGTACCCAACCTACCTTTATCATAAATGTTTTAATTATGCAGAAATATTTTATGCATCAAAGCCTTTACCGAAGATATCACTAATAGTATATAGTAATAGTAGACAAGCTGTAAACTCAAAGTATTATGCTGGCTCCACATTCTTTCTAACCGTCATTTTAAACGAAAATACTTTTATTTATTTTTTTGACAAACACCACAGCATTTCGTTGATCTAACTAATGAGGACAGGACATTAGCTAACCAATACGATAAAGGAATGACTTTTTTTGCTAATTTCTTTAGCACATTTGTACAAGCACTTGGAATCTGTCCAAGCCCTACTTTGTCAGGCATTTTCTTTTACTATAACGGACATAAAAACTCCCTTGCTTTTAACAGAGCGTTTCAGAATTTCTAACTACGAAAATTATTTAAACTGTGACACTTATCATTCAACCAGAGCTCAAAATATCACAAGGATCCTCAAGAGCACAGCAAAGACTGTATTAAAAGATACTTGTATCAGATACATGAGAATCCAAGCTTTTTTATCTATGCTTACTTTTCCGTATACTGGATATTCAGAAGGGTGTCAGCCAGTCAGATTCCAGGAATCGGTACTTTAAATAAAAAATACACACCAGTATTCCATTTCTCTCTAAACATTTTAAGCATCGAAGTCTTTAACTAACATGTTAAATAGAGTGTAAAAAAGTGGTAGTTTTAAGCTTTTCTGCTAATATAATATGGAATCGCGTATCTAAAGAAATTAATAACGATATAAATATATTCATGTACTTCGACAGGGCTGTGTAGGGCTGTTTCACCTCTCCTCATGTGACTTCCTCAGTAGCCTGCTGGTCTATGTGCCTGACTAGCAACCCACAGGTTGTGTGTACAAATCCAGCTGGCGCTGTGACTTTTCTTTTAACAAACATTTCTTTGAAAAAATAGAATAGCAATATTATGGACAATTAATTGACTTTTATATTTCTAAATATCACAACATGATTGAATTTAAGTCATTTTTAATAACAATGAATAGTCACCTTCTTTCCTTCTGACAACTGTCCCTGCTTCCTGCTTCTATCGTGTGTGTGTGTGGATCCCTTTAGATCTCCCTTCAGATTAAAAAGGTTATTAATCATATCTTCGGTGTCGCATCTTCCCAGTGTAGCTGATCTTTTGCTGCCTGGGTAAACTATCACAAAGCTTTAGAGAACTTAACATTTATATTATCAACAAATTGTAAATACGACGTTTACATTGGCATTATTAATTTTTCACTTGAGTGTATGAAGGATTGTCAGCTGTCACTGAGAGTAGACCCCCCCTCTTAGGCTGCGCAAATGATATTTTAATTTTTTATAGAGAAATGGAGGGTGTACAGTATGCGTTACAATATAAACATTTATATTGATTACAATCGTGTTTTGATTTAAATCACAAACGCGTGTTTAATTATATGTGTTTTTTGATTCACAATCAGACAAATGCAACATAAATTGTTATCTCTGTCTTCTAAGTATCTTGATAAACTTTCAGCATACAGATGCAGCCATTCAAAATGCGCGGGCGATACCGCATTATTTTCCGGTACGCTGTACGCAGTCTACCTCAAGCTACCGGTAAATACCGCGAGTTACCGGTAAATACCGCTAGTTACCGTTAGTTACCGTTATTCTCCTATAATACGACAAGCAAGGAGCTAATAAAGCTCAACCTCTCATGTTTGAGCTGTGGCCATCAGTCTTTAACGAAGATATTACTAATAGTATTAATAATGAATGACCTTGGACAAGCTGTAAGTGTAAACTCAAAGTATTGCCCTGGTCAACATTCTTTTTTTCATTGACCGTCTTTGTAAAAGTAACACCACAGCATTTCGCAATCACGCATTTGTTTCCAATCATGCAAAGTACAGTGATTCACCATGCCTTTCACATGCTCATAAAAGAGATTGATTTAGGAACATAAACATATTACCGTATGCAAACTGTACTGTATACAGTATGTATATGTATATTTAATGTCTTAACTGTGCCCATTTAAGTATTGAATATTCATATCTAATTTTACCACTGAAGGGAAATCTTAGTAGCTGAGCATAAAAAGAATAGGAGCATACTGCAATGCGTGTGAAGGCCATAAACGATATTAATTTTGGAACATAAACATACAGTATATGGTTGGTCTCGGTACTTTAAAGAAAACATACACGAAACATGGTTTCATTATGACCAGAATCGGTCTTGAGATATTTTTAACTTGATTTATAGTATTTGACAGGTATGTCTTAACACCGATACTACAGTGCATAAATACTGCTCACGTATATGTTTCTAGATTTATATTATGCATTTCATACGGTCAAATTACTTTTGAGCAACTAATAAGAAGCGCGAAACGGTATGCATTTTAGTTTCGTTTTGTGCTGGGACTCTGCTTTTAACAATGTCCCCGTGGATTGATTAGAGATATCAAGTACATGCAAGTCATTTTTTAAATGTTGTAGTTCGTCTTGTAAAAATGTTACGAGTACATCATCTATCAACAATTACACAGGTTCTGTTTCCATATTGCGGATTTTGGTTACGTAATATTATTTTCTAGATTTCACGTTGTGAATATATGATTTGGGCAAACAGAGCCGCAAAGAAGTATATTATGGGTTGTTGTTTTGTTTTTTTTTTGCAGTTTTATCTAGAACAAGCGATGCTTAAACCTTTGTCTGATTCTTGTGAAACTATCCACACGACAGTTACAGTACCTAGGAGTACGCTGGGCAAACATTCCGAGGTCAAATTCTTCCAGCACGGGGGTACCTTTAAAGCGGAGACGACGGCACCGAAATTTTTTGGCACGCCATCTCTTTAAAGCCCTGGCCAAATATGAAGACAGTACGTACAGTTATAATTCAAACGGAATTAAAAACTACACATCCCAATTACCATGGTGGTGCTTGTGATCATTGCGTTTAACCAACGAAACAGGGCGAAAAATCAGTCACATGAATTTGGGGCAGAGTTTCGAAAGCTTAACCTATCAGCAACAAAGCGAAATTTACACGATAGGCTACCTCAAACTGTCAGTTACACGACTGTGTATGTCGCTTAAGCCACTCCTATTTGGCATTTTAGTTATGGAGGCGAGAAGACGCCCCCCCCCCCCTGGGTGTCTGATTTGCCGCCATCTTTAACCGCTTCGTGTCCGAATGGTAGTAGCTACGCGTACGAAATAAAGTTCATCCCAGCTACAAAACATATATATTTTTCTGGTAAGAGGGAGCAAAACATCAGTATTTACTGCTATTAATTAGTGTACGATTTATAGTTGAAATCTGAGCCTAAATATAAAGTTAAAATCTCGACAAAGCAATGTAGGAAATACAGAGAAAAGAAATCCTTTCTGACATCTAAAATCAGTTTCGATCAAGGTCTCTAAAACGAACAAGAAAAAGAGGATTTTCGGAGGGCAATTACGCTGTATTTATATAGGATAAGTGATTTATGAGCAATCTAATTTCTTGTTCGTTTAAAACAGTGAAATGTCAGCTGCAAAAGATCACACCAGAAACAGCACTCTCTCTGCCTGTCATAGACATTCAGGAAAGACTGAATGAAGTAATGTCAAGTACAATAATTCGGTGATCAATAATAACAGTTGTAGGACAAGAAACAAAAGATAGTGAAAACTTAAGATTTTTAAGGCTAAAACTCAAATTCATTCTACAAATTAAGGCAAATGAAAATTCAGGATATTAAAGTGCTAGAGGTGTAAAAAAATACAAAAATACACATGAGCAAAAAGTTTTAGAAATGGAGCAAACAGAAAAAAAGCCATGCCTATAGTGAAGAAGAGGGATGCAGGAACACTTGCTTAGATATACAAAAAAGGTGTATGTTATAAAAGAACATGCAAACATGTTCATCATGTACATGAACATGTACATCAATTTCCCTTCGCGATCAATAAAGTCTTATCTATAAACATGAAACAGAGTGAGGAATCAGAAAATTAGCATGCATAAAAAACAGCAATTCTGTCAATGAGCCCTAAATGAATTAATAGCAACCATGGTTTCATGGAGGGCTTCTCAGATAGTTGGGCATTCAGGTAGATTGCCAGGTGAAAGGATTTGTAAACATACTTTGTTAAAGCAAGTCAGTTTTTTCTGCAACACATAAAATACATTTTTCCAAGAAAGTTTAGCCTTTGTCACTAATGAAACCACTAAATAAAGACATAAATATAGAAATCATAAGATTTTTTTTATTCAATGTTGGTAGCAGGATGAACTGTGCTAAGTGTATATTTTGTTGCAGAGTTGCTGCAAGATGTTAACAGTGAAAAAAGGTATTAAGAAATGAGTTATTTCAAGAAGAAAATTTTCAGAATAATTGCAAATCTAGCAGGATAGAGAAAGCACAGAAAACAGGCAGTTAGATTGATCAGATTAGTATGAAAAGTCATTTAGCAAAGGGAATGAGAAGAGTGACAAACTAGTATGCTTTAGATCTTTTTATCTGAACCAGGGAAAGCTGATCATGTTTCTCTATAACAATAATAAAAAACTTTATTTTATATATCACCTTTAAAAGTGGCATCTCAAAGCAATACAGTAGATATAAAAACAGATAAAAGGACCACAGATTACAAAGTAAATACATATAAGAAAGACAAGCAGTTAGAGGTGCTACCAAAATTAGAAAATGAAGCAGATACAGACACTAAGTCTTCTGAAAAGAAAGGTTCTGAGGTTAGATTTAAATGCACTCAGGGTACGTGACTGATATCACTGGGAATACAAATTGAGAGGTCTGGGGTGCAGCTAGAGAAGACCCTGTCACCCACAGAATGTAGATGTTCTTGAGGACAGCTAGAAGACCAGAGTCAGACGGACAAAGGTGGGGAGTAGACAGATAATAAGCCATATACTGTAGGTACTGAATGAGGATGAGGATTTTGAAGTTGACTCCAAACCTGATAGATAACCAATGCAAGTACTTGAAAACAGGTGTAATGCATCCCTGATAGGATTCTAGCTGTCATATTCTGAACATATTGAAGATTGCTCAGTGTGGATTTAATTTCCCCAGGGTACAGGATGTGCATTTATTAATTCTAGAAAAAAAAGCCTTTCTTGATTTCTCTAGTTCTTAGTTTCTCTAGTTCCCTTTAAAATAAACTATTATTCCACAATGCAGAGTATTACATGGCCAGTATTTACACATGATATTTGTGATTTCAAGAAATTAACACAAGCAGCTTTTGGAGATTTAAGTGTTGGCTGAGTTATTGCAGGATAAAAGACTAGAGATGTTGGTAAGAAGAAGATAATTTTGGGATAGCTGAGGAATACACTGATAACAAGAACACTTCCTAATGGGGTTAGGCATACTTTTGATGAAGATGATGAAGTTAACAGACTGTATGTTTACATAGATACTGAAATGAGGATTGTATTTTAGATTTTGTGTAGTTGCTAGCGTTGAACTGTGTGTTGGATGCACATGAATTGAAGGAATGGGCAAACATAGCTGATGCGGATCCACAGAGCCAGCATATTAAGATGTTTATAATTAGAGGCAATTTGTTTAAATAACTAGGTATGGATACTGATGTGCAAGAGAGGTGGAAAGGCTGTTTCCTTACGCCAGCACTATAAAATATTTTATTCTCAGTGAGATGCTGCCATTTCATAGTGGGTTTCTAACACTGTGTTTAGTTCCATCCACACAGTGCCTTTACTTCCATCCATTTCTAATCTCTTTATCCAGTACAGAGGATTTGGAGCCTATCCCAGTAAGCAACGGACACAAGGCAGAATACACCCTGGACATAGCGCCAGTCCATCACAGGACAGACAGACACAAACACACACACACCAGGGCCAGTTTTCCCATAAACCAATTAACTTACCAGTATGTTTTGGAGTGTGAGAGGGAGTCATACCACACATATGGAGAAAAACCATGTAACCCAGAGAGAACATTTAAACCCCACACACACAGGATGGCAGGAATTGAACCTAGGACCCCAGTGCTCCAAAATAGCAATGCTAACCACTTTGCCACCATTATAAATGGATGGATATCTTAGTTATCTTTCTAGTTCACAGGTTTGCATGCATAATTTAATTTTGAAAGCCACTGAGACATCAGGTACTACTGTTGTATTTATGAATAACAAAACAAAACAAAAAGCATACTAACAACTGTGCCATCCTACTCTTTAGTTAATAAAATTTATTATTTATAAACAGTTAACATTGTTAGCAAAATATTTTGAATTATATTTAACCTTATTTTTTCTTTAGTTTTGTATTTAACTTATTATATGATAGTCAGATTTAATGTATATTTGAACAATGAAAATATATTTTTACAAGATGCTGGGGAAAGTGCAACAACTTATTACAGTGCTAAATTTAATATTATTGCTAATAGTTTATGCTAACACCTAACTTTCTTAATTAGATGTATTTAAAACAGTGAACTAAGTGTAACATACCATTCAGAAATACAGTCGAGAATAGTTTTGTGGTGTTTGTATGGATGAAACGTTTCTAAAATGTATAAATGTGATTGAATCCCATGGAACTATGACTTTATTTTTTAACAAACATTTCTTTGAAAAAATGAAACGTTTCCCTTGGTCAGAGATTAAATAAAACCTCACTCGCACCAAACAAATTTATATTTCTTAATATCACAACATGATCGAATTTAAGTCTTTTTAATAACAATGAATAGTCACCTATGTGTTACAAAATAAACATTTATTTTGATTTGTATCGCGTTTTGATTTAAATCGTAAACGCGTGTTTAAATATATGTGTTTAAAAGCGATATACTGTATAAAAGCGCTGATTCTTATGGAGTGTGTTCCGCGGGGGATTCAAAAAAATTTTTTTTTAATCGCGTATCTAAGGAAAATTGCAGTATAACTTTATTCATGCACAAACAGTGGCATGTTACATTATAATTTGGGTGTCTCCTCTTGCCAGAAAGCTCTAAATTGCAACATAAATTGCAAAAATGCACTTGGAATCTGTCCAAGCCCTCCTACGAAAATTATTTAAACTGCGACACTGATCATTCATCTCTAAATAAACTTTATTTTATATAGCGTTTTTAAGCGAATAGGTTATTAGATTGCTCATAAACCTAATCGCTTTTTCTACATAAACACAGCGTGATTGCTCTCTGAAAATGCTTTTCCTTTATATTTAGGCTCAGATTTCAACTATAGATCGTATTATTATAAACTTTCTTGGAAAAATGTATTTTATGTAAACCATGTTTGCTATTAATTCATTTAGGGCTAAAATACGTTCATTGTCTTCCAATCAAGTCGAGTTGACATTGGAAGCTTGCCACTCCCGGACTGTTAAACCAACGCATTAGCATGTTAAAGCGATTCTACTGAGGGAGTAGCCCAGCTACCACTTAACACTGTACTTCCTACTTTGAATACCCGTGTAACTGGTTTAATTCGTCACAGCCAGCACTCCAGCAGAGAGGGGGTTGAGTAGTGGAAGCAGGCGAGATTTCCAGCGAAAGACACCTCCCCCCCCCCCCCTCAAAAACCCAGTAAGCAGTAATGCTTTAAGTTGAAAATCGAGGTAGATTTTGAGGATGATAAAGAGGAAAAACTGGGATGGGAGGAGGGTTTGGTTTTGGATAAGGGGCAGGATTATGATAATTGGAGGAATTTGCGAGAGTATAATGGTTTGATATATTTGATTTTGTATTGTGGTCATTATCTATGTTTTTGGTTGGTATTATGTTTATATGGTTGTTTTTGTTGGTTGGCCAATCACCATTCTGAAGCCCTACCATAATCTCTGGTATGGGGAGACCCCAGAATTCTGTCCCATAGTTTAGACAGATGATAGATACTTTTATTGATCTCGTGAGGGAAATAAAGTAAATCATTTTCATTTTAGGAAATTATTAAACGCTCGGTTAAAAGTCTGTTATAGTGGACATAAAAACAAGAGTTCGCTGGCATTATATAATTATACGAATTACACGAATATAATTATATCTTATTAATTTCTTGAGATACACGATTCTTTTAATACAGTCTTTGCAGTGCTCTAGAGAATCCTTGTGATATTTCGAGCTCTGGTTGAATGATAAGTGTCGCAGTTTAAATCATTTTCGTAGTTAGAAATTATGGAACGCTCTGTTAAAAGCAAGGGAGTTTTTATGTCCGTTGCAGTTCTTTTGCAACATGAATATAATTATATCGTTATTAATTTCTTGAGATACGCGATTCCATATTATATTCCCTTTTAATCAAATTCTAAAAGTATGCTTGTTGACTCCGGTATCACGTTAGTTAAAGACTTCGATGCTTAAAATTTTTAGGGAGAAATGGAATACTGGTGTGTATGTTTTCTTTAAAGTACCGAGACCAGTCATATACTGTATGTTTAAGTTCCAAAATTAATATCGTTTATGGACTTCACACGCGTTGCAGTATGCTCCTATTCTTTTTATGCTCAGGCACTAAGATTTCCCTTCTGCTTTGTGTAAGGATGGTATCAAAAGCAATCTTAAGTGGTGAGAAAGCTGTGCTCAATGTATTTAAGGGACTTAAAAGTAAAAGGAGATGCTTCATATTGCTTGACTAATTTTAAAAACTAAGTTATAAATGCAGACGCTCCCTCAGTGCGCTGCTCTGGTACGCCGGCTCTTACACAGTGCCTGTCTGCCGTAAGCGTTACAATATACATACCCAACACTGCTTGTACCCATCTGTCATGCAAATAAAACACCTTGAATTGAATTGAATTGAGGGGAGAGGGGGGGAATACTAAAGCCAATACTGGCTCAATACCCTCAATGGGCTTTGACGTGCTAATGCGTTGGTTTAACAGTCCGGATGTGGCTTCCAATGTCAACTCGACTTGATTGGAAGACAATGAACGTATTTTAGCCCTAAATGAATTAATAGCAAACATGGTTTACATAAAATACATTTTTCCAAGAAAGTTTATAATAATACGATCTATAGTTGAAATCTGAGCCTAAATATAAAGGAAAAGCATTTTCAGAGAGCAATCACGCTGTATTTATGTAGAAAAAGCGATTAGGTTTATGAGCAATCTAATTACCTATTCGCTTAAAACGCTATATAAAATAAAGTTTATTTAGAGATGAATGATCAGTGTCGCAGTTTAAATAATTTTTGTAGGAGGGCTTGGACAGATTCCAAGTGCATTTTTGCAATTTACGTTGCATTGTCCAATGTTCTGTTGTAATACAGGCTAGAATACAGTTACAGTAGTCTAAGCTTTATCAGCCTATTTAAAATAAATTTTTTGAATCCCCGGCGGAACACACTCCATAGGAATCAGCGCTTTTATACAGTATATCGCCTTTAAACACATATTTAAACACGCGTTTACGATTTAAATCAAAACGCGATTCAAATCAATATAAATGTATATTTTGTAACGCATAGGTGACTATTCATTGTTATTAAAAAGACTTAAATTCGATCATGTTGTGATATTTAGAAATATAAATTTGTTTGGTGCGAGTGAGGTTTTATTTAATCTCTGACCAAGGGAAACGTTTCATTTTTTCAAAGAAATGTTTGTTAAAAAATAAAGTCATAGTTCCATGGGATTCAATCACAGACCATGTGACATGGGAGTCAGGAAACCAACACACAGCGCCACCGGATTTAATAACACTATAAAAACGCTATAAAATAATGTGACTAGGCACAGAACAAGTTTACAGCACAGTACAATAATAAATGCTGACCATGACTTTAGAAGCATAAATTACCTTACACTCAATTTAAACACAAGCTGTCTTTCTGTATGAACCTCTAAGCTGGTTCATACAGAAAATGTAGAAATGCATTAGCTTGATTATGATTAAAAAACACATAATTAAACACGCGTTTGCGATTTAAATCAGAACACGATTTAAATCAATATAAATGTTTATGTTGTAACGCATACTGTCCAGCCTCCATTTTTCTATAAAAATTTACTCTGTTGCACACACACACAATAGAAGCAGGAACCGCTGTCAGAAGGGAAGAAGGTGACTATTCATTGTTATCAAAAATGACTTAGAATCGATCATGTTGCGATATTTTGAAATATAAAAGTCAATTGATTGTCCATAATATCGCTATTCTATTTTTTCGAAGAAATGTTTGTTAAAAGGAAAGTCCAGCACCAGCTGGATTCGAACACACAACCTGTGCGTTGTTAGTCATGCACGTAGACCAGTAGGCTACAAGACAACTCGCATGAACAGGGAGGCGAAACAGCCCTACACAGCCCTGTCGCAGTACACGAATATAATCATACCGTTATTAAATTTTTTAGATACGCGATTCCATATTATATTCCCTATTAATCAAATTCTAAAAGTATGCTTGTTGACTCTGGTATCACGTTAGTTAAAGACTTCGAAGCTTAAAATGTTTAGGGAGAAATGGAATACTGGTGTGTATTTTTTTCTTTAAAGTACCAAGACCAGCTATATACTGTATGTTTATGTTCCAAAATTAATATCGTTTATGGCCTTCACACGCGTTACAGTATGCTCCTATTCCTTTTATGCTCAGCTACTAAGATTTCCCTTCAGTGGTAAAATTCAAGATCTACAACAGGCACAGTAAAGACGTTTACAGTAAGTCTTTCTACGACAGACCAACGGACCACGAGTGCCCCTGTCGGTCAACCAATTTTGGGATTAAACGTGGAAAGATTCGATTGTAATTTTTATTTTTTAAATACATTTTAGAAAAGTGTAATCTATACTAAAAAGCTGTACACCACCTGATATATAGATACATATTGTAATACTTTCGGATTCAGATTGGACGGACACAAGAACTCAGACTTGCGGAGTTAAAGCTGCCTTTATTTTTCTTCTTCGTCACCACCTGCCAGTCCGGCTCTCCCAGGACCCCAACCAGAGACAGACAGCCCCTGCCCGCCAACAGCGCGAGCCAACACACCGCCCACGCGCCAGAGAGAGAGAGAGAAAAGAGAGAGAGAGTAACACCCAGGGGTACAGAAGCAGGGAACTATTTACAAGGAAAACTATTTACCTCCCCAGACTGTATGCCCGCTTCACTGTGGGACAGCCGCACTAGTCAGCGGCCTTCCTAAACCCCGCCCTGACCACTTTCACTCCTGTCCTGCCCCTCACCGCGCACCCCAGCTGGGCGCTCTGCAATATGTTTAGATATTTAAATATTTAGACCCGGTGCAGCACCGAGAGAGCGTCTGCATTTATAACTTAGTTTTTAAAATTAGTCAAGCAATATGAAGCGTCTCTTTTTACTTTTAAGTCCCTTAATTATCATTAAGCACAGCTTTCTCACCACTTAGACTACTTTTTGATACCATCCTTAGACAAAGCAGAAACTTGTTGTATTTTCTAATGACATACATGTGGATAGATTACAGATTGTAATACATTTTATTATTTATAAACAGTTAACATTGTTAGCAAAATATTTTAAATTATATTTTACCCTGTTTTTTCTTTGGTTTTGTATTTGACTTATTATTTGATAGTCAGATTAAATGTATATTTGAACAATGAAAATATATTTTTACAAGATACGGGGGAAAGTGCAACAACTTATTAGAGTGCTAAATTCAATATTATTGATTATTAATAGTTTATACTAACACCTAACTTTCTTAATTAGATGTATTTAAAACAGTGAACTAAGTGTAACATAACATTCAGAAATACAATCGAGAATAGTTTTGTGGTGTTTGTATAGATGAAACGTTTCTAAAATGTAAACGTAACAAAATTAAAGACGATTAACTAAGGAGTAGGATGGCACAGTTGTTAGTATGCTTTTTGTTTTGTTTCTTTTTCATAAATACAACAGTAGTACCTGATGTCTCAGTGGCTTTCAAAATTAAATTATGCATGCAAACCTGTGAACTGGCCTGTGATGCTGGCCATGTTATACTCTGCATTGTGGAATAATAGTTTATTTTAAAGGATAAAGATAGAACAGAAAACAGGCAGTTAGATTGATCAGATTAGTATGAAAAGCCATTTAGCAAAGAGGGAAAGAGAAGAGTGACAAACTAGTATACTTTAGATCTTTTTTTTCTGAACCAGAGAAAATCTGATCACGTTTCTCTATAACAATAATAAAAAACATAATTTTCCATATCACCTTTATTTTATATACAGATGCAGCCATTCAAAGTGCGCGGTACAGACACGTACCGGAGGTAATTGGCTTCAGCCTCGCGCAAAATACCGCGGTACGTGATTGGTTGACCAACAGGGGCACTCGTGGTCCGTTGGTCGGTCATAGAAAGATTTAAATGTCTTTACTGTGCCCGTTTTAGTATTGAATATTTATATGGAATTTTACCACTGAAGGGAAATCTTAGTAGCTGAGCATAAAAAGAATTGGAGCATACTGTAACATGTGTGAAGGCCATAAACGATATTAATTTTGGAACATAAACATACAGTACATGGCTGGTCTCGGTACTTTAAAGAAAAAATACACACCAGTATTCCATTTCTCCCTAAACATTTTAAGCATCGAAGTCTTTAACTAACGTGATACCGGAGTCAACAAGCATACTTTTAGAATTTGATTAAAAGGGAATATAATATGGAATCACGTATCTAAAGAAATTAATAACGATATAATTATATTCATGTACCGCAACACAAGAATAGTACACACTGTACGATGTCTGTTGATAATGTTTGTAGGGCTTTTTACAACACTCCTCATGTGACCTTGTCGGTGGCGCTGTGGGTTAGGTTCCTGACTTCTACATCACATGTTGCATGTTTGAATCCAGCCAAAGCCATGACTTCTTTTTTTAACAAACATTTCTTCGAAGAAATAAAATGTTTCCCTGGGTCAGAGATTAAATAAAACTTCACTCGCACCAAACAAATTTATATTTCTAAATATCACAACATGATCGAATTTAAGTCATTTTAATAACAATGAATAGTCACCTATGCGTTACAATATAAACATTTATATTGATTTAAATCGCGTTTAAATCACCTTTATTTAAAATAAAACAGATTCTGTTTAGACTTTTAATTATTTAAAACTGTATTACAGCAGCACAATGCACAATGCAACGTAAATCGCTATCTTTGTCTTCTGCGTAATAATGTTTACCTCTCTGTCCAGCAAATTAACAATAGTAATAATAATGAACTTTATTGTATATGGCACCTTTAAAGGTGGCTCCTCAAACCGCTTTACAGGATAAAAACAATAACAACAATACTGTTAGGCTGGGCAAACGATTTTTTTTTAAAGAAATACAAAATGAGATATAATGATATGTTCCGGCTTAGACATTAACGAAGAGCATAACACATGGGCAGCGTAGAGGTCGGCTCTGGCTTTCCCATCTATACCGATGCACTACAAGTACAACCCCCCTCTCTGCGGGAGTGCTGGCTGTGAAGAATTAAACTGGTTTCACAGGTATTTTTAAAGTAGAACGGGGCGCGATTTCCAGCGAAAGACACCTCCCCCCCTCCAAAACCAAGTAAGTGCAGTACTTACTAGTTAAGAAAGCTAGGCTCCTTAATGAAATCACTTTAACATGCTAATACGTTGGTGTAACAGTCCGGGCGTGGCAAGCTTCTAATGTCAACCCGACTACGGCGAAAGGAACCCTTCTTTCATTGGAAGACAATGAACATATTCTAGCCCTAAATGAATGAATAGCAAACATGGTTTACATAAAAGACATTTTTCCAAGAAAGTTTAGCCTTTGTCACTAATGAAACCACTAAATAAAGACATAAATATAGAAATCTTAAGATTTTTAAAATACATGACTTTGCTAAAATTATTTAAAAATAAAAAAGATTACAAACGCCAGCGGAGAGAGAGAACAGGGGAGGGATGTTGGTTTTGGATAAGGGGCGGGGCTATGGAAATGAGGTCTATTTGGAAATGAGGAGTTACATGATCTGGCAGTTTGTGAATTATCGTTGTTGAGTATGGAGTGTTGAGGTATTGATTTTGTGTAATGCTTTATGTTGAAAATTGAGGTGGATTTTGTTTATAATAAAGAGGATAAACTGGGATGGGAGGAGGATTTGGTTTTGCATAAGGGGCAGGATTATGATAATTGGTGGAATTTGAGAGAGTTTAATGGTTTGATATATTTGATTTTGTATTGTGGTTGTTATCTATGTTTTTGGTTGGTATTATGTTTATATGGTTGTTTTTGTTGGTTGGTCGTTATTATGGTTATTAATAATACGATCTATAGTTGAAATCTGAGCCTAAATAAAAAGAAAAGGCATTTTCAGAGAGCAATTACGCTGTGTTTATGTAGAATAAGTGATTAGGTTTATGAGCAATCTAATTACTTATTCGCTTAAAACGCTATATAAAATAAAGTTTATTATTAATTTGCTGGACAGAGTGGTGAACATTATTATGCATAAGACAAAGATAACGATCCTGATCAGTTTAGAAATCTGTGTACGCTGTAAGGTTTTTACTTCTTAATTAAACTTTTAAAATACACGTTTCGAATAGAAAGAAATCCTCTTCCTGGTACAGTATGTATAACAAACCAGCACGTCTTTTTTCTCCAATCAGAGGGGTGTCAGATGGTGTCAGCCAATCACCATTCTGAAGCCCTACCATAATCTCTGGTATGGGGAGACCCCAGAATTCTGTCCGATAGTTTATGTTGATAGATGATAGATACTTTTATTGATCCCGTGAGAGAAATAAAGTAAATCATTTTCATTTTAGGAAATTATTAAACGCTCGGTTAAAAGCAAAGGAGATTGTCTGTTATAGTGGACATAAAAACAAGAGTTCACCGGCATTATATCCTAGAAGACACAGACCGGTGCCAGACCGGGAGAATGCCCGCAGCGTAAAAGAAAATGCCTGATGAACTAGGGATTGGACTGTTTCCATGTGCTTGTACAATCGATGGAAATGTTCAAATAAATGTGCAAAAGAAATAAACAAAATAATCATTTATTTCATTGTCATATTGGCTAGCTAATGTCCTCTCTTTGCTAGTTAGTGGCTGTGTTTCTGCATTGGGTAGTGTCATGGAAATATCAAGGAATCCACAAGAGAGAGTTCTCACCTGAGTAAGGTCTTTATTTCAATATTGCAATATTGGGAGCCCTGTTGCCACTTTGCAAAGTGCAATCAGAGACTCAATTTGTTACAAGCAGTACAGGGTTTTTATAAGACGTTGCGCTGTAAAAAGCTCAGCGCTTTGTCCCTTCAAAACTTCCCCTTTCCCTAAGACAAAACAGATTACATCTTAGAGCGAGAGAAGAAGCACTAGATTTGTTATTCAAAGCTAATCGGTTACTTTCGGTTAATTCTAACGACCCAGACAGCATATATTGTTTTGGTACATTGTCTTCTAAAGTAACCTAAACAGTGTACTTTGTTGACGCACTGTTTTCTGAAATTCTGCACGTACTGTAGCACAGCAGTTACATCCTTGAAATATATTATCTAAATGCACCAATATATTTTTTGCAAAGCTCTCTACATTTTAAGAATCAATTTACTTATTAGATTTCCACTTCAGTAGCAACGGGTGACTCTTCTCAGGCGGAAGATGGAAACAGCTTAATTTTCATGTTAAATAAATTTTTTAAATTAAAATTCATTCTATACAGCAATCGCATATTTGGGTACCGTTTCATAAAACTTTCATGCTTAAAATGTTTAGGGAGAAATGGAAGACTGGTGTGTATTTTTTCTTTAAACTACCAAGACCAGCCATACACAGTACAGTTTACGTACATACAATGATGTTTATGTTCCTAAATTAATATTGTTTATGACCTTCAGATGCGTTATGCTCCTCTTCTTTTTATGCTCAGCTACTAAAATTTCCCTTTAGTGGTAAAATTTTATATAAATATTCAAAACTAAGCGGATTAAAATGTGCACAGTAAAGAGATTAAATGATTAAATCTTTTCACTAATGACCAGTGCACCACGAGTGCCCCTGTCGGTCATTTTGGCCAGCCAATCACGTACCGCAGTACACCGCAGTGGGTTGTGGGTAGTTGCGTGCGGTACGGGTTTGTATCGCACAGTTTGAATTGCTGCATCTGTAGTTATTAATGAGATACTCAATTGCTATTAGTCTCAAAACAAATGACAACCTCAGCTGCGCGTTTGAAACGGAATGCTACTGTACTCTTGGGGCTTTAATTTCCTTTGTTTAACAAGACACTACGGACGAACAAGCAAACACATCGCTATTGCTAAATCGTTACAAGAGACTCCAACTAATGACCAGTAAAGTTAACATTTTTATTTTTAACAGAACTGGAAATTAAACTTGTCAAATTACTTGAGGAAAAAAAGAAACGTTTATTGTTCCTCTGATCTTCTAAGCATTTCTCTTTTTTAAAGTTAATACTTAACTTAAGTTACTTTACCATGGTGTGCCTTTTTGCTTACTTTTGAGAACTTTCATTTTTTCTTGAAATAAGCTTTTCTCTCTCTCCTCCTGTGTCAGTAGGAGCTTATAGTTAACCACAAATATAAAATAAAACTGATATAAAATATAAAATATTTAACAAATCTATTCAGTTGACTCCTGTATTTTAAAGAACACATTAAAGACTCACGCTCCATTTATATATCTATTTGCTTAAGTTCTGTTCTCTTCACTCCCTAGAATATCTTAAAATTCACAGCTAGTAATAATGATTGACATAAAATTTCCCAGCGACGGATGCATTAATTCAGTATGTAGTGACAATATTATTTCCACTACATTCGGGACCTTCTAATGTGATCTAGCATTATGCCAAGTACGGTACTAAGTTGCTTAAACTTTATGAAGAGGTGGTTTAAGATAGTCTGCTACTTTAGTCGCCTCTAGAGGGCAGCAGTTGTACTTTGTGCTGTGGACTAAGCACAGTGGCAAAGTTCGTTGCAATTGGTCTTAAGGTGGAGTGCAAGTTTAAACCACAGCTGGGTACTAAGCACGTGTTGAACTCTTGTTAGTATGCTACTTTCAGTTCGTTGCAATTGACCCGCTATGTTGGAATCAAAGCCAGTGGATTTTTCTTTGTGTTCTAAAGTACTCCAGAAGTTGTGGTATGTTTTTTTTCAGCACAGTTATCTTGATGTACTGCTTCTGTTACTTTATCCCAGAGTGAGTTTTATGTATGTACTGTCCCAGAGAAGTTGTAATGGTTTAATCTGTCTGTAAAGTACTGACATAAGCAGCAAGCACACTGAAATGCTATAATTTTATTACCAGTTCTTGTAGCCTTGTAGTGCTGGAAAAGGTTAGGAAGAGAACTGATTTGCATATGATACTCTATTAGCATGTCAGTTTGTGTTTGGCAGGCCTTGATCTTTCTAAAGCTAAGTAAAAAAATGTGCCAACAAAATACAAAAAAAATATGATTGTAGACATAAAACTATAAATAACAATCTGATATATTTGATAGTTGCTCCAGATACTTTCCATTCCAGTTTCCTCCTTTCCACTTTTGTTGATTATCTTAATTGATTTTAATTTTTTTCAAAGAGCTACTGCATTTTACCACAACAGAAATTAACAGTATTTCTTTCTTTTAATTATTATCACAAGCTCTTTCAGAGTGATGTTTGTATAGATACGATTGGCAGCCTTCTCACCTGGAAATACAGTTTTTGAGGACACCCTGTTCTTCACAGTTGTGCCAGATTTTCAGATTTCTTTATAAATCTACTGTGCTCACTGTGCTCATGGGTATATCTAATTCCTTGGAATTTGTTAATGCATTTTCCCTGATTTGTGCTTATAACCCTATCCCAGAAAGTTCCCATTGTCTTTATGGAGTAGCTTTTGTTGGAAGCTGTACTAATCAACAGTGTGACTTCAAAGAGAAGATATATTTACACATGTGAAACACCCTAATTGCACATAGGTGGACTCCATTAAAAAAATTGTTACTTATAAAGACTTTTTGTTGCATCAGAGCCTGTTTAGGTGTGTCATAGTAAAGGGGATGAATTCTTAAGCAATCACTTATTTTCTGTTTTATATTTATAATTAATTTAGGAGGATTTATAGAATTATGTTTTTGATGTTATAGATTGCAAATGTTGATCAATGGCAAAAAGGAGCATATGATTACATTGTGATTCTATGTTGTTACTCTCATGCTCAACCAAGTGCCAGTGACTGGTCCTGCATACACACCTCCTGGCGCTGTTAGAACACGCTCTGGCAGAATGTTTACAGTGGGTGGCCAATTAAATCAACATTTAATAATTATTTCCTTATTAGTTCCATTTTCCTTAAATAATTCCCTCTCCCTTCACTCAGGGCTCTGTCATTAGCTTAGCTACTCTGCATTTGCTACTTCGTAGTTTCTTATGCCAGTTTTCCCTTTTCTCTACCTGTTTGTCCTTGCTTAATTATTTCAACGCTTTCCCTGTTCTTTGCAACCACTAGTGTTGGGTTTATCTTGTGTCTTTCTTTTCGTTTTGACTCTCCTTTTTCTCTTGTTACAATGTTCTTCACCATGCTGTTGCCTGAGACCTGATTGTGAGCTCTCAGCTATTTTTCACCTTGCCACATCATTACAGTTGTAATGTGAAAAATCCAAGGGGGAGTGAATAGTTTTGATATCCACTGTATTGCTCAGAAGCTTTATCTTGTGTCCAAACAAGGTAATTCAAGTTTTTTATATCAGGCAATATTTTCAAAATTGGTCATTATGTGTTCAAAGTTGCAATATTGGTTCAAATATATCTTATTGCCTGTATATGAGGAATTATTTGCTAAGAATAACAGACTTAAATACAAATACCCTGGCTAGTGCAGGCCATGGCTAAAATATTAGGAACATCCAATTAAATTAACATACCCTTTCAGTGGTAGGCAATGTGTGGTTGGCATGATGAGCAAACCTCGGTCCTTAATCCTAATGTCTTTATAACTGTTCATATGTAACTATACAACTTCAGGAAGCAGTATGGAATGAGCTGGTGTTCCTTCCTTGCGTGGAAGTAATTGACTTTACAATTGCTGACTAAGGAAAGGAGAAACAAAATCATAACATTCCAAACAAATCCCTTTATTAAATACCTTTAGATAAAGAGTGGAAGCAGGCTTCAGACTGAGAATATTAACTTGCAGCTGCCCTTTTTACAGTGTTATGTTAGTTTCTCATGGTCTCTAATGGCATACTGGGTCTCATCAGCATTACGCAATTTGCATCAGACTCCTAGGTTTACTGTACTGTATTGCTGGTTGGGATTATTTTGTTAGCAGCAGGTAGTAACTGTTAATGAGTAGGTAATAGTTTCCATTGTATGATTCTGAATTTAATTTTTGATGCAATTAATTAGACATAACTCTAATAGTATATATAATAGTATAATATGTTCTAGTATACATCTGTAATCTCTTTTTCTTTAGATGTATTTAAGCCCATTGGTTATTTTAAGTGAAAACCATATATTTGATTGAATAGACTATATACATTATGCTATTGAAATGGCAGTGACTGGAATGGTTTAGCAGTTTTCCTTTAGTCTTGATTTGTCAGCATCTTTTATCTGAAAGTAAAAACAAGTCGACGATATTCCAAAACCTCCTCAGTTACTCAATTCTAATCCTATAACTGTTCATACATATAATGTTTTATAAAAATAACAGTGTTTTTATAAAGTAAGAGCCTAGTTTTCTTTTGCTGTTCTCTTCAACTTTTCAGAAGTGATAGTTTGGCAATTTGTGAATAAATACAGGCCAAGGTGGTGTCCTAATTATTAACATCATGGTAACTTTATTGAGATTACTGCCTCAATGGAAAATATAGCTTGCAGTGGCGATCAACTTTCCACACTGCTGTTTTTCAAAAGTGTCAAACAAGTTGTCGGAAATTATGATTGCAAGTCACCTGTGGGCGGAGTGGTGACCGTGTGGCTAAGGATTTGCGCCTGTGGCTGCAAGGTTGCCAGTTCAAATTCCACGGCCAGCAAAGGAATCCTACTCCATTGGACTCCTGAGCTAAGCCCTTAACCCCAGCTACTCCAGGAGTGCCATTTAAATGGCTGACCCTGCGCTCTGAACCAAAGCTTCTTTCTCCCTTTCTGTGTGCCTGTGTCTCTCATGGGGCACAAGCTGGGGTATGTGAAAAGACAAATTCCTAATGCAAGAAATTGTATATGGCTAATAAAGTGATCTTATGTTAAAAAAATAATAATTTATGAGGGACATTGAATATTTGTAGACATTTAAAGTTTTGATATCACATATCTGTTGGTATCCTGATCTTTCTTGATAATGCTACTGGCAACTGCTTTTATTTTTAATTGAGTCTTGTGTTTAGCAGTTGGTTTGTCTTAAACTGTAAGCCTTATGCCAAATCCCATTTTCTTCTTGGTTTTACTAAAAGTTGAAGCATTTTTTTTATGACCATAAAATAAGGAGGACATAGTGTGATACAAAAATGCATGGTTATAGCAACTAGGTTAGTATAGCTTTTGAGAACAATAAAACAGTCTGTTTACACATTACATAATTGCTTTATGTCTTTAAAACATACATTTTATTAAAGGAGAAGAATAGTTTGTTTATTGGTATTTCCTATGAAGTATTTATTGGTATTTAAACTCTAAGTGGAAATATTAACATCGGTGTCTAGATTCTCAGAGACACCTCCACTGTCACCTTTCTTAGCCTGTAACAGTATGAATTAAGAATAAATACAATATTCTATCCGTTTACATTGCACTGCAAATTTATAATCTCTTTAATGCAAAATGACCACCATATATTTCCATATATGCCTATCAAATGATATATCTATTAATTTTTGCACTGATTGTACGGGGCACCAGATTAAAAGTTTAACTTGCAGTTTTTGAAATCATGTTTACAAATATGTTTTTCTACAGAATACATTCTGTTTGTGTTTTCTACTTAAACTAACTTCGTCTGACTCCAATTAATTAGTAACTTCTTTTGAGGCCAAGGTAATATACGGTAAAGTGAATTGTCTGAAACAGTATTTTGAATGCAGATTTTAAATATCTGATCTGTAACATTTTACAAAATCCATAAGAATTATTCTGGGGATTTTTGACCTCCCAAGGGACTTTACTGTTAAATGGTAGCAATTAAACCTGAACACAAGTTGTGTTTAAGATCCAGATGCCATGTTTTTTTTTTAAGGCAATTAACTGAAATTTTTTTCAACCCAATAGTATTTCTGTACTGAAGGCATTCTCCTTGATATTAACTTGACTTATAAATGTGTACAACTAATACATTTAATCTTCCAGTTAATATTTGCAGGTCTATGTGTAGGACAAATTGTAGTTGAATTATGATTTATCCAGGTTAGTGGTACAAATGTTAAATAGTCATATAGCCATTGGTGAAAAAAGTCCTGTGAACACTGTTTGTTACTACTGAGCTCTGAAAACAGGTGTAATGAATTCCCAGATTTAACAGCAGAAAAGGAAAAATGTGTTAATAATGGTTCAAAAAGAAGTGCTCACTAAGAACAATTTGTAAAATCGATGGACATGGATAAAATGTAGCGAGGAGAGGTTTATCAATATTTCATGAAATATTGCACTTGGCTTCACACATCATTTTAGTTATTTTATATTTCTAGACCTCTAGGAAAAAAAAAGTTTTGTTTAGTCTGGTAATGCGAAGAATGATCAAAAGAAGTATTCTTGCCTTCTTAGAAGAGTCTGGCTTTCAGAATTGCATTATAATTTATAAACGTTCTCCACTTTTCCTACTGCAAAACACTCTCATTCTATTCTGATATGCTGATCAATCTGAAAACAATCTGATGACATCAGATGAATAGCTAATCAGCTGCTGCCTTTGTTTATGGCAACAACTGTGGCAAAACAGAAAACAGTTTTTAATCCCAAGCTGTTCTGAAAGCTCCCTACAGTGTTCAGTCAAATGTGGAATTCACAGTTATATAATATTCAGCAATATGACTGTTTTAGTGTAAAAACTAGTTCTGAAGAACATGTCTGTAGTCATCCTGAATTGTGGAAATCTTAACTACTGTATATATATTCCCTTTGCTTGTGTTGGAGTTTTGTGAATTTGCTGGGACAATTTATTAATTTTAGCAGTAAACCACAAGGTGATTCTTTATGGGTATTAGAAAATCAATTGATCAGCGACGCACACATACGAATTCAATACACGAGATACATTTATTAATACACAAATTGTGCATATAAAACATATAACAGTCTGCCTGGATGCAGATGGCAGATCTTACTGTGAGGATTATCAAAATGCAAAGAGATGCAAAACACAAAGATACAAAGAATATACTTAGGGCTGGGCGATATGGGCAAAAACATTATCACAATAAAAATTCTCATATCAGTCGATATCAATAATTATCACGATAAATGTCAAATCATTATTTCTTTCAAGTTTAAAGGCAGATTTTTTCTCCTGAGTGAAAGTTGAAGAAACCAGACAGTTAATTGGTAAATTAAACAACTCTTTATTTTAATAACACAACAAACACTTGCCAAACAGCAGAAACATTAAACAAATCTGAGGTAGAGAGTATCCAAGTCTTTTTTATGTCAAAATATGCATGAGTAAAATTTACAAAATAAATCTTAATAGAAAAATTAAATACTGCAGTGTGATAAAACACACATAGAAGATGCTCAGACAGACTGCAAAGTTTAAAGTGCTTTAAAGGATCATATCAGAAGAAGTGGTGAAGAATGGCACCGTTTGCAGCTGCCGCTCTACCATCTCCCTACACTCTGCATACAGCCGATGAAGTGCAGTCAGTGCAAAATGTTTCCGACCAGGTAGCTCGTATCTGGGGTCAAGGACTCTGATAAGCTTCTTGAATCCCTCATTTTCGACAGTATTAATGGGAAGCATGTCTTTTGCAATGCAATATGCAACTGCATTTGTGATGTCTTCATGTCTTTTCCTTTTTTTGTCGTAAGGCACGGTGCTCGAAAATGATGCTACTATGGTTTGCTGCTGTTTAGTCGCACTGAATACTGGCCTGGTGCTTATAGATGGACCCCTTCCACTAACAACAGTAGTTTGTGACTGTAATTTTTTACTTTCTGCGTGTTCTAACGGGTGATGTTGTTTTAAATGGTGAAATAAGTTTGTGGTGTTGTCTGTCTTTGCTGGCACGGATCTGCGGCACAGTTTGCAGTGCACGCTGCTCTGTTTTATGTCTGATCATAAAAAGCCGAAATATCTCCAAATTACTGAAGTTGAATGACCTTTTCTGATGACGATGTCATCGTCCTTCGAGCTGGTCGTTGGCAGCACTACATTTGCTTTAGTGTCGCTCATTCCTCTGCTCTAACTACAATCCTGTCAGCCACCAGCGTGTGGGTAAACAGCCCTACGTTAGCTGCCCAGTCTGCAACACGCATGCGCATATCATGCGCAAAGCATGAACATATATATCGAACATTTATCGAACTTTTGTTAAAATTATATAGAGGAAAATTATATTGCGATAATTTTTGTTATCGAATTATCGCCCAGCCCTAAATATACTTGTATACCATTCGGCTATACTGTTTCATTAACCAGTCTCATTAATACTATTTCTACATGAGTATTTACTCAAAAGTAAATACATTACTCATATGAATTGAATTGAGCTGCAATCCAGGTAACACTGACTGGTGCTTCTATGTTTGTTCCTCTGGTTACACAATGACTTTACATTTCATAAGATGTTAAAATATAGTTTTAGGATCTTGATATCTGCAAAGTTAACATTTTTTAATTAGCTTATTTACAATTTGTTCCGGCCGACATGGACTGGAATGAAAAGAGAAGAGCAGAGCGGGATGTAACCAAGCTGAACATTTTTAACCACAACTTTCGGATTATCAGTGCAACAGATTGTGAGATGAATCTAGCCTCCCTGCAGTCTGTCCAAGTACCCTCTACCTAGCATCCACATCTAAATGTGTGGGGCATGGCAGGCTGCAGACACTTTTAGGTTCACTGACAGTTTTTGCCCATTGCATAATAATGGGGAGTGCTAATCATAGACAGAA